>NC_060193.1:38670870-38980870 GCF_021184085.1 Oncorhynchus gorbuscha | reverse complement strand
ACATTCTTTTGGTGCCGTACAATTTTTGACCTCATGTTCCTCTGACATGCAAAATCTGCATTTTTACCAGCCCACATGAGCCTGTTCAATGCCCGTACTCCCTGCATTTCCTGCAGAAAGGAATGCCTCTATCCGACCCTAATGAAAACACCACAGGGGAATGCAAAAAGCCCTCAAACCTACCCGGATCTTCCCTTAGGAAAACCTGGAACTGGATGCGGCCATTCCAGAAGCCCAGTGAGTACTTCACGTACCTGGCTCCCGATGGATACGGTCACTACTGCGATGTAACGTCACATATCCGCCTTCTTGCCAGGCACACGATGTTGACAAAGGTCTTTCCCCCTTTGCCTCCTTTACCCTCTCCATTATTCCATCACTCTTACGTTCCGTGTAGAAAGTTACATCGCATGCCTCTATTGAGTTCCCCTGCAGGCATATCACATCTGGGACCTTCAGAGATAGCGCCCCCATCAACACGGTCCTCGCAAAGGTGTCCCTCAGCATCCTTCTAGCTTCCATGCAAATCTTATGGTGTTCTTTAGTCCAACTCTCGAAACCGAACCATGTTCCCACTACCCGCCATATCGGTATGGCTGTAGTTTAAATTTGTTTTGATTATGTTATGCAAAAAAACTAAAAACTCACTGCCCATCGGCTTTTAACTCAGCGAGCTTTGAGGCACCGCAGTACCGAGCTTGATCTGAGCCAAAAGGCTGAGAAGCGATAAGCCACAACTTGACCCCTGCACCCGCTGGGCACCCGGGGGTCTCGGCAGAACTCAGCGGTTTGACAAAAGTTGGCTTCGCCAACAACAGGCAGGTGTTTTTTTTTAAGTTGCCAATGAGTCTAAGTCACTAGCTCTTTACGCCTAGTGCAACTATTTGTTCAAAGCCCGGCAAATGCGGTGGCTTGAACTCAATTGCCCAAGCGACTACTTTGAGTGAAAAGAATACGCCGGTCAGCCGGCTTGAAGTCAAACGCCTGAGCAAAAAGTTTCCAGAGTGCATTCCTTCAAAAAGTATGAAAGTATGATCTTTGTCCCCATGTGCAGTTGCAAACGATAGTCTGGCTTGTTATGGTGGTTTTGGAGCAGTGACTTCTGTCTTGCTGAGCGGCCTTTCAAGTTATGTCGATATAGGACTCATTTTACTGTGGATATAGATAATTTTGTAACGGTTTCCTCCAGCATCTTCACAAGTTCCTTTGCTGTTGTTCTGGGATTGATTTGCACTTATTGCACCAAAGTACGTTCATCTCTAGGAGACAGAACGTGTCTCCTTCTGGCTGCATGGTCCCATGGTCTTTAGACTTGTGTACTATTGTTTGTACAGATGAACATGGTACCTTCAGGCATTTGGAAGTTGCTCCCAAGGATGAACCAGACTTGTGGAGGTCTACAATCTTTTTTCTGAAGTCTTGGCTGATTTCTTTGGATTTTCCCATGATGTCAAGCAAAAAGGCACTGAGTTTGAAGGTAGGCCTTGAATAACAACCACAGGCACACCTCCAATTGAATCAAATGATGTCAATAAGCCTATCAGAAGCTTCTATAACCATGACATTCTCTGTGCATTTTGAACAGCTTGGAAAAAATCTGACAATTTAGTGTGTGAACTTCTGACCTACTGGAATTGTGATAGTGAATTATAAGTGAAATAATCTGCCTGTAAACAATTGTTGGAAAAATTACTTGTGTCATGAACAAAGTAGATGTCCTAACTGACTTGCCAGAACAATATTTTGTTAACTAGAAATGTGTGGAGTGGTTGAGAACTAGTTTTAATGACCTAAGTGTATGTAAACATCTGACATCAACTGTATGTGTGTGTACCCTAACGCCCAGCCATCTCACCCCAGGGCCTTTTTATTACAGGTGGGCAACCAAGGGGTCTACAACTCTGGCTGGGTGTACCCGGACCCCTGGCTCATGCGTCAATGCCGTGGAGTGCACTCCCCCTCCGAATTCCACATGGCAGAGATGGAAGTGGATCAACCGACTCTACAACTAGCAAACCTAACCCGGGTTCGCATCCCACCCCTAACCCCTTAGCATAACCCGGGTTCGCATCCCGCTCCCACCCCTAACCTTACCCGGGTTCGCATCCCGCTCCCGCTCCCACTCCTAACCTTAACCCCTTACCCAACCAGGGTCCGCATCCCACTCCCACCCCCGACCCAGGTTCGCATCCCGTTCCAAACCTTAACCCTTTGTCCTCATCATCCCATCTCCAATCCCCAGTGACACCTCTGCCCCGATCACAGATAACACATCCAATGTTATCTATATTATCATCTGTACAATATGCAATAAACCCTATATCGGTCAAACAAAACATCCAATAGAAACAGAGACAGTACTGGTTAATCACTTTCAAGACCAACTTCAGTGTATCGGGTCTGCAGTCTGGTCCTGGGTGGACCGGGAGACAGCAAGGGGCAGCAGAACGCAATTGGATCAGAGTTTTAAAAACCATTACACTGGAGGGTTTAAATGAGAAATGGGGATAGGGCGGTGGGGAGGGGTTGAACCACCTTTTTAGTTGTAATACAAAAAATAAGAAAGGTGGTTTAATGGATAATGTGTAGGTTTCTCTGTTAATAAATAGTACTAAAACCAACAGATTTGATTTTAGAGCATGAACTTATTTATTCATGACTTTAAAAAAATGCAGCCTTCCAGAGGCATGGCCTACTGCTTTTAAGACTCTCAGGACCATCTTTGTTTTATTTATGATCATATGCTCCCATCTAGTGACTATTTGAAAGTACTGCATTTGAATAACACATTTTATTGAGACATTGGAGGGGCACATAGGAACAGGCCTGTGCACCTAAAAAAACAAATGTTTATTTTAACCCTACCAAATATAAAACCTAACCCCACCCCCATCCTAACCCTACATAGACTTAAAATGGCATCAGATCGACCTTGTGGATTCCCAAACAAACAACCTAACCCTAACCTCACTCTTACCCCCACCCTAACCCTACATGGACTTAAAATGTACATATGACCAAGGATGAAGACTCCTAAAACCAATGCACCCCAAAACCAACTCTACTAAAGCGGGCAACTATAGGGTTCTACAACCTGGGCGGATCTGTGCCCAGACCCCTCAACTCCCGCTTTCGGCAAGCGGAGTGCAACCCTCCCCCCGGTCTCTGCATCAGCTTGAAAGCATCAGACCAACCTTGTGGATTCCCTAACAAACAAACAACCTAACCATGGCCAGACTCCTTGGCATTGGGCGTCAGAGGGCCTGGACAGTCAGCCGAGGCACCTTATCTGCATCTACAAAAGAGATCTACACTACAAAAGACCTGACACAGCTCTTCTAGAACTCCAACCAAGACATCTACAGGACTGGCAAGAAAACAACGGCTTCTACAACTAAAGGCAAGATCACACTTTACACCAAAGGACAAAAACAAACAAGACCACTGACCGACCCCCTACACCAACGGAGAACACAACAAAAAGAGACCATCACCAATGGACACCACCAACAAGACACCCACCTCACCTACACTCCACCTATTAATAAATATCCCCACATTTGACAACCACATTATTTGGAAAGCGATGGCTTTGGCACCTGGATTGATGACTGATGATGGACACATTAAAAGGAGAGGAGAGAAAAGAGCGGCTCAAAAACAAAGACCTCCCTGAAACGGGCCATCTCAAAACATCAGGAACACCACCAGAAACAAGCAGGTATGTATTATCCCCACCTCCTATGTGCCAACCCTAGGTAAGTATTCCCTCTAGCATGGGTAGCACCACCAACGGATAGACAACTCAGGATAAGAGGCCACTATCCCCAACACCAGAGCAGAGCTACTACCACACAACCAAAGGAGCTGTAACACAACAGATTTCTTAAACCCACACCTACGAGGATCCAACTCTTCTTGAACTCAGCACGGCACTCCACTGCTACCGCTAGAATAGAAAGCTATGGAATTGACACCACTACCAAACTTCAACAACAGTGGAAAAATAGAAAAACACCTCGGAGGAACAAAACACCAGACTGGTGACAACCTCATGGGAGGAATCTTCATCCTCCTATAGCCCCAGGATTGGGACCCCTGAGAAGCTTAGATCTTCAACACGCTGATATAGCCCACCGCTCTCTACCGGTACAATGAATACCTATGGGAAACCGATAGCACAGCACAACTACCTGAAATTCAACCACAGTGTAAAAATAGAAAAACACCTCCCAGGGAGTTAGCAAAGGGTGGACTACAGTTTTGTCCCATACAGACAAGGAGCAAAGACCAACAGAACAACAGTATAGCCCCCTGCTCTATTTCACTACAATGGAAGGCTATGTAGAATCGATAACACAGACACCCAACTTCAAAAGGTAAGTATGAACGAAACAGGAGCACCTACCTAGGAAGGTGGACACCTGCCCTAAACACCCCTTGGACCCTGGGAAGGCCCACACTCAATATGGAAATAAACCTACTACAACCAGAGCTATCTGCTCCCAACACCCCATACCAGTCAATGGGAGAGAGAGAAAAGACAGCTAACCACTCTTTATTCGCTTGCCATGACCACAAAAACCCCTCAGAAAGATCTCTACAGGGGCTGGCTCCAACCCCCCAAGTGTAGACCCTTGCTTCGGACATCTCCTGAACATGGCACTTAAAAACAGAGAGGATGAGCCTACAGCCCCTTGATGATAACAACCAGGTCTATGGCAGAACAAAGGTGAAAACTACCATCTTTGGAGGACCAGGTGAGCGACTTCTACACAACTAGGAACCTCATCAATGACTCTTTCTAATCCCACAGACTTCGCCTCTTACCTCCAACACCTCCTGGACCGCTCACCCACCCACAGCGGAAACCCCAAAAGAGAAAGGTCACCGGGCGCAATGCAATTCTCCATTGTAATCAATGGAGCTACCCCACACCACTTGACCTCTAGATGACATGGACATCCCATGCAGGCCACTACAGGTACTGTGATCTGATTGGATGAAACAGCCATACCCCTCACATGCACAATGCATACTCTCATCATGCTCCAATGAGAAGCCTCAACACCTGCTGGACCACACCCCCTTTCTCTATAATAGAAGCGCACCATTCGGTCGAAGCACTTCAAGGACACAACTTCATCCAGATACCAGCAAAGAGCAAGAGACCCACTGTAGAAGATTCTCCACACTATGGCTAGATCTTCCAGACCCCCCCCCCCCCAATGATATGAGCTACTAGACCCTGGCCTTCAATGACTACATTTTCCAGACCTCCTCCCGCACCACACACACCTTATTCCGTTCCAGTCCGGAACGGGCAGCTCCCTAGTACCGACTAGGTGCACCTTTTTGTACACTTTTCACTAACTTTTTCTCCCTGCCACCTGAAGAAGCCCAGCAGGCAGAAACGCGTTGTGGCTGGGACCCTCCTAGATCCGTTGTGCAGCTGTAAGGAAGGCAGGATCTGCAACGGACTTCGGAAGGGCATATTTTTTCTTAATTTGTACTTCATTCTCTCCTTAATGAGTTTTACACAGCTCCCACACACACACACTGCACAAAACGGCGATGGACGAGACCCAAAGAACTTCCAGCACTCCAGCGACCTCAACACCAAACATGAAGATCACAGACACCCCACAACTACAGCGGACCTCCAAAACAGCTAAAAGGGACAACCAGACATCCCACGCGGCCCACAACGATCCTTCCTACCCTCCACATCCTACAAGAGATGATGAAAACATTTTCCGGGGGGCAACCCAGTCTCACCACCCGAACCTTACACTTAAGAACGAACAGAAAAATCTTCAAAACACCACTCCAGACCGATCTACTCATCACAGGAAGATGGAACCAGCTCTACCATGTCACCACCACACTCACGGCTCACCTGAGACCACTTCACTCCAACAGCAAGACATCCCTACCAGATCTTCGGTCAGGAGCAGAACTAAGGGACTTCAGGACACACTCTCCAACCAACCCTCTGAGACCACCTCTACCAGACCCAGCACCCACAGAGGGACCAGGCCTACACCAATCTCCCCCTCCAACACACCACCCAGCAGAGGACACACACCCATCCAGCAGAACACCACCGCTCTCCACGAGACCGACCCAGCCCGGACACCTCCCATCTGAGACACCATGACTACTACACGGGCCATCGTTCCCCCCCGGTACAGGAAGATACCACCACAAGACATCCTACAGCAGGCATTCCCACTATACAGGGAGGCAGAACAGACCAACAGAACAGGACCAAACAGCTCCTGCACCTCTACGTAGCACCTCCAACCCAGAGGATAACCACCACATAGAGAAGATTGAACACCACCACGCTACACAATAGCTTCCAGACACTCCAGGGAAACAAGAAACCCACCTACCCCCAGAGAAACACCTCCCCAGCGGCGAACTGATCTACCTCTGACTCAACACCGGAACAGAGACTACGCCCCACACTGGCAGCAGTGTCGTCCAAGCCGCCGAGGTCATCACTACTACGGGTACCATGGACTACTCACCAGTCCCCAGCCCTTCTCCTCCACAAAGACAAGACACCGGGAGCACCATCACAGAAGACTCCACACCAGCAGCACCGGGACATCTCCTCCTTTTCCCTACCATCATTCCAGCGGCCCATCTCTCCTCTCCACACCCGTTGAACTACGGAACAACCTAGAGAAACCTCCAACCTCCTACACACCAGTTACAAGACAACAGCTAAGCTGATCTCGAGACTCATTGGTGAGACACCACCTGGAAGCAACCAGCGAACACCTCTCCGGAGGCCATCTACCACCTGGATACCAGACCAGGACAAGGCAACTGATAGCCCTCTTCACCCCATCTAGAGCATCAAACAACACACTCAACGAACTAACCCTCACCACCATGCAATGACTCAGAAGGAACCATGAGATTCTGGAGAGAAACTACAGGAACGAAACAGAATACAACACCGACTGCACCTACTGGACAGAGGCCTGGTACCTTGGCAGCAGATGGGCAGAAGAACTCCTTCAAAGACCCCCACTACTACATCTTCTGGAGAGGGTGCGGAACTCCCTCACCTTCAAGGAGACTGGTCAACCAGAGACAACGGTCAATTCATCTCAATTCACCCCCAGGCAGCAAAGCAGAGGATGACTCACCTCTCCAGACCTCTCTACACGTGACCCCAACTGAGAAGAGCCCTCCTTCGCCACACATCCAACAGGACCAAACTTCGACCCTCCGGACAAAGCCACTACCTCCCACACCACGGAAGAATCCTACAAGACAAGATGCCCACAGACCGCTACTAGAGGATGCAAGAAGACCAACTAGGTCTCTACACACTCTCCAGTTCCTGACAGAACCAGCCACCTACAGATCAAGACTGCACCTGACCTACTGCCGACCACGGTACGGCCCAGCCCAACCCCAGCACGGACCCCACTGGCATTGCAGAGACCATCAACCAACTCGCCACACTAGAAGAGGGGCTCCCCACCTTTCTGGACCTCACCACCAGCCTTCCAGTCCTCTCCGGACCCCCACTATCACCTCTTCACTCCACCAGACTATCATCTCCACTGGCTCCAGAGGATCAAGATACCCTAGACGATGCCCTCCTCATGAGTGCTGTGACAGAACTCTCCCAGCAGACTAGAAGAGAGAACACAGCCACCAGACCCCACTCAACCCAGACACAATAGGCACCATTACCCTCCACAAGGAAGACCACCATTACAAACACTAACGTCGCACCTCCACTTCTACCTCCTCCACAATCCTCCACCACCTTCATGATGAACACCAAACAACATCGAAAGGGACACAACACCCCCAGGCTCAACCAACCACCGCCCAACAGCAAGACCATCACACCAGCACAGACCAAAAGCAGCTCCTCCACACCTCAACCCTCCACCAGCATTGACTCCTCTACACACCCGTCTAGAAACATCACCAGCGCATCCTCCTCATCATCATCCCTCTCCTCATCATCCTCGAAGTGCTCCCATCACCATCCAAACCTCTGCCATTGCAGACCAACCCAACACCTACCACTTCCCAGCAGAAAAAAACAGACCCAGCAATGGGCCCCCAAGGCACTAGCCATCGAGGGAGCAACAAAAACACACGGAGGCAACAGCCCTTCTGTGTTACAACCCATCCACTCTCCAATCAAGACTCAACCTCAACTACAATCAAGCCACTACAACCCACCAACAAACCCTACGACAGAGAGGACCTAAACACTCCTCCAACCTTCGGTCCCTTGCTCCCCCCCCCCCCAGCGGGCCGCATGTGCGCTGAGCCTCCCTAGCAAATTGGGCCCGTCCAAATCCTAACACCAAAGGGTGAAAACTACGGTAAAAAGGCAACCATCCAAACACGCCTGTGGGATTGTACGGAGGGTCTTCCCCACTCCAAATGTACCCTTCAACCACATCTTTAAGGCCAAACACGTGACCCTTGTCCCCGCTGCTCCGAGTTGGAGTGCACTTGGATTCATGCCTGGGATAAGAATATCCATTCCATAAATCTCAAAAAAAAAAAACACCAGACACTCTCACCGAAGAGTATGCAGGGCTTAACTAGCGGCCAATGACATGCCTTCGCTCCCGGCAGAGCTACCATGTAAGTCATTGGCCTGCTGATTCAGTACCTTGACAGAGTGAGTCGGGAAGTCTCAGCCATTGACCGGCTGGTGGCCCTCGATGTCTCCGATGGAGTGTTGGTGAAATGGGCTTGGGATAGCGTGGTGCACCGGAACCTGGTTGGGGACTCGGAACCTGAAGGGAGACCAGGTGTAGATTGATGGGGAAGAGGATCCGTCAGATATAAACACCAGATTCAGAAACTGTGCAGACACTCGGCCCAGTCTCGCTCTTACTGAGCCAACCTGGACTTAAAACGGATGAAAGATAAAGGATGAAGACATCTAAAACCAACGCACCCCAAAACTAACTCTACTATACTGGACAACTACAGTAGTCGCTCTGTGAAAGTGAAGTCAACAATGTGATGTTACCATTTGTCTGTAGTAAATCTTATACAGTACCAGTAAAACTTTGACACACCTACTCATTCCAAGGTTTTTCTTTCATTTCTACATTGTAGAATAATAGTGAATACATCAACACTATGAAATGACACATATGGAATCATGTAGTGACCAAAAAAGTCCAAATCAAAATATATTTTAGATTCTTCAAAGTAGGTACCCTTTGCCTTGACGGCAGCTTTGCACACTCTTGGCATTCTCTCAACCAGCTTCATGTGGTCGTCACCTGGAATGCATTTCAATTAATAGGTGTTCCTTGTTAAAAGTGAATTTGCTGAATTTATTTCCTTAATGTTTGAGACAATCAGTTGTGTGAAGGTAGGGGGTATACAAAAGATAGCCCTATGTGGTAAAAGACCAAGTCCATATTATGACAAGAACAACTCAAATAAGCAGGGAGAAATTACAGTCCATCATTACTTTAAGACATGAAGGTCAATCAATCCGGAAATTACTTTGAAAGTTTCTTCAATTGCAGTCACAAAAACCATCAACTGCTTTGAAGAAATTGGCTCTCATGAGGAACGCCACAGTAAAGGATGACCCACAGTTAAGTTCATTAGGGTTACCAGCCTCAAACATTTCAGCCCAAATAAAGGCTTCAGAGGTCAAGTAACAGACGCATCTCAACATCAACTCTTCAGAGGAGACTGCGTGAATCAGGCCTTCAAGGTCGAATTTCTGCAAAGAAACCACAACTAAAGGTCAACATTAATGAAGCATGGAGGAGGTGGTGTGATGATGTGGGGGTGCTTTTGGCACTGCTCCTTTGCATTGCAGGGGTGGTTCCTCCTGCAGGCAGAGGGTCGTTAGTGATTGGAGTCACCTGGGATCAGAGTATTTAAACTGTCACTAATCACCTCTCTCTGCTCCTCCAGGTATGAACCTGTTTTGTTTGTTCTTTTGTAGTTTTGCATAGTTCTCACTCAATCATTCACACACAGATTAACGCATCCATGCACTTTACTTACACCTTACATTATGATACTTCCACACCTCATTCCCTTCAGTCAATAATCCACTCGGTTTCCCTCCTTCAAAATGAATCCCAAACGTTACCAATAAACTTATCCAAACAATAGGTACCCTAATACGTAAATAAACAATACAATTTAAGACAGAATCGTTATTGTCAAGGTTACACTGTTACAAGTATTTAAATACAAGGACAAAACCCAAACGAGATGGCACAAGCCAAACTGAGTGGGGGGACAGCAGAGCACCCAGTTGGAAAGGCGGTCTAGCTAGCTGCTCTAAAATATTGAATAGCTGCGGGTATACTTGCTTGATTGAATCCCCGAGCCGACAAGGTAAAAATCTGTCGTTCTGCTCCTGAACATGGCAGGTAACCCACTGTTTCCCGGTAGACCGTCATTGTAAATACAATTTTTCTTAAAACCTCTTTGGGCTGCAATCCCGTTGTCACGGCCCCTCTGCAGCGCAGGGGTGGTTCCCCCTGCAGGCAAAGGAGGTTTGTTAGTTATTGGAGTCACCTGGGCTCAGGGTATTTAAACTGCTTCACTAATCACTCGTGTCTCCCTCTGCTCCTCCAGGTATGATCCTGTTTTGTTTGCTCCTTTGTAGTGTGTTTTCACTCAGTTATATTCACACACACACACACAGACTCACGCATCCATGCACTTTACATACACCTTACATTATGATACTTTCACACCTCATTCCTTTTCTTTGTTTACAATAAAGAACATTTTTGATTGGCCTATACCTGTTGTTCATGTCCCCTCATTTTTGCCACAGGCTATGAGCCGGTCTGTGACAAGTGGGGGCTCATCCGTAAGTTAAAGTTAATTGTACTTTAGTCTTACTTTAGTATACTTTAACATTTTGTCATAGTTGGTTTTGTCTAGATTGTGTCTTATTATTATTATTATTATTATTTGATTATTGTTTTGTAGTTAACTTGGGTTAGTTTAGTTCAGATTGCCAAATTTTGTTTGAAGGGATGTTTGGTTGGGCCAATATTGTTGAAGAGAGCGTTGAGAGCCATGTGTTCTTTTGGTTTAGTTAGATACGTAGCTAAATTTTGTTAGCAATTCACTCTGGGTTTTGTTCAGGTGGGAGTCCTCATGTTCAGGCTTATGAGCAAGTATCAATAGGAGGCTCGTGGTGTTTTTGTTTTAGGTGGAGGTGAATGCGGGTAGAGCATCCCTTTCCCTTATCTCCTACATCGGCTCGGGAGCACCTCCGAGGTTATGGGAGGGACCGCCAGTTACTGGTTGTCTTTTCCACTCCACTGGTTTTGTGTGCATAAAACCCCGCCACATGTGACTGCACGAAGACCAGGGCCAGTTAGTTCGTTGTTTTTGGCAGATAGTGGGGTGTGGCTCCTGTCATTGAACCCAGACTGACAGCAGGTGAGTTGTGTTTTTTTGGAGCATTTGTAATAGTTGTATTGGTTGAGGAAAATGTCTTCCATTCTGAGTAGTTTTGTTCAAGCTCCTTCAGGAGATAGCCTTAGAGTTGTGTACTAAGGGGCAGTTAATTGAAATTGCTGAACATTATCAGATTGAGATTTTTTTTTTTAATCAACAGAGACTGTTAAAACCAGATTAAAGCAGGGTCTTAGAGAAATTTGTGTTTTTTGGAGTCAGTCTGCTAGTAGTGAGGGTGCAAGTTCAGTCTAGCCCTTCATTAATGTGCTGAGCCAATAGTACACTTGTGTGACCGGTTCGTACATTAAACATTCCCCATTCAGGCTTCAATTTCCTCCTAAAGGAGAAAATGTGTTTATTTTATGATACACAATTTTTCACCACCATGCTAGATTGGCTAAATGCTAGTCCCGGATGTTGCGTATTGCGTTCAGCCAATCAGGTAGCAGCAGTCTGTTTTTTTCACCCCTAACCTAACGTAGCAGGTGTAAAAATAAAAAAAACAGAACCCCTGTTCTGGTAGTTTCCAAATAAAAGTTGGTGGAAAATAGTGTTTTATTAAGAAAGTGGATATTTCCCCCATTTGTTTCCAACCTTCTGACCATTATATCGAGCTCATCAACTCATCCCTGACCGCTGGCTACGTCCCTTCTGTCTTCAAGAGAGCGAGAGTTGCACCCCTTCTGAAAAAACCTACACTCGATCCCTCCGATATCAACAACTACAGACCAGTATCCCTTCTTTCTTTTCTCTCCAAAACTCTTGAACGTGCCGTCCTTGGCCAGCTCTCCCGCTATCTCTCTCAGAATGACCTTCTTGATCCAAATCAGTCAGGTTTCAAGACTAGTCATTCAACTGAGACTGCTCTTCTCTGTATCACGGAGGCGCTCCGCACTGCTAAAGCTAACTCTCTCTCCTCTGCTCTCATCCTTCTAGACCTATCGGCTGCCTTCGATACTGTGAACCATCAGATCCTCCTCTCCACCCTCTCCGAGTTGGGCATCTCCGGCGCGGCCCACGCTTGGATTGCGTCCTACCTGACAGGTCGCTCCTACCAGGTGGCGTGGCGAGAATCTGTCTCCTCACCACGCGCTCTCACCTCTGGTGTCCCCCAGGGCTCTGTTCTAGGCCCTCTCCTATTCTCGCTATACACCAAGTCACTTGGCTCTGTCATAACCTCACATGGTCTCTCCTATCATTGCTATGCAGACGACACACAATTAATCTTCTCCTTTCCCCCTTTGATGACCAGGTGGCGAATCGCATCTCTGCATGTCTGGCAGACATATCAGTGTGGATGACGGATCACCACCTCAAGCTGAACCTCGGCAAGACGGAGCTGCTCTTCCTCCCGGGGAAGGACTGCCCGTTCCATGATCTCGCCATCACGGTTGACAACTCCATTGTGTCCTCCTCTCAGAGCGCTAAGAACCTTGGCGTGATCCTGGACAACACCCTGTCGTTCTCAACTAACATCAAGGCGGTGGCCCGTTCCTGTAGGTTCATGCTCTACAACATCCGCAGAGTACGACCCTGCCTCACACAGGAAGCGGCGCAGGTCCTAATCCAGGCACTTGTCATCTCCCGTCTGGATTACTGCAACTCGCTGTTGGCTGGGCTCCCTGCCTGTGCCATTAAACCCCTACAACTCATCCAGAACGCCGCAGCCCGTCTGGTGTTCAACCTTCCCAAGTTCTCTCACGTCACCCCGCTCCTCCACTCTCTCCACTGGCTTCCAGTTGAAGCTCGCATCCGCTACAAGACCATGGTGCTTGCCTATGGAGCTGTGAGGGGAACGGCACCTCAGTACCTCCAGGCTCTGATCAGGCCCTACACCCAAACAAGGGCACTGCGTTCATCCACCTCTGGCCTGCTCGCCTCCCTACCAATGAGGAAGTACAGTTCCCGCTCAGCCCAGTCAAAACTGTTCGCTGCTCTGGCCCCCCAATGGTGGAACAAACTCCCTCACGACGCCAGGACAGCGGAGTCAATCACCACCTTCCGGAGACACCTGAAACCCCACCTCTTTAAGGAATACCTAGGATAGGATAAAGTAATCCTTCTACCCCCCCCCCTTAAAAGATTTAGATGCACTATTGTAAAGTGGCTGTTCCACTGGATGTCATAAGGTGAATGCACCAATTTGTAAGTCGCTCTGGATAAGAGCGTCTGCTAAATGACTTAAATGTAATGATTTAAATGAGTTAAGGAGGAAATCGAAGCCTTTGTAGCCTGAATAGAGAACATTTTAAGTAAGAAACCGGTCACCGTAGGACACGAGTGTATTACTAGCTGGGCACATTAACCGCAGACAAAGATTCATAGTGCTCGCTAGCGGCTGCCCAGGCTACAGCGTCTGAAAGCCCTAATGTTGTGTTAGTACCGACCCTGTTGACACTCACTCTATGGCAGGGTTCGTCAACTTGATTTGGCCCAATTTCTATGAGCTAATAGTCGGTGGGCCAGAACATAGTTAGCATATAATATTAGCACAGCCTACACTAGAAAATGAACAAGATTTTTAACAAATCTGATTAGTACATAATAATTTAACTCTGATTAAGCTCATAAAATCACCAATGTTTTTGTCAGACGGGCATCGCTGATCTGGGTGGACTGCTGAGTGGACTGGTGTACTGGCTCACTTTGTCGACAGGTGGCAGAGTATCCTCTGCTAGATGAAGGCAACGCCTCTCGGGCATGTTCCAGCTGGTGGTGGTGTTGACGAAGTAGGTATCCCTGTTCATCAACCGTCTGGGAGATGTCCTGATTACCTGCTGCTTCCAATTGTTGAGACAGTATTCTGCAACGTATATGCTGAGAGTCGGAAAGCAAGCGCAGGTGGTGAGTTTAATAATAAACGGAACATAGAACAATACAAGAAACACAAGTAGTGTATAGACATAACACAGTCAATACTGTCTGGGGAATGGAACTAAGGAGGTGACAGATGATGAATACCAGGTGCGCGTAATGATGAATGCCAGGACCAGTGGTTAGTAAACCGGTGATGTCGAACACCGGAGGGGAGTGTCATGTTTTGTCATATATTGTCTTGTCATTATGCTTTCCCTTCTGTTCGTTTCCCCCTGCTGGTCTTATTAGGTTCGTTCCCTTTTTCTATCCCTCTCTCTCCCCCTCCCTCTCTCTCCTCTCTCTATCGTTCCGTTCCTGCTCCCAGCTGTTCCTATTCCCCTAATCAATCATTTAGTCTTCCCACACCTGTTCCTTATCTTTTCCCCTGATTAGAGTCCCTATTTCTTCCCTTGTTTTCCGTTCCTGTCCTGTCGGATCCTTGTCTATTGTTCACCGTGCTGTGTTTGTGTATCGCCCTGTCGTGTCGTGTTTCCCTCAGATGCTGCGTGGTGAGCAGGTGTCTGAGTCTGCTAAGTTCAAGTGCCTTCCCGAGGCAACCTGCTGTTCAAGATCGAGTCTCCAGTCTGTTCTCGTCATTACGAGTGGAATTATGTCTTATGTTTGTAGAATTACTTTACTGGATTAAAGACTCTGTTTTCGCCAAGTTGCTTTTGGGTCCTCATTCACCTGCATAACAGAAGGATCCGACCAAGAATGGACCCAGCGACTATGGATTCTCTCTACTCTACTCTCGAGTTCCAGGGAGCGATGCTCGGCAGACACGAGCAGGAATTGTCTGATGCTCGGCATGCCGTTGAAACCCTGGCCGCTCAGGTCTCCGACCTCTCAGGACAGTATCAGAGTCTTCGTCTCGTGTCACCAGCTACTTCCGGTTCTTCCGAGCCTCCGGAACCTAGGGTTAATAACCCACCATGTTATTCTGGGCAGCCCACTGAGTGCCGCTCCTTTCTCACCCAGTGTGATATAGTGTTCTCTCTCCAACCCAACACATACTCAAGAGAGAGAGCTCGGATTGCCTACGTCATATCACTCCTTACTGGTCGGGCTCGGCAGTGGGGCACAGCTATCTGGGAGGCAAGCGCTGAGTGTACTAACAATTATCTGAACTTTAAAGAGGAGATGATAAGGGTTTTTGATCGCTCAGTTTTTGGGAAAGAAGCTTCCTGGTCCCTGTCTTCCCTATGTCAAGGTAATCGATCCATAACGGATTACTCTATAGAGTTTCGCACTCTTGCTGCCTCCAGTAACTGGAACGTGCAGGCGTTGCTCGCTCGTTTTCTGGAGGGACTCCACGCTAAGGTTAAGGATGAGATTCTCTCTCGGGAGGTTCCATCCAGCGTGGATTCTTTGATTGAACTCGCTATTCGCATTGAACGACGGGTAGATCTTCGTCACCGAGCTCATAGAAGAGAGCTCGCGTTAACTGTGTCTCCCCTCTCTCCGACACTACCGTCTTTCCCCACTGACTCTGGTGTTGAGCCCATGCAGCTGGGGGGTATTCGCATTTCGACTAAGGAGAGGGAACGGAGAATCACCAACCGCCTCTGTCTCTATTGCGGTTCCGCTGGTCATTTTGTCATTTCATGTCCAGTTAAAGGCCAGAGCTACATTACATTACATACATTTACATTTAAGTCATTTAGCAGACGCTCTTATCCAGAGCGACTTACAAATTGGTGCATTCACCTTATGACATCCAGTGGGACAGTCACTTAACAATAGTGCATCTAAAACTTAGGGGGGGTGGGGTGAGAGGGATTACTTAACCTATCCTAGGTATTCCTTAAAGAGGTGGGGTTTCAGGTGTCTCCGGAAGGTGGTGATTGACTCCGCTGTCCTGGCGTCGTGAGGGAGTTTGTTCCACCATTGGGGGGCCAGGGCAGCGAACAGTTTTGACTGGGCTGAGCGGGAGCTGTACTTCCTCAGTGGTAGGGAGGCGAGCAGGCCAGAGGTGGATGAACGCAGTGCCCTTGTTTGGGTGTAGGGCCTGATCAGAGCCTGGAGGTACTGAGGTGCCGTTCCCCTCACAGCTCCGTAGGCAAGCACCATGGTCTTGTAGCGGATGCGAGCTTCAACTGGAAGCCAGTGGAGAGAACGGAGGAGCGGGGTGACGTGAGAGAACTTGGGAAGGTTGAACACCAGACGGGCTGCGGCGTTCTGGATGAGTTGAAGGGGTTTAATGGCACAGGCAGGGAGCCCAGCCAACAGCGAGTTGCAGTAATCCAGACGGGAGATGACAAGTGCCTGGATTAGGACCTGCGCCGCTTCCTGTGTGAGGCAGGGTCGTACTCTGCGGATGTTGTAGAGCATGAACCTACAGGAACGGGCCACCGCCTTGATGTTAGTTGAGAACGACAGGGTGTTGTCCAGGATCACGCCAAGGTTCTTGGCGCTCTGGGAGGAGGACACAATGGAGTTGTCAACCGTGATGGCGAGATCATGGAACGGGCAGTCCTTCCCCGGGAGGAAGAGCAGCTCCGTCTTGCCGAGGTTCAGCTTGAGGTGGTGATCCGTCATCCACACTGATATGTCTGCCAGACATGCAGAGATGCGATTCGCCACCTGGTCATCAGAAGGGGGAAAGGAGAAGATTAATTGTGTGTCGTCTGCATAGCAATGATAAGAGAGACCATGTGAGGTTATGACAGAGCCAAGTGACTTGGTGTATAGCGAGAATAGGAGAGGGCCAAGAACAGAGCCCTGGGGGACACCAGTGGTGAGAGCGCGTGGTGAGGAGACAGATTCTCGCCACGCCACCTGGTAGGAGCGACCTGTCAGGTAGGACGCAATCCAAGCGTGGGCCGCGCCGGAGATGCCCAACTCGGAGAGGGTGGAGAGGAGGATCTGATGGTTCACAGTATCGAAGGCAGCCGATAGATCTAGAAGGATGAGAGCAGAGGAGAGAGAGTTAGCTTTAGCAGTGCGGAGCGCCTCCGTGATACAGAGGAGAGCAGTCTCAGTTGAATGACTAGTCTTGAAACCTGACTGATTTGGATCAAGAAGGTCATTCAGAGAGAGATAGCGGGAGAGCTGGCCAAGGACAGCACGTTCAAGAGTTTTGGAGAGAAAAGAAAGAAGGGATACTGGTCTGTAATTGTTGACATCGGAGGGATCGAGTGTAGGTTTTTTCAGAAGGGGTGCAACTCTCGCTCTCTTGAAGACGGAAGGGACGTAGCCAACAGTCAGGGATGAGTTGATGAGCGAGGTGAGGTAAGGGAGAAGGTCTCCGGAAATGGTCTGGAGAAGAGAGGAGGGGATAGGGTCAAGCGGGCAGGTTGTTGGGCGGCCGGCCGTCACAAGACGCAAGATTTCATCTGGAGAGAGAGGGGAGAAAGAGGTCAGAGCACAGGGTAGGGCAGTGTGAGCAGAACCAGCAGTGTCGTTTGACTTAGCAAACGAGGATCGGATGTCGTCGACCTTCTTTTCAAAATGGTTGACGAAGTCATCTGCAGAGAGGGAGGAGGGGGGGGGAGGGGGCGGAGGATTCAGGAGAGAGGAGAAGGTGGCAAAGAGCTTCCTAGGGTTAGAGGCAGCAGCTTGGAATTTAGCGTGGTAGAAAGTGGCTTTAGCAGCAGAGACAGAGGAGGAAAATGTAGAGAGGAGGGAGTGAAAGGATGCCAGGTCCGCAGGGAGGCGAGTTTTCCTCCATTTCCGCTCGGCTGCCCGGAGCCCTGTTCTGTGAGCTCGCAATGAGTCATCGAGCCACGGAGCGGGAGGGGAGGACCAGTAGGGGGAAACAGTAAGCGGAGGGCGACTGATAAGCGCTACTAGACGGTCCTCTCCGTCAAGTACAGGTACTACCTTACCGGTCCATCTACGCTGGACCGGATCGGCAGCTTCCTGCAGTGCATTAATAGACTCTGGGGCGGAGGGCTGTTTTATGGACGAAGCCTGGGCTCGGGAACATGACATTCCTCTCAGACAGTTAGGGGAGCCCACGGTCATGTTTGCCTTGGATGGTAGTCCTCTCCCCAGTATATTATATGAAACACTACCTTTAACCCTCACTGTATCTGGTAACCATAGTGAGACCATTTCTTTTTTGATTTTTTGTTCACCTTTTACACCTGTTGTTTTGGGTCATCCCTGGCTAGTGTGTCATAATCCTTCTTTTGATTGGTCTAGTAATTCTATCCTTTCCTGGAACGTTTCTTGTCATGTGAAGTGTTTAATGTCTGCTATTTCTCCTGTTTGTTCTGTCCCCTCTTCTCAGGAGGAACCTGGTGATTTGACAGGAGTGCCGGAGGAGTATCATGGTCTGCGCACGGTCTTCAGTCGGTCCAGAACCAACTCCCTTCCTCCTCACCGGTCGTATGATTGTTGTCCTGTTCTCTTCAAGAAGCGTTTTGCATCCGCTCCTATCCTTGTTGCACCTGACGTCACTAAACCGTTTATTGTTGAGGTTGACGCGTCGGGGGTGGGCGTGGGAGCCATTCTGTCCCAGCGCTCCGATACTGACGATGGGGTCCACCCTTGTGCGTATTTTTCTCATCGCCTGTCACCGTCGGAACGTAACTATGATGTGGCTAACCGCGAACTGCTCGCCATCCGTTTAGCCCTAGGCAAATGGCGACAGTGGTTGGAGGGGCGACCGTTCCTTTTGTCGTTTGGACTGACCAAGAGAACCTTGAGTACATCTGTTCTGCCAAACGACTGAATGCGCGTCATGCTCGTTGGGCGTTGTTTTTCGCTCGTTTCGAATTCGTTATTTCTTATTGCCCGGGTACTAAGAACACCAAGCCTCATGCTTTATCCCGTCTCTTTATTTCTTCTGTGGCTTCTACCGATCCCGAGGGATCCTTCCTGTTGGGCGTGTTGTCGGGTTGACTGTCTGGGGAATTGAGAGACAGGTTAAGCAAGCACTCACGCACACTGCGTCGCCGCGCGCTTGTCCTAGTAACCTTCTTTTCGTTCCTGTTTCTACTCGTCTGGCTGTTCTTCAGTGGGCTCACTCTGCCAAGTTAGCTGGCCATCCCGGCGTTCGGGGTACGCTTGCTTCTATTCGCCAGCGGTTTTGGTGGCCTACTCAGGAGCGTGACACGCGCCGTTTCGTGGCTGCGTGTTCGGACTGCGCGCAGAAGAAGTCTGGTAAAAAAAATTCTGCTTCTGCTCCTGGTCTTGCTGGGTCTCAGTCTGTTCCCTGCCATCGCATCTCTCCTGTTCTTGTTCCTGCCCTTGCTGTGTCTCAGTCTGCCCCTAGTTGTTACTCTCCTGGCCTGTTTGGTTCTGTTTGCTCTTAAGCTTTCAGTTCTCTACCCGTGTCTCATTTTTTTTTTTAGAGTAGTACCCTAGTTTCCCTTTTTATCGTTTTCCGTTACGGTCCTGAGGAGAGGAGTTGGGTTCTTTCTCGGGACGTGCTGGACCGTTTGTGATCTATGATTTCCTCCGTTGCCGCCAGTGTTCCTCCTCGAGAGCGCCAGGAGGCGCTCGGTGAGTGGGGGGGTACTGTCATGTTTTGTCATATATTGTCTTGTCATTATGCTTTCCCTTCTGTTCGTTTCCCCCTGCTGGTCTTATTAGGTTCGTTCCCTTTTTCTATCCCTCTCTCTCCCCCTCCCTCTCTCTCCTCTCTCTATCGTTCCGTTCCTGCTCCCAGCTGTTCCTATTCCCCTAATCAATCATTTAGTCTTCCCACACCTGTTCCTTATCTTTTCCCCTGATTAGAGTCCCTATTTCTTCCCTTGTTTTCCGTTCCTGTCCTGTCGGATCCTTGTCTATTGTTCACCGTGCTGTGTTTGTGTATCGCCCTGTCGTGTCGTGTTTCCCTCAGATGCTGCGTGGTGAGCAGGTGTCTGAGTCTGCTAAGTTCAAGTGCCTTCCCGAGGCAACCTGCTGTTCAAGATCGAGTCTCCAGTCTGTTCTCGTCATTACGAGTGGAATTATGTCTTATGTTTGTAGAATTACTTTACTGGATTAAAGACTCTGTTTTCGCCAAGTTGCTTTTGGGTCCTCATTCACCTGCATAACAGGGAGGAGACGTGCCAATAATTTCTCTTGTGAAAAATGCTGTTTTGATTGTGTTTCGGATTCTTTTGTGCCCACTAGAAATTAAGGTAATAATGACAAAGGTATCCAATTGATTTTGATTGGTCCAACCAGTGGAAACACCTCCAAATGAAGACAGTCAAGATGGCCGACTGAACACAGCAGTGTAGATCATCAAGATAAAAACGTAATATCGCTACGTTTGACTAAATATTAGCACTTCAAACTGGTGGGTAATAACCTTCAAGCTGATAACACAAAACAAATCATAAGACTAGAGAAATTTATCGACAAATATTACGAAAAAAAACAATAACCAAACATGAAGAGTAAAACAGGGGAACTAATCTCAAAACGAAAATGTGACTTCTACAGACACATACAATTTAATCTCTTCACCACCGGGAATGGTAAAGGTCGAAACCGATCTGTTAAAATCAATAAATGACATAAGAGTTAAAGGCAAGCCTCGGGATGAGACAAAAAAAATGGAGGAAGATACAAACTAAAGGGGGCAGTCAATAAGATTGAAACTGATGTTAATGAACTTAAGGAGAACATCTTTCTGAGAGAAGCCTTACTTGACATAGACTAGATCAATGAGACAAAATCTGGTACTTACTGGTATCCAAGAGAAAGAAGGAGAAGTTCCTGAATGTGTAGTTAGAGTTCCTCATTACAGCGCTTCAGATCCCACATGAAGCTGGCGACAAAATCCAACTTGTGCAGAGGTATAAAACGCCCAATCGTTGCCAAATTTGCTTTTTTTAAGATAAAATAAACTGTTAAAAGCCTGGGTCAGTTCCCGATAGAAATTGCAGAACGGAGAGAAGTTCTGTATCCAATGCTCAAGGAAAATAGATTGAAAGGGAGACGCGTAGCTCTCTGTATATTGATAACCAAATGTTCAGAGACAAAGACCACTCCAGGGCTATTCTAAAAATGACAAAGTTCTCATAGAGGAGACGAATAATGGAACACAAAACTAGCCATGGTAGGGATTGTAACAATACAAAAACATAGATAGAAAAGCAATCTTCAAATATAATGAATTGGAACACATAAGTAGTAATTCAACATGGTGGCGATAAAAACACAGCAGACAGAAGGCATGGTGTGTGTTTTTGGTGTTTGGGAAAGTGTGATGTTAAAAAGGAAATGGTTGCATGTCTGTGAGCAGGGGTTTTGAGATAGTTTTCAATTTTGTGCAAATGAAGGATATTTATGCATTTATTTATCATGGTGGAACTACATTTTTAAAATACATTATACATCTAATGTATTTATTTGTGGTCCTATCTTGATGGAACGGTCCACAACCCTATACACCCACCTGAACAACCCAATGATAAGGCCCTACCTGTTTTATGGGCCTGTTGTAAGCTGTCTGTATGCAGCCAAAATTAGGTCAGAGACCTACTAGAGCAGCACTGCCCCCTACAGATTCGGAGCCTGCCTGGCAGGTCCTACAAAGCCAGAGCCCCCTGATGGGAGAGCATAATAAGGAAATTCTCAAACTGCTAATGAGAACCTGGACGACGGGGATCCCGGTGGGGTGCCCCAACCCAGGTATTGGAAGTCCTGGCAACACTAGCTGCAGTAACCCATGAGGAGGGGGTGAACCTCCGACATTCAGAGAGGGGGCATATTATTGTGGCCCTGGTGGCACAAAATCAAAGGTCTGACTGCACGGTGATGCTTGGGGATATGGTCACAACGGGGGACCTCGTGTGGGTGTTTCAGGGGCAGGGGGTATATCTGATGTCTATCACAGAGGACGTGACAGTAGCTAATCAAATCTCCCCATTTCTGCCCATTTTTGCATGTCTTTTCATACAGATTCAACTGTATATGCATTCGTAAATCAAGGCCTTTCCTCAGTTGGGCTCTGGGATGGAACAACTGTTGAGCATCTGAATGTATGGTTGTTTGTGGGTGTTCTAAATTCCTCTGTATTGTTTCCCAATCAGAATTAATTACTCTGTCAATGCATTCTATGGGATTGTAAAACCCATATTATAGGAATGGACAGAGCCCCAGTCTTAAACTCAGGTAGCAGCATTTAATTCAAGAGAGTACTGACCCAAAATACAAAGAACATTACATTTTAAAGAGAATATAAAATGACGTCATCAGTTTCTCACACTCTCTCCGATCCACACAATAGCGCAGTGTCTTCAGGTCTGGAGATTGTCTTCTACTCCCCTCATAAAACAAACATTCCAATCTGTCTAAAATATATACTCTTCTCCACTAATGGATCATCAAACATTTTTATCTGTCTAAAGAGATATGCCATCCCTCTCCCTTAAACCCGCAAGGTACATACAATTAATTCGTTTTACTTACATTTTCAGTCCTAGTTTAACCAAGAACCCATAACTTTCATACCATAACATAATAGTATTAAAATAAATGTTTCTAATTTAAATGTATACATAATTAATCATTTCAACTATAATTTCCTCCAACAGTGGGGGAAAGGGGTTGAGTATGTGTGTGTGTGTGTATGTATCCCACAACTGTTGCTAGGGAGTAAATATGTTCGGGACAAATAGGATGAATCACAATTATTTGCTAAAATAATAATTGCTTGCCAAACTGTAATTTTTGTAATGGCAATACTGGTAAGTAGTAACAATCCTTTGCATAAAAAACCTATATTATTACAAATATTAATAATGGAAATTAAGATAAGCAGGATTTAAAATATATATATTTTAATAGCTATATATACACATACTAATCGAGGTGAGGGCGATAAATGCTTTGGCGATTGATCTGCTTCTGTTCTGTGGGTGCCACGGTGTGCCCTTTTCGAATATGGTCAATGGGGACACGCATCTCCCCGGGTCATGGGATCCGAGGGGAGTGGGGGGGGGGGTGGTCTGCCGGTCATTGGGATGACAACCCAACTCGGGATGGGGGGTTTTAGCGGGTGGAATAGTGGTCCAATTAGAGGCTTACTTGGTAGCAATGCAAATATCATGGTACAGCTATATATAGACACTCAATCATTGTTATGTTTACAAATATATATTATGAGGATTAGAATTTAAACTTGTCTCATTATGGTAATTGGTGAAATAAGTATAGCCAGATATAATTGTAATGGCTTAGCAGATAATGAGAAAAGACGATATACTATTTGAAAAAATTAAGCGAACTGGATGTAATATGGGAAAAATGCACAATCTTCAGAAATGCTACCAATTTTTTATTGAAACTTGTTACAAATGGAGTCACTCATGATTCACCGAACAATATTTTAAAAGACAAAGTAAAGTACTTTAAACATATGTTTTAGTTTGTCTCCTCCATCTCCACTAACCGAAGCTAATTGTATGGATTTTCTTCCAATTAATAATGTAAAATTAACATCTGTACTGAAAGACTCATGTGTAGGCCAAATTAGCCTGTTGACGGGGTAGGGTTCCCTTTTGGGAACGACCCCTCCCACGTTCAGCTGGAATGGTGGCGCGTGGAATGCAAAAATATTATTCGAAATATTTAACCTCCACACATTAACAAGTCCAATAGCTCAAATGAAAGATAAACACCTTGTTCATCCAGCCAGCAAGTCAGATTTCTAAAATGTTGTACGGCGAAAACATAGCACATATTTATGTCAAACCATCAAAGACACAGCTAATTTGAATAGCCAAGTTGAACAAAATATGCAATCAACAAACACAGGATTAAAATTAAAATAATTCACTAACCTTTTGAAAATCTTCATCAGATGACAGTAATAGGACATGTTAGTTACACAGTACATTTATGTTTTTTCAATAATATGCTATTTATATCCATAAATCTCTGTTTACAATGACGCAATGTTCAAAAAATGCTACTCAAATGTCCAGAGAAATGACGATAGCTCCGGCAGATAACAAGCAATACACATCATAAACTTTGACTAAATATACATGTTCTACATATAGATAGAAAGATACACTTCTTAATGCAACCGCTGTGTTACATTTATTTTTAACGTTACATAATTCGTTCACTAGGCTATAATATGAGACGGCGCTCACACATTAGCATTATATCTCCTATGTTGGACTCCACAGAAACAAAAATAACCACATAAATATTCCCTTACCTTTGATGTTCTTCGATCATAAGCTGTGGAAGTAGTCATACTTACCAAAAACTGCGTTTGGTTTTCAAGTCTGTCTTTGAGCTATCAAACACGACAAATTCCGTCTGAAATGCAGCCAAAATTCTAGTGGATGCTCATTTAAACTTCAAAATTACATCTTATATGTCGACGGAACTGGTCAAACTAAGTGCAGAATCATGCTTTAACATGTTCTGAACACGCAAACCAATCTTTAGCTCGAACAGACAAACACATCGTTTGGTCAACCCTGAAAGAAAGAGAGCTCTGGACCCGACGCGTGCATCAAAGTGCATGTATTTTCGCGTGACCTGAAGGTTTCAGCCCGCCAAAAGTGGAGGCAGCGCGTGATTCTCACAATGACAAGCCCCATTGAAAGCAGACATCGCGCTGAAGACATAGAAACTGTTCCCAGATCTGTAGCTGGTTGGGAAGGGTGGGGGTGATGACATCATAGTTGGCCCAACTTTCATGATGACAAGAGAGAGTTTGGGAGAATGGCTGCCCTGAGAGTTCTGCTTTACATACAGACATAATTTGAACGGTTTTAGAAGCTTTAGAGTGTTTTCTATTCAATTATAATTATTATATACATATATTAGCAATTTTGGACAGATTTCTTTTCTGTTTACTATTGGCACGCAATTCCTCCAAAGGGGGCAGTAGTCAGCCCTATCTTTAACAGGCTTTAGAGTGTCACGGTCGTTGTTAGAAATGGACAAAGGCGCAGCGTACTTCAAGTTTCTGTGGCCTTCCTCCCCGACTTCGTCGCTGTCCCTCCTTTGCTGCTTCCGCCTGCTTCCATGGCAGGCTCTTGTCATTATTTCCTCCAAGTCCAGGATATGCTCTCCCTGATCTCCTCCAAATACCAGGATGCCATCTCCTCCCGAGCACGCTGCTTGGTCCCGTTGTGATGGGATATTCTGTCACGATCGTTGTTAGAAATGGACCAAGGCGCAGCGTACTTTAAGTTCCACATACTTTTGATGAATAAAGCGAAACTAAAGAAAATACAAAACAAATAAAGAATAAACGAACCGTGACGACAATGCAGTGCAATCAGATAACTAGACATAGACCATATCCCATAACCCACAGGTGGAAAAAATGCAATTTAAGTATGATCCCCAATTAGAGACAACGATTACCAGCTGCCTCTAATCATACACAAACCCCAACATAGAAGATTAAACCTAGAACTCCACATAGAAATAATAAACTAGACTATAACCCCTAGTCACACCCTAACCTACTCTACCATAGAAAATACAGGCTATGGTTAGGACGTGACAAGGAGAAACTTTAATGCAATTAAAGTCTTTAAGTTCAGGAAAACTCCAGTGCTGGATGGCAAACCAGTGGAGGTATACCAAACTTTTTTGGGATACACTCAGAAGACCATTATTAGCACATTTTAACCACTCCTATATAAATGGTAGATTATCGGACACTCAAGAAGTTGTTCTGATTTCATTATTACTGAAAGAAGATCCAAGTGGTATATTTAAAGATGAAGTCCATTTAAAAATTGGAGGCCACTTACACTTCAGTGTTGTGATGCAAAAATTGAGCTAAATGCTTAACGCATTGAATTGAAAAGATTTTGTCAGATATTATTCATCCTAATCATTTACATGGACGATATATTGGAGACAATATAAGGCTGGAAACAATAGAACACTATGAAATATCTGGGAAACCAGGCCTGGTTTTCATAGCTGACTTTGAAAATGCTTTTGATAAAGTACAACTGGCGTTTATATATAAATGCCTGGAATATTTCAATGTTGATGTATAGTAACCCTAGGTGTAAAATGGCAAATAGTGGCTACATCTACGAATGTTTTAAACTGTCAAGAGGAGTAAAACAAGGTTGTACAAAATCAGTATATCTATGTATTATTGCCATCGAAATGTTAGCTGTTAAAATTACATCCAACAATAATATTAAGACATTTTAAATAATTATATGAAGAGTGCCTTGGTCCTCCTTTCTTTTTGATGACCAATTCATCCCTTTTACCAAAGAGCACCTTCTGTCTACCAAAATGTACTATTGTGTACCTTAGTAGCGCTTCCCTTCCTCCTCTTTCTACTAATATTAAGGGATTAGAAATACACGGTTTAAAAACAAAGGTGTCATTGTACGCTGATGATTCAAGTTTACTTTTAAATCCACAATTATAATCCCTCCACAGCCTCATAGAGCATCTGACTGAGTTTCTTCGAGAAGAAGGCACAGGGGCGGAGCTTCGGTGGCGTACCCGATCGCTGAGAGAGCACAGCTCCTATCCCAGCCTCGGACGTGTCCACCTCCACTATTAACGCCAAAGAGGGATCCGGATGGGCCAGCACGGGAGCCGAGGTAAACAGAGCCCTCAGGTGACCAAAAGCCCTGTCCGCCTCAGCTGACCACTACAAACACACCGGCCCCCCTTCAGCAGTGAGGTAATGGGAGCTGCTACCCGACCAAATCCCCGGATAAACCTCAGGTAGTAGTTGGCAAACCCTAATAACCGCTGCATCTCCTTTACCGTGGTGGGAGTCGGCCAATTACGCACGACTGAAATGCGGTCACTCTCCATCTCCACCCCTGAGGTGGAAATGCGGTACCTTAGGCTGGAAGAACAGGCACTTCTCAGCCTTGACGTACAGGTCATGCTCCAACAGTTGACCAAGCACCCTGCACACCAGGGACACATGCTCGGCGCGTGCAGCGGAGTATATCAGAATGTCATCAATATACACCACTACACCCTGCCCGTGCAGGTCCCTGAAAATCTCATCTACAAAGGCCTGGAAGACTGAGGGCGCATTCATCAACCCGTACGGCATGACTAGGTATTCATAGTGCCCTGAGAAGGTACTGAAAGCCGTCTCCCCCCGGATACTCACCAGGTTGTAGGCGCTCCTGAGATCTAGTTTGGTGTAGAAGCGAGCCCCGTGCATTGACTCAATCACTGTGGCTATAACTCACAGTGATCTGGTTCAGACCCCGATTGTCAATACACGGGCACAGACCTCCCTCCTTCTTCTTCCCCCCGAAAAAACCTGAGGTGGCAGGTGAAGTGGATGACCGAATTTACCCCTGACCTAGGGATTCGGAGACATATGTTTCCATAGCCTCCTTCTCCGCCTGTGAGAGGGAATACACGTGACTCCTGGGAAGTGCGGTGTCTACCAGGAGATTTATCTCGCAATCGCCCCGTCGATGGGGTGGTGATTGAGTCGCCTTCTTTTTTGGAGAAAGTGAGAGCCAAATCGGCATATTCAGGGGGAATGCGCACGGTGGAGACCTGGTCTGGACTCTCCACCGTAGTAGCACCTACGGAAACCATTAAACACCTCCCCGAGCACTCTCGCGACCACCCCGTGAGAGCCCTCTGTGGCCAAGCAACAGTGTGGTCATGACAAACTAACCAGGGTAGGCCTAGCACCACGGGAAATGCAGGAGAGTTAATAAGGAAGAGACTAATTCTCTCCTTGTGACCCCCCTGCATCACCATGCCCAGAGGAGCGGTGGCCTCGCTGATCAACCCTGACCCTAATGGTTGACCATCTAAGACATGAATGGGGAAAGGCACAGCCACGGGAACAATGGGTGTCCCTAAACTATGGGCGATCGATCTATCTATAAAATTCCCAGCCGCGCCTGAATCGACGAGCGCCTTATGCTGGGAATGCATGAAAACTCAGAAAAGGTTACATACACAATCATACGTGCAACAGGGGGCTCTGGGTGAGAATGGTGCCGGGGGTGATGCCAGAGCACCTTGCCTGCTGCCTCGATGCCCAGAGGAACCAACCCGGCACAGACTGGCAGTGTGACCTCTGCGGCCACAGATGGTGCACGAGCTGGAACCCCCTCCGGTCTACCTGCGCCCCACCCCTCCCAGCTCCATGGGTATCGGAGAGGTGGTGCGGGGGGATGGAACCAACAGACCCCGATCTGAACGTCTGCCCGCAGCCAGCAGGTTATCCAGCCGGATGGACAGGTCCACCAGCTGGTCGAACATGAGGGTGGTGTCTCTGCAGGCCAACTCCCAACGGACATCCTCGCGCAGACTACAGCAATAATGGTCGATCGGGGCCCTGTTGTTCCATCCCGTGCCAGCAGCCAGGGTCCGAAACTCCAGGTTGAACTCCTGGGCGCTCCTCGTACCCTGCCTCAGATGGAATAGGTATTCACCCGCCGCTCTACCCTCGGGCGGGTGGTCGAAGACTGCCTGGAAGCGGCGGGTGAACTCCTCAAACTGGTCCAGCGCCGCATCTCCCTCTCCCCACACGGCGTTGACCCACTCCAGGGCTTTCCCGGTGGGGCACGGGATGAGGGCGGACACCCTCTCACGACCCGAAGGAGCCGGGTGGACGGTTGCCAAGTATAAATCCAGCCCCAAGAGTAACCCCTGGCAGTTCGCAGCCATCCCATTGTATTCCTGGGGAAGGGAGAGACGAATCTCACTGGGACCAGGAGAAGGAGGGGCATGTAGTGGGGACCCCGGCTGTGCTGGTGGAGGCGCTGAAAGAACTCCCTGTCTCTCCAAGCGGTCCAATGTCTGGACAACCCGGTCCATGGCGGTGCCAAGATGGTGGAGCATTGCTGCGTGCTCCTGGACGTGGTCCTTCACCCCTATAAGGCTCTATAGGGGTTCTGTGAAGAACATTCACAGAACAGCACAAACTGGCCCAAACCAGAAGAAAAAAGGAGTGGGAGGCCCCGGCGCACAACTGAGCAAGAGGAGAGGTACATTACAGTGTCTAGTTTGAGAAACAGATGCCTCACAAGTCCTCAACTGGCAGTCAACAGTGAATTGTATATCTGATCAAATTTATGTTTTTTAATGGACAATTTATTTAGCTTTTCTTCCAAAAATAACGACATTTCTAAGTGACCCCAACCTTTAGTATACATATATATGTAGTAATATAAACGGTAGTCTATATAAATATATATGCTTCCATCAATGTCATTGTCTGCATAATTTCCAATCCCCCATATATTTTTGGGGTAGAAAATAAATATGTACAGTATATGTGTATATACAGTATATATGTGCGGTAAGCTGTTTTATATGGGCCTTGGCTCCAGAAGAAATAGATTCCAATTAAACCCTCGTTGTTTGTAAAGTCAAATAAAAATTAAGATTTTTGTTGAAATGAATTACTCAACTGGTGTAGTTTTCCGCCATCTATTGCTGGGTGCCCCTTGCATAACAAGTTAGCTATATTTCCAGTATCAGGTGCTGTTCACCTCCTATTTGCAGCACCTGTAACGGTTTTCTTTAGGTGAGTAGAGGCAGACCAAAATGCACCGTGGTTTCTTTGATTCATGTTTAATAACAAAAAAAGATAAACACGAACACTACAAAACAATAAACGTGGAAAACCATGTGCCCTATCTGGTGCAAAACACAGAGACAGGAACAATCACCCACAAACACACAGTGAAACCCAGGTTACCTAAATATGGTTCCCAATCAGAGACAATGACTAACACCTGCCTCTGATTGAGAACCATATCAGGCCAGACATAGAAATAGACAAACAAGACATCCAACATAGAATGCCCACTCAGATCACACCCTGACCAACCAAAACATAGAAACATACAAAGCAAACTATGGTCAGGGTGTGACAGCACCAGAAATGGTCTGTTGCCTGTTGTATTAGTTGACTATCTCCTGCATTCTCACTCCTCATTAATTAAGTTAAAAAGGACAGGGTCACTTCCTTCTTTGGAAATTGCAATAAAAAAAAACATAATTCATTTGGGGGGCTTTGTGGGGCCAAATAATATTGCTGGGGGGGCAGATTTGGCCCGCGGGCCACCAGTTGACCAGTTGGGGAACCTTGTTCTATGGGCTTCAGTATTTACTATTGTACTGTATACAGAGATCTTGCAGTGAGGGACACTATACTGGTTACAACAAGAATAGACCAACTGTCACACTAACTCAAGCAAGTCTGCACAGAACATGTCAGCTAAAAGAATCAGCACCCATAAAATGTAACATTTCATTGTGATGAAGTGCTAGCTTGTTTAATCCTTCACCAGCTCCCGTAGTACAAGGTCAATAACATTTATTAGTTTGATTTTGTAGCTAGCTAGATGGTTAATATTAATGCATGAATGTTTCTTTCACCCCAGCAAAGACAAGATATTTTGCTAGCGTATGGATTCGAATGCCAGCTAGCCAGTTACTGTATTGGCTCAGCATTGAATAACGCTCAGTCAGATTGAACTTCATTGAACCACATAATGCACAGTGAATCATTTTGGGGTGCATTCCTTTTAGCCTGCCCAGTGCGCAGGATCGGTGTCACGCCCTGGTCGAAGTATTTTGTGTTTTTCTTTATGTATTTGGTCAGGCCAGGGTGTGACATGGGTTTTTGTATGTGGTGTGTAGCATAGTGGGATTATAAAATAATAATAATAATATATGCCATTTAGCAGACGCTTTTATCCAAAGCGACTTACAGTCATGTGTGCATACATTCTACGTATGGGTGGTCCCAGGGATCGAACCCACTACCCTGGCGTTACAAGCGCCATGCTCTACCAACTGAGCTACAGAAGGACCAAGGATTGTAGCTTAGTGGTGTGTTCTAGGAGAGTCTATGGCTGTCTGAAGTGGTTCTCAATCAGAGGCAGGTGTTTATCGTTGTCTCTGATTGGGAGCCATATTTAGGCAGCCATATTATTTGGTTGTATTGTCCTGAGTGTCGTGATGTCCTTAGTCTGTGTTAGTTTGCACCAGTTAAGGCTGTTTCGGTTTTCACTATGTTTATTGTTTTGTAGAGTTTGTGTTTTGGATTCGTGTTACGTTGTTTAAATTAACATGGATCACAATATACGCGCTGCAGTTTGGTCCGACTCTCCTTCACCATTAGAAAACCGTGACAATCGGTGGATATTCTTTTCAGGACCAATTAAATGTAGAATGGTCTAAAATGTGCTCGCCAGAGGATTCCGACCCTACCCTTACTCTTTTTTACCTTGAGCTGCGCTGGGTTCGTAACAACATCATGGTTAGATTAAGACACTGTGGAGCTGGTGTGAGATATGGGTTGGGAACTGTACTTCAATGCAGGGATGGGATTTGCCACTGTACTCCAAATCTGACCTTGATCCAAACTGATACATCAAGAAGATTGAAATACTGCTAGTTTTTCACGAAAGCTGACCTTTTCATCCTCGTGCTAGCTAGCAGTAGCCACCACAGCCATTATGAGGATTTTTTTTTAAATGGCTACACATTGACTTATGACATTTACTTGTGTTTAGAGAAGACATGTGGGGTTCATCTAGTGGTACGAGCGTTATTAAAACATATTTTGACACAACCTTAAAATCGTTAAATTTAGATATTTACATAAACAAATAACATTTAATTCATTGCATTTCCATATCTTATCAAAATGAAAAACAAATAAATATATTTTCTCAAGTTTTTTATTCTTCTCAAAAACATTTGTACACTGCTCAAAAAAATAAAGGGAACACTAAAATAACACATCCTAGATCTGAATGAATAAAATATTCTTATTAAATACTTTTTTCTTTACGTAGTTGAATGTGCTGACAACAAAATCACACAAATTATCAATGGAAATCAAATTTATCAACCCATGGAGGTCTGGATTTGGAGTCACACTCAAAATTAAAGTGGAAAACCACACTACAGGCTGATCCAACTTTAATGTCCTTAAAACAAGTCAAAATGAGGCTCAGTAGTGTGTGTGGCCTCCACGTGCCTGTATGACCTCCCTACAATGCCTGGGCATGCTCCTGATGAGGTGGCGGATGGTCTCCTGAGGGATCTCCTCCCAGACCTGGACTAAAGCATCCGCCAACTCCTGGACAGTCTGTGGTGCAACGTTGGTGGATGGAGCGAGACATGATGTCCCAGATGTGCTCAATTGGATTCAGGTCTGGGGAACGGGCGGGCCAGTCCATAGCATCAATGCCTTTCTCTTGCAGGAACTGCTGACACACTCCAGCCACATAAGGTCGAGCATTGTCTTGCATTAGGAGGAACCCAGGGCCAACCGCACCAGCATATGGTCTCACAAGGGGTCTGAGGATCTCATCTCGGTACCTAATGGTAGTCAGGCTACTTCTGGCGAGCACATGGAGGGCTGTGCGGCCCCCCCAAAGAAATGCCACCCCACACCATGACTGACCCACCGCCAAACCGGTCATGCTGGAGGATGTTGCAGGCAACAGAACGTTCTCCACGGCGTCTCCAGACTGTCACGTCTGTCACATGTGCTCAGTGTGAACCTGCTTTCATCTGTGAAGAGCAAAGGGCGCCAGTGGCGAATTTGCCAATCTTGGTGTTCTCTGGCAAATGCCAAAAGACTTGCACGATCTTGGGCTGTAGTAAGCACAACCCCCATCTGTGGACGTCGGGCCCTCATACCACCCTCATGGAGTCTGTTTCTGAGCAGACACATGCACATTTGTGGCCTGCTGGAGGTCATTTTGCAGGACTCTGGCAGTGCTCCTCCTGCTCCTACTTGCACAAAGGCGGAGGTAGCAATCCTGCCCTCCTACGGCCTCCTCCACATCTCCTGATGTACTGGCCTGTCTCCTGGTAGCGCCTCCAGGCTCTGGACACTACGCTGACAGACACCGCAAACTTTCTTGCCACAGCTCGCATTGATGTGCCATCCTGGATGAGCTGCACTACCTGAGCCACTTGTGTGGGTTGTAGACTCCGTCTCATGCTACGACTAGAGTGAAAGCACCGCCAGCATTCAAAAGTGACCAAAACATCAGCCAGGAAGCATAGGAACTGAGAAGTGGTCTGTGGTCACCACCTGCAGAACCACTCCTTTATTGGGGTTGTTTGCACAACGGCATGTGAAATGTATTGTCAATCAGTGTTGCTTCCTAAGTGGACAGTTTGATTTCACAGAAGTGTGATTGACTTGGAGTTACATTGTGTTGTTTAAGTGTTCCCTTTATTTTTTTAACAGTGTATAACCCACAGACATGGACCTTAATGAAAATCATCATTAGACTTTGCCACAGCAAAGTGGGGAAATTTGTGAAATTTGGGATGCATACTGTGTGAATTATTGTGTAATCCATATGTTGCTCTTCGTGTGATTTTTTTTATATGCAATTTCCATTGTTTTTTAACTGTGAGCAATAAATCCAAATGCTGTTGTCATTGAAATCAGAACGGTGTCCTACAGATTGTAGCTGAGGATCAAACTGACTGCACTACACAGACTCCCTGTGATGACAAACAAATGTATATATATATATATATGCCATTTAGCAGACGCTTTTATCCAAAGCGACTTACAGTCATGTGTGCATACATTCTACGTATGGGTGGTCCCGGGGATCAAACCCACTATCCTGGCGTTACAAGCGCCATGCTCTACCAACTGAGCTACAGAAGGACCAAATTCTCAATGCGATGATTACAGTTGACCTTTTTCATTTCTATTATCTGGATATCACCAACTCACCTCTGAAGTAACAAGCTATAAATCCACATGAAAACAAATCCCCTCCATCGTTTATCCATTCTTTTATAGAAAAGTTCCTCCAGCCTGTGTTTTGAATAGTGATTTATTCCTCGTTCTAGTGACACTATACATCCACTAGATGGGGTTGTGTTAACTAAATTCCTACTTTTCCACAACCTCATCTGTTTGATTATTAGAGGAATGTATTAATAGTCAATACCCTTTCCAAGCCACAAAGCCTGTTTCTACAAAGGAATTAACAAACTGTTCAGGAAGCTGCAGTGGAGGAAGGACCAGAGTTATTCCAAAGACCATTCATTCTGGAACAGAGTAATACATCAAATCAAGTTTTATTTATATAGCACATTTCAGACATGAATGCAACTAAATGCAGTCCACAGGAAAAAATGCTGAAATAAAACTTATATATTTACAACACAAGGGGGGAAAAGAACTAAATAAAAATGTAAAACTAAGACTAAAACCCTAAGGAAAAGCCAAAAAGGTGTGTTTTAAGATCTCTTAAATGTGTTTGCAGTTTTGCCCCCCCCCCAGGTTCTCTGGCAGGCTATTCCAGAGGCAGGGGGCATAGTAACTAAAAGATGCCTCTCCATGCCTCTTGGTCCTAGGCTTTGCGCTATTTAAAAGGCCAGTACCAGAGGACCTGAGGGACCTACTGGGTACAGAATTTAAAAGCATGTCTGATATCAACTCAAATGTTATTTGTCACATACACATGGTTAGCAGATGTTAATGGGAGTGTAGCGAAATGCTTGTGAATGTATTGGGGTGCACAATTGTGGATTGATTTGAAAACCAGTAGAAGAATCTTAACATTAAGTCTAAAACTTACAGGCAGCCAGTGCAGAGACCTTAAAACCGGTATAATGAGTGCTCTCTGTCTGGTCTTGCTCATTAATCAAATCAAATGTATTTATATAGCCCTTAGTACATCAGCTGATATCTCAAAGTGTTGTACAGAAACCCTGCCTAAAACCCCAAACAGCAAGCAATGCAGGTGTAGAAGCACGGTGGCTAGGAAAAACTCCCTAGAAAGGCCAAAACCTAGGAAGAAACCGAGAAAGGAACCAGGCTATGTGGGGTGGGCCAGTCCTCTTCTGGCTGTGCCAGGTGGAGATTATAACAGAACATGGCCAAGATGTTCAAATGTTCATAAATGACCAACATGGTCAAATAATAATAATCACAGGCAGAACAGTTGAACCTGGAGCAGCAGCACGGCCAGGTGGACTGGGGACAGCAAGGAGTCATCATGTCAGGTAGTCCTGAAGCATGGTCCTAGGGCTTAGGTCCTCCGAGAGAGAGAAAGAAAGAGAGAAAGAGGACAATGGATAGGACAGGAGAAGTACTCCAGATATAACAAACTGACCCTAGCCCCCGACACATAAACTACTACAGCATAAATACTGGAGGCTGAGACAGGAGGGGTCAGAAGACACTGTGGCCGCATCTGAGGACACCCCCGGACAGGGCCAAACAGGAAGGATATAACCCCACCCACTTTGCCAAAGCACAGCCCCCACACCACTAGAGGGATATCTTCAACCACCAACTTACCATCCTAAGACAAGTCTGGGTATAGCCCACAAAGATCTCCGCCACGGCACAACCCAAAGGGGGGGGGGCGCCAACCCAGACAGGAAGATCACATCAGTGACTCAACCCACTCAAGTGACGCACCCCTCCTAGGGACGGTATGAAAGAGCCCTAGTAAGCCAGTGACTCAGCCCCTGTAATAGGGTTAGAGGAAGAGAATCCCAGTGGAAAGAGGGAACCGGCCAGGCAGAGACAGCAAGGGCGGTTCGTTGCTCCAGAGCCTTTCCGTTCACCTTCCCACTCCTAGGCCAGACTACACTCAATCATATGACCCACTGAAGAGATGAGTCTTCAGTAAAGACTTAAAGGTTGAGACCGAGATTGTGTCTCTCACATGGATAGGCAGACCATTCCATAAAAATGTAGCTCTATAAGAGAAAGCCCTCCCTCCAGCTGTTTGCTTAGAAACTCTAGGTACAATTAGGAGGCCTGCGTCTTGTGACCGTATCGTACGTGTAGGTATGTATGGTAGGACCAAATCAGAGAGATAGGTAGGAGCAAGCCCATGTAATGCTTTGTAGGTTAGCAGTAAAACTGAAATCAGCCCTTGCCTTGACAGGAAGCCAGTGTAGGGAGGCTAGCACTGGAGTAATATGATCAAAGTTTTGGGTTCTAGTCAGCCGTATTTAGCACTAACTGAAGTTTATTTAGTGCTTTATCCGGGTAGCCGGAAAGTAGAGCACTGCAGATGGAAAAAATATGTCCTTGAAACAGTCTTGATATGTTCTTCAAAAGAGAGATCAGGGTCCAGAGTAACACCGAGGTCCTTCACAGTTTTATTTGAGATGACTGTACAACCATTAAGATTAATTGTCAGATTCAACAGAAGATCTCTTTGTTTCTTGGGACCTAGAACAAGCATCTCTGTTTTTTCCGAGTTTAAAAGTAGAAAGTTTGCAGCCATCCACTTCCTTATGTCTGAAACACATGCTTCTAGCGAGGGCAATTTTGGGGCTTCACCATGTTTCATTGAAATGTACAGCTGTGTGTTATCCGCATAGCAGTGAACGTTAACATTATGTTTTCGAATGACATCCCCAAGAGGTAAAATATATACCCATATACCCAGTACCCATGCTGCAGCATTCTGTATGTTTTGCAGTTGACCAATGGCTTTCTTGGGTAGACAAGATAGGAGAGCATTACTGTAGTCAAGCCTGCTTGTGATAAAAGCATGGATGGGTCTCTCTGTATCAGCCTGAGATAGAAACAGATGGTGGTGTTTTATCTTTATTGACCATGGATGAAAATGTGCAGCCAGATTCTCTCTGTGCTTTGGTTCCAATAATAAGAACCTTGGTCTTGTCTTAATTTAGCTGTAGGAAGTTATGAGCCATCAAAGTATTTAAATGCTGTGTGTTGATTTATCTGCAAAGTAGCATAACAATGGTTGGATTGTGAAACCATGACAAATATTAACAGGCTACATATACAGTGCCTTTAGAAAGTATTCAGACCCCTTGACTTTTTCCACATTTTGTTAGGTTACAGCCTTATTCTAAAATCTATTAATTGTTTCCCCCCCTCAATCTACACACAATACCCCGTAATGACAAAGCAAAAACAGGTTTTTAGAAATTTATAAAAAATAAATAAAAACAAGCTCGGCACACCTGTATTTGGGGAGTTTCTCCCAATCTTCTCTGCAGATCCTCTCAAGCTCTGTCAGGTTGGATGGGGAGCGTTTCTGTACAGCTGTTTTCAGGTCTCTCCAGAGATGCCTGAATGGTGGAGTGCTGCAGAGATGGGAGAACATTCCAGAAGGACAACGATCTCCACAGGAACTCTAGCGCTCTGACAGAGTGACCATTGGGTTGGTGGTGCCAAACTTCTTCCATTTAAGAACGATCAAGTCCACAGTGTTGTTGGTGACCTTTGATGCTGCAGAAATGTTTAGGTACCCTTCCCCAGATCTGTGCCTTGACACAAATCCTGTCTCGGATCTCTACTGACAGTTCTCATGACATCATGGCTTAGTTTTTGCTCTGACCTGCACTGTCAACTGTGTGACCTTATATCGACAAGTGTGTTCCTTTCCAAATCGTGTCCAATCAATTGAATTTACACAGGTGGACTCCAAATTGTAGAAACATCTCAAGAATGATCAACGAAGACAGGATACACCTGAGCTCAATTTAGAGTCTGAGCAACAGTTCGGGATACTTATGTAAATAAGTTATTTCAGTTGTTTATTTTTTATAAATGTGCAAAAATGTATAAAAACCTGTTTTTGTTTTGTCGCTATGGGGTATTGTGTGCATATTGATGAGGAAAATGTTTTATTTCATCCATTTTACAATAAGGCTGTAACTTAACAAAATGTGGAGAAAGTCATGGGGTCGTAATACATTCCAAATGCAATACTTTCATAACAAAACATACATTACAAACAAAAAAGGGCACCAAAAAAATGGCTAGTCTTCCAAATGAATAGAAAAATTCTGAGTGATAAGACAGGTTCATATTAAACACTCACAAATGTAGATAAATGGGGCGGCAGGTAGCCTAGTGGTTAGAGCGTTGGACTTGTAACCAAAAGGTTGCAAGATTGAGTCCCCGAACTGACAAGGTACAAATGTTGTTCTGCCCCTGAAGAAGGCAGTTAACCCACTGTTCCTAGGCCGTCATTGAAAATAAGAATTTGTTCTTAACTGACTTAACTGACTTAAAAAACCTAATACAAGGCGTAGCTAGGCAGTTTACTGTAAAGGGAAATTGCATGGTCTCTACATAGGTAAAGAAAGTCTGCCACATTTTGTAGTTGCTTTTATCTTCTCCAATTAACTAGTGTAAGACATCTTTAATCTGCACAAAATGAAAGGGAGGAGAAGGTGATTTCCACAGAAGTAAAACCTACCTTCTTGCCAACAAACCTAAAAAGGCTACAAAGTCAGATGTGTATTTTGGTAGTGTTATAATATCAGGCATTACCCAAAATAAGTATGTTATGGCAGTTGGAGTAAATGGCAGTTGTAATACTTTAGATATTGTATCAAGATGTCAGACCAATAGTTATGTAGAGAAGAGCAATACCAAAACATATGCATTATTAATGAAACAGGGGCTTGCCGAAACCTATCGCAAAACAGCGTCAACAATTCCCCACTCACAGGAAGAGTGGGGAATTGAGAGGTCATTTCACGGACAGAGTGGTGGAATGCAACATTATCCTACACAACAACGAAGGTAGGGGAGTTTGTTGCCCCTCTCTCCTTTGCTGGCACAAGCCCATTATGCAGGTCAGTTGTAAATATCTAAAGAAATTACTATTCAGAAGGTGGAACGAAGTAAACGTTGTTACTTGTTGGAATGAAGTTAACGTGCCGTCAATATACAAATCATTACAGTTGTTTTCTATTGCTAACAAACATTCAATACTGAAGCCCCTTTTTCAAAACTCTTCAGTCTGCTTTACCAACATGTATCACGGCCAAACAGTTCATCTCACCTCCAAAACTCACTCAAACCACCAAAACACTACATACATGTCTCAAAATAAGCTCATTGGGCCATAACACCGGCAACAATTCTCATTCAGAAAGCATAGATTGTCGCTCATAACACACTGACCTACAAAAACACTAACAGGGAGCATTACATACTTTAACTTTTCTCTTAGAAGTTTGAATCAATTTTCATATAAATCAGTGTTTCATTATAGAATAAGTGACACCTTTTCACTTTATTGACTGTACTAAAGTACATGTCACAAGAATGAATCAGAAATGCAGCAATTTGCTTCAATAGTCTTTCTTTTATATTTTTGCATATAGTAATTTACTTGTGAAAACTAAAAAGTTTAAACAAATTCCTGAAATTCCAGGGCTGCACTAATAATTACAACAACAAAAAACATGTGTAATATAACACTCGTACAGTACTGTGAGGGTTCTAGTTGTCCCTCTCTCCCGCAGTTCTCATCACATCTTTTGTCTTCCGGGCGATGCATCTTGGAAAGTATCTTCTGGAATGTCTAATCAAACCCTGGCAGTCTTCAGGAGAAGTGTCTCCACACCCTGCCAGTCTTTAGGAGAAGTGTCTCCACACCCTGCCAGTCTTCCGGAGAAGTGTCTCCACACCCCATATTCATGGCATCCAGTAAGGACATCTGGTCATGTGGATGGTGGTCATAAACCTTCCACCTCCACGCAGAGAAAACTCCTCTATGGGGTTTAGGAAGGGGGAGTATGGAGGCAGGAATAGTACTGACATCCTGGAATGTGCAGCAAACCAGTCTGTGACTGCAGCAGAGTGGTGGAATGCCACATTATCCTACACAACAACGAAGGTAGGGGAGTTTGTGGCCCCTCTCTCCTCCGCTGGCACAAGTCCATTATGCAGGTCATCAAGAAAATAAATGAGCCTCTCTGTTTTGTAGGGGCTAATGAGTGGTTTGTGTAACTGCAAACCATCATTGGACAGTGCTACACACTGGTGGTTAATTTATTTACTGTCAAATGAAGAGACAAACTTATCACACAAGTCAGAGTTATACTTAAACAAAATCTTTAATCACTTATTAATAAGGGAGCAGGTCAATACAACACACACATATAAAGTGAATCAATTGAGTGCTCTACGATAATGATAGCTGGTCAAGGCTGGTCGACGATTCACGCTCAGATGATTCGTTGAGAGCCCAGGGACAAAAATACAAAAGGTAATTTATAGCCAAGATATACCCCTTTCAACCTACATGACAAACAACAGATGTATAGAATGGGTCACAAGGTTAAGATTTGTATGAAAGATACCTATAATACACAGCAGATAGTATCTGCGTCAACAGTTTTCATTGTGTAGAGACCAGTGTTTGGCCCTCCGACTCCAAACTGGAGGCATCTTTCCCTGGTACGGTATAGAACAGAAACATTAACTCATGCTCTGGAATGCTCTTTAGGTTTTATCACCCAAAAGACAACTTAAATCTCTCCTGTCAGTGTTATCTCCCAGAGGCCCAACCTCAGTAGAACACAGACACAATAGTTAAGAATACTCTATCCTGTTGAATAAAACAACCATTTGATGCAATAAAAGTACTATAACATAATCTGTCAATTGTTCCACCATAACACATTGTGATTTTACCTCCTCTCGTGCCAGGGACATCCACGGTTACTCTCTGGACAATCACATTTCTTCTCCAGTGGTGTGTTTTTGCCAGGTTGAATCCAGCTTCATCCACAAAGATTAATGGATGTGCAGTTTGCCTGGCTTCCATCTCCACTACTCTCTAAAATACAGTAAATCCACAGTTTTACAGCACTTTATATTTTGCATAGCTGTGTATGTACCCTGTTTGGTTTTTGAACAGACATCTTACCTGGACATATTGATACCGGAGTTCTTTCACACGTTCACCATTTCTCTCAAAGGGTACAGTGTACAACTGCTTCATCCTTGTTTTATGTTTCTCTAGGACTCTGGCAATTGTCGTTATTCTGACAGTATTCACATTCACAAAAGTGTTATTGTCTGCCAGCACTCTGTCCCGAATTTCCCACAATTTTATTGCATTGTGGCCAATTACCATGTCAGCAATGGCAATTTCCTGCTAATCTGATAATATTCCGCCTCTCCCTACTGTGGGAGGCAACCTTTGAATCCTACTGAAAACACAAAACAATCCATATATTAAAAAATGTCAGTACATGTAAAAATGTGAACATACTGTATTGTACTGTAACATGTAGTTCAATTATCATTGAAGGATTGCATATCTCACCTGTTGTTTTACTGAAAAATTCGTACTATTGATGCAACTGTTGAACGCTGCAGATTTGGTAGCACTCTTACGGTTTTGCTCAGTCGCTTTGGTGCATTTTTCACATCATCCCTAACATGTGCAAAATAATAAGTGCATTTCTCAGAACAATTTGTACAAACTGCAATATACAATAGATATGTTTCCAAAGCTAGTCAGTCACTAAAAATCCTTAGTACATCTCTCAAAAGTAAGTGTTCATGCCAATGATCATGTCAGTGTCATCAGAATGATAAAAGTCATTGAGTCATTGTTCACTAACAAGGTCGTCAAAATATTTAGGCATGTTGTCAATGTAACTGTGTACTTTGACAGTATTACCTGATGTAAACTACAGTTTGGATGACAGTTACTGTATTGAATATGCACAAGGCTGTACTTCTATGGCATATATCAATTTCAACAGTACTATTTACATATTATGGGTTATTGTGGGTTATTGATTGAAAGAGACTGGACAACCCAAGGGGCACAATGGAAAAAATAATAATTAGAAAGAAACACAGGAAACCACCCCTAAGGCACAACTTTGCCTACAGCACTGTTGTGCTGTCTCTACACATCCAGACGTTCCTGTCTGTCGGCCCACATATTCTCATCCACATCACACCGGATATTTTCCCTTCCAATGCAACGTGGAAAGAATCTTTTGGAATGCCTTATCCATCCTCTGCAGGCGTCTACTGTGATGTCCTCACATGCTGCATCCATTGCAGCCAGCAGGGTCATCTGTGTGTGTGGCTGACGATCGTACACCTTCCTCCCCCATGCTGAAAAGAACTCCTCAATTGGGTTAAGGAATGGTGAATAAGGTGGGAGGAATTCTATGAGCATCCTCGGGTGGGTCACAAACCATTGCCTTATGATGTTTGATCGATGGAAACTCACATTATCACAAATGACCACATACTTTGCAAATCCTCTCTAAACAGACCCCTTTCATCATCAGGGATGAGAGCCCTGTAGAGAGTCTCTAAAAAGTTGAGTAGATGCTGGGTGTTGTATGGCCCTATAAGGGGGATATGGGTTAGGACACCATGCTCTGAAATAGCAGCACACATGGTGATATTTCCTCCCTGTTGGTCTGGCAAATCCACAGTAGCTCTGTGACCGATGATATTCCGACCCCGCCTTCTGCATTTGGTCAGGTTGAAGCCAGCCTCATCCACGTATACAAAGTTGCGAGAGGGTTCGCTTTATTCCAACTCCATTATACGCTATATCCCAGAACACACAGTTGAATTTGATTTGGTAAGGAAGAGTGACATAAAATGTACATATATTGCATGTTCCTTCCACAGCAATGGAAATGTGTGCAGTTTATGCTTACTGTACTATGTATCACTATAAAATGTTGCTGTAAAGTAGTTACATAGATATATGTTTTACCTGTACCTACTGGTAACGTAGCTCCTTAACTCTGTCCTCATTCCTTTGGAATGGTACGCGGTACAGCGGTTTCAAACTCATCTGGTTTCTATGCAGCACCCTGTCGATGGTTGAGATGCTAACCGTATGGATGTTTTCAAAGACATCGTTGTCTTCTATAATGGCCCTTTGTATTTCCCTGAGTCTCATGACATTGTTTGCCAGGACCATGGTGTAAATAGCCTCCTCCTGTTGAGGTGTGAAAAGGCGTCCTCTGCCACCGGTTTGAGGTAGTCTTGCAGTCCTATGTGGGGAAAAATGCAGGGATGCATCGCACACTTTCACATAGACAAAAACTATGCGAACACACATTTTACTGTAAAACATACAGGTGGGTGCATGTAAGGTGCAGTATGTATCTGTATAGAGTATATTTCTGTATGCTGTGAAATACAAGTGGACTACTGTAATATGAAGCATTGTAGGAAGTATACAGTATACTGCTTATATACAGTAACAGTGCACTGTACATTGGTGGACATACCTGTTCCTTTGAAACGTTTGAACTATTGAGGACACAGTTGATCTCCCAATATTCGGCTGCACCCTTCGACCCGCCTCAGCCATTGTAAGGCCATGATTGACAACATGGTCTACAATAGTGGCCCTTATGTCATCAGATATGCGCCTATGTCCTCTTCTGCCTATTCCTCTGTTTTGCCTTCCACCACGCATCCCTTGCTCTTCTTCTTCCTCCTCTTGGCTGTTGACCCTGTTCGTTTCCTGGTCCATCCATTATTGGAAGATTGCAACTCTGTGTTGTGGTCTGTCTATATATGCTTGCCAATTGATTCGTCATGAGATGCACCTTTGAGCAATTTAGACAACTGGTTGATTGTTGGTTGAACTAACACTTTACATTCCTTCATGAGTGAGGGTCAATTTCACCTGCACGATTCATCAATTCACGTTTTTGTACAAAAGGTCTAATAGAAACGTGTAAAACTATGCTTGACAGTTTATGACAAATAGTTAAACAATTTTGCACGTAATGACTTATGCAAGGAACTAATGCCTAGATGTTTTGAGGGGTAAGACTATTCAACAGAGAACCATCTACTATATTTTGATCAACATGACATGAGCAATTGATAATGTGGACAAAAAGCTGACACTTGTACATTATCAATTGCAATTTGTTCAAATGAATACGAAATTGCTTTAATGATGTGCACAAGTGACTGGATGATTTGGAATTTGTACAAGTAGTATCAAGAATTGCACTTTTGATCTAAGAAATGCACCAAAGCGACTGAGAAACTGTAAACCAGCCTCTCTCAAAGAGAGACCATGGTTTACAAGGTCAATAATTGTGGCCCATATCTCATCAGAGACCACCACTCTTGGTCTTCCTCTCCTTTGTCCTCCAGGCAGTCTACCTCTCCCTGCCACTCTTCTTTCCCCACCAACCTGTCTTCCTTGATCCATTTTTCCAAACAAAATCATTCTGAAGCCGTCCTCTTTTGTCTGTTTGGTAACGAAACTAAAAACAGGACACTTGGGTAGGCTTTCAGCTGACATTACAATCAGCTGTGTTTGGAATGATGAAATATTCTGTAGAGATGTTTCAATCTGGTTACTGCAGAAATGCACAACATTTTGCCATCATTCTGTTTTCAATGCGTTTTTAACAGTTTTGGAAACAGTGTGTTAGCATTTGAAAACGTGCTGCAAATATATAGTTTTGCAGGTGGTGGAGTATGAATGAGAGATGAATCAATGAGTTCATGGATTTCGGAGAATGTGGTCATTGAATGCATTTTGTGTGAAGATTTGGTCCAAATACACTTCTGTTTCGCTGACTGTGTGAAGGGTTTTGACAATGTGACTTCAGTTTTGACCAATGCATGTTAGCAATTGAAAACAAACTGTAAATGATTTGATGCCAAGGCTGAACCACATGGAGACGGCTCCATCTACTAGGGAAGTGATGGAAAACTTGATTTCTGAGTAGAAGGACCCTTAATAGGGGGCACCCGAGTGGCACAGCGGTCTAAGGCACTGCATCTCAGTGCTAGAAGTGTCACTACAGACCCTGGTTTAATCTTGGGGTGTAATCACAACCAGCCGTGATCGGGAGTCCCATAGGGTTGGTGGACAATTGGCCCAGCGTCGTCTGGGTTAGGGGAGGGTAAGGCCGGGGTAGGCCGTCATTGTAAAATACGAATTTGTTCTGATTAACTGATCTGCCTAGTTGAATAAAAAAATAGGTTTGCAAACCAAAGTGACGTCTAAACTGGTTACAGATCTTGAGAGTGGTTTTTACCAAAATGTTAACCTGAAGTAGCAAACTGAATAGGGGAATGTGCCAAAACAGCCAGTCAGGATGGCATACATGAGGAAGATTCTATCTTCACCCTGTAATCAGAGACCAGGCCAAATGCATGGAGAACAGATAGCACAATGGGTAAGGATAAAAAGGGGTTTGAGATATAGAGAAGCAAGTCATCAGCATAACATTAGCCCCTTTGTTCGATGTCACCTCTGAATACTCCTGTTATATGTGGGTGGGATCTAAATGCAATAGCGTGGGGCTCGATGGCGATGGAGAAAAGCCAGGGAGACCATAGACACCCCTGTCTAGTGCATATGAAGAGAGGGAAATAGTCTGAGTTGGTGTTATTCATTCTGACAGATGCAAGTGGAGAAGTGTATAGTAACTTGATCCAAGCAATCCATTTTTACCGAAGCCACATTTTTCTGAAGTATGAAAAAGGTAGCCCCACTCCACTCTCTCAAAAGCCTTCTCAGCATCTAGAGATATTATAATCTTTGGCTACTTTGAGATTGAAGGATTCTACATATATTGTCTGATATTTGAGAAAGAATGTCTATTTTTTATATATCCTGTTTGGTCAGAGAAAATAACAGATGGTAAAACCGACTCCAAACGCACAGCTAGAAGTTTAGCTCAGAGCTTAACATCCACATTGAACATTGAGATTGGGCGATAGGACCTGCAGGAGAGAGGATCTTTATTATTTTGCAATGTAAATGAACTGGAGGCTTGTGTTAAGGTTTGAAGGAGAGATATTGATTCAGAGGATTCAATAAACATTATTCAAGAGCGGGTCTAATTTATACAGAAACTTCTTATAAAATGATATTGGGTATCCATCTGGTCAAGGACATTTACCACCTTGCATTGCATGTGCCACCTCAAATCTCTTCCATGGGGATAGGTTCCTCCAATTGAAGTTTGGAGACTGAATCAATTGTTGGGACAGTTAGAGTTGTCATGACTGTCCGCAAGAATCCAAATAGGTCAGATCAGATTTGCAATGAAAAACTTCAATCAGACCGCCTTTTACCCTAGAGGGGGGAAGTAAATAACTAGTAGGGATTAACAACTCACTCCCTGTTGTAAATCAAGGGAGAAGATTCAGGTCTGCACTCAAGGTTCACCACAGGAATGAGCTTTGTTTCAACAGACTTTTTTCCAGCTGAAACTCTAACACGTTCAAAAGCGAATACCGGAACAATAGTTCTAACATAGAACATTGGGAATGGTCAGAGGCGATCTATAGAACACTAATGTAATTTTGTTTGTTATTTTGTGATTTTGTTATAAAGGAAACACCGTAACTTGGAAAGTATACCCACTGCATGTATGAAGTTTCCATACTATGCGTTGTGCATGTAATAGGAAAATGATGAACGTGTTTTTGTTAAGAGAGTGATGTGATTTGAGAAGCTATAAGAGATAATTGTTTTTATAACTTTGCACAGTAAGTAGTCACTGTCCCTGAGTGAGGTCAGAGAGCCTGCCTAAACCGCCCCTTTCCTGCAAACTATATAAATGACGGCTTAAGAAATTAACATACCATACCAGAAAGACGTGAAGCTGCACGTTTAAATTGGTTTGAACTTTGAATCTCAACACGAGGTGGAGGCGATAAACTCCCCTCCCGGACAATCACTGTAATGGCTGATTAGCTGTCCTAAGTAAATTATCTTTGAAAGAGAATTTAAGTCGGACCATCCTGTTACTCTGCTCAAACCATCGATATGGCTGGCTAGTCTAGTCTATCTTCAAATAAACCTCTTCAAGAGTGCATGAAAGGAAAGTCAACTCTGTAGTTCTGTTCAGGACTACATGACAAGTCACCGGATACTGGACAACTACGGAGAAGGTTGGAACAATTTTGGACAATTAAAGCCTTACAAGTGTGCCATAAAAATGCCAACTCCCTTTCCAAGGCTGTCCTGTTCACCGAAAGAGATCCCCGGCAAATATTTCACGTAAATACAATCATGATTTCTTACTCAAAGCAGGAGGTGGTTCATGTGCAAAGTATATGGTTACTGGAGGTGAGTATTTTCTGAATGTACCAATGTTAGGTGTCTATGTCCCTCTCTCTCCGTCTCCATCTCTTCTTTAACAAGCAGCCATGTTGTTGTCATTCCGCTAGGGATCTGTTTCCAGCGTATTAAGTCTCCAGTCAATAACCGATGCAAAGTGTGTATGTTTAAAGTGTGTATGTTCCCATTTAATTAGCTAGTAAATAAATAATTAAACCAATTTGGGTAGTACTGAATCATAACTAAGGCTCTGGGTTTTGCAGATGGAAAGAGGTTACGACTGTTCAGAATGATGATATGATACGAGGTTATGATGAATAAGTTGACTGTTTATATATGTGATTGGTAAAGACCTTTTAGAGTTTAATTCAGGAGATGGTAACTCTTTAAAGAACCACTCTCGTGGTGCCCCAGATCCTAATGAGTTAGTTACATGATTAATTTAATCGGGTAACAATTAAACATATTTAATTAGATAAATAATAGTCTTCAGATTAGTGTTAAAGTCAAGTCACGACAGAATATATTTATTTAAATGTATCAAAAGCCGAGGGGTCAGCAGACTGTTTCCGTAGTGTAAAGGAGTCCTTAAACTTGTTATTTATTAGGTGGGGATCTATTGTTGCACCTGTAGGCGTTTGAATGATGTGTTGAGCAGAGGAAGACTGGTGAAGTGGATGAGAAAGCAATTGACTTGCCTTGTCACCATACTCATAGTGAGTATGTTGCGACTTAAGCAGCTGCTCCTCAATTTGGCCTGTTGACAAGGTATCGAATTCAGCTTGTAAAGAGAGACGATCCCTGTACACATTCAGGGATGGTGAGGTAGCGTAAGTATTGTCTAAATGCAAAATACTAATTGTCAGTTCAAAGTCTCTTTTTTCTTTCAAATCTAGTATATTTTTTTTATATTTTATTCATTTAATTTAACATTTATTTAACTAGGAAAATCAGTTAAAGAACAAATTGTTATTTACAATTGGCCTACCCTTGGCCAAGCCCTAACCCAGACGACGCTGGGCCAATTGTGCACCACGCAATCACGGCCAGTTGTAATACAGCCTGGAATCGAACCGTAGTGTAGGCCTCTACATCGTCTGAAGTGAGACCTCTAGCACTGAGATGCAATGCCTTAGAACACTCTGCCATTCATATGACATGATTTGATCTCTAATGTAGGCCTTAAACTGAAATGTTGGGATGTCATTAGTAGCTATAAAAACACATCTGAGCAGTCACAAAGTTGAAAAAACATTAATCAGACAACAAGCACGCATTAAAACGCCAAGGTGCACAAGGCTTAGTCCCACCAGCAAACAATAGCTCTAAAGTCAGAGGGGTGTTTTTTCTCACCTTTATTTAAACAGGTAGGCTAGTTGAGAACAAGTTCTCATTTGCAACCTGGCCAAGATAAAGCAAAGCAGTTCGACACATACAACAACACAGAGTTACACATGGAATAAACAAACATACAGTCAATAATACAGTAGAAAAATCTATAAACAGGCAATAAATAGGCCATGGTGGCGAAGTAATTACAATATAGCAATTAAACACTGGAATGGTAGAATGTGCAAGTAGAGATACTGGGGTGCAAAGGAGCAAGATAAATAAATAAGGTATGGGGATGAGGTAGATTGGATGGGCAAGTTACAGATGAGCTATGTACAGGTGCAGTGATCTGTGAGCTGCTCATACAGCTGGTGGTTAAAGCTAGTGAGGGAGGTAAGAGTCTACAACTTTAGTGATTTTTGCAGTTCGTTCCAGTCATTGGCCGAAGAGAACTGGAAGGAGAGGCGGCCAAAGGATGAAATGGTTTTGGGGGTGACCAGTGAAATATACCTGATGGAGCGCGTGCTATGGGTGGGTGCTGCTATGGTGACCAGTGAGCTGAGATAAGGTGGGGCTTTACCTAGCAAAGACTTGTAAATGGCCTGGAGCCAGCGGGTCTGGCGACAAGTATGAAGCGAGGGCCAGCCAACGAGAGCGTACAGGTCGCAGTGGTGGGTAGTATATGGCACTGTGATAGACTGCATTCAATTTGTTGAGTAGAGTGTTGGAGGCTATTTTGTAAATGACATCGCCAAAGTCGAGATTGGTCAGTTTTACGAGGGTAAATTTGGCAGCAAGAGTGAAGAATGCTTTGTTGCGAAATAGGAAGACGATTCTAGATTTAATTTTGGATTGGCGATGCTTAATGTGAGTCTGGAAGGAGAGTTTACAATCTAGCCAGAATCCTAGGTATTTGTAGCTGTCCACATATTCTAAGTCAGAACCGTCCACAGTAGTTATGCTGGACGGGCGGGCAGGTGCAGGCAGCGATCGGTTGAAGAGCATGCATTTAGTTTTACTTGCATTTAAGAGCAGTTGGAGGCCACGGAAAGAGAGTTGAATGGCATTGAAGCTCGTCTGGAGGTTAGTTAACACAGTGTCTAAAGAAGGCCCAGAAGTATATAGACTGATGTCTGTGTAGAGGTGGGTCAGAGAATCACTAGCAGCAAGAGCGACATCATTGATGTTTACAGAGAAAAGAGTCTGCCCGAGAATTGAACCCTGTGGCACCCCCATAGAGACTGCCAGAGGACAACAGGCCCTCTGATTTGACACACTGAATTCTGTCTGAGAAGGTGTTGGTGTACCAGACGAGGCAGTCATTTGAGAAACCAAGGCTGTTGAGTCTGCCAATAAGAATGTGGTGATTGACAGAGTCGAAAGCCTTGGCCAGGTCTTTGAATACAGCTGCACTGTACGGTCTCTTATCGATCTTAACAGTACCACCGGGAAACTAAAATCCACAGAGCTGTGAATGCAATGACTGACAGTTCATGAGAGCAAAATTATAGTTTTAAACAGATTTTGAAGCATTACATTTTACTTACAAAGACTCAAATGACAACAAAAATATTAATGGAAGTATACAACTTTTGGTTTAGGGTTACGATAGCCTTTAAGAATCACCGGTATATTGTCAATTGAAATAGCCAGAAACAGGATTGTGAATTTGAATATGCTGGAAGTTTATATGCTTCAGTGTAGCTGTAACTGGTAGAGTTTGTCAGGTTAAAGGTATATTTCAGCTAAATGTATACACTTGTTTAGCAGATGTTATTGCGGTTGTAGCAAAATGCTTGTGTTTCTAGCTCCAACAGTGCAGTAATATCTAACAATACACACAATCTAAAATAAAATAATGGAATTGCGAATATATAAATATTTGAATGAGCAACGTCAGAGCGGCATAGACTAAGGCACAGTAGAATAGGACAGGATACAGTATATGAATTGAGTAATGCAAAATATGTAAACATTATTTAATTGACTAGTGTTCCAATTGTTAAAGTGGGCAGTGATTTCATGTCTATGTATATAGGGGTGAAGCCTCTAATGTGCTAGTGATGGCTATTTAATAATATAAATATAATAATAATAATAATAATATATGCCATTTAGCAGACGCTTTTATCCAAAGCGACTTACAGTCATGTGTGCATACATTCTACGATAACAACATTAGACCATAACAACATTAGACCATAACAACATTAGACCATTAGACCATAACAGCATTAGACCATTAGATCATAACAACATTAGATCATAACAACATTAGATCATAACAACATTAGACCATTAGACCATAACAACATTAGACCATAACAACATTAGACCATAACAACATTAGACCATAACAACATTAGACCATTAGATCATAACAACATTAGACCATTAGACCATAACAACATTAGACAATTAGATCATAACAACATTAGATCGTAACAACATTAGATCATAACAGCATTAGACCATTAGACCATAACAACATTAGACCATAACAACATTAGACCATAACAACATTAGACCATTAGACCATAACAACATTAGACCATAACAACATTAGATCATAACAACATTAGACCATAACAACATTAGACCATAACAACATTAGACCATAACAACATTAGACCATAACAACATTAGACCATTAGACCATAACACCATTAGACCATTAGACCATAACAACATTAGACCATTAGACCATAACAACATTAGACCATTAGATCATAACAACATTAGACCATAACAACATTAGACCATTAGACCATAACAACATTAGAACATAACAACATTAGACCATAACAACATTAGACCATAACAACATTAGACCATTAGACCATAACAACATTAGACCATTAGACCATAACAACATTAGACCATTAGACCATAACAACATTAGACCATTAGATCATAACAACATTAGACCATAACAACATTAGACCATTAGACCATAACAACATTAGACCATTAGACCATAACAACATTAGAACATAACAACATTAGAACATAACAACATTAGACCATAACAACATTAGACCATTAGACCATAACAACATTAGACCATTAGATCATAACAACATTAGACCATAACAACATTAGACCATTAGACCATAACAACATTAGAACATAACAACATTAGACCATAACAACATTAGACCATTAGACCATAACAACATTAGACCATTAGACCATAACAACATTAGACCATTAGACCATAACAACATTAGACCATTAGACCATAACAACATTAGACCATTAGACCATAACAACATTAGACCATAACAACATTAGATCATTAGATCATAACAGCATTAGATCATAACAACATTAGATCATTAGACCATAACAACATTAGACCATAACAACATTAGACCATAACAACATTAGACCATAACAACATTAGACCATTAGATCATAACAACATTAGACCATTAGACCATAACAACATTAGACAATTAGATCATAACAACATGGACTGCACTAGATTTGCTAGTTAATAATAATAATAATAATATAATAATATATGCCATTTAGCAGACGCTTTTATCCAAAGCGACTTACAGTCATGTGTGCATACATTCTACGATAACAACATATTTAACAGTCTGATGACCTTGAGATAGCTGTTTTTCAGTCTCTCGGTCCCAGCTTTGATGCACCTGTACTATCTTGCCTTCTGGATGATAACGGGGTGAACAGCCAGTGGCTCGGGTGGTTGGGTGACACTATAGATGTCCTGGAGGGCAGGTAGTTTGACCCAGATGATCAGTTGGGCAGACTGCACCACCTTCTGGAGAGCCTATGATTGTGGGAGTTGCAGTTGCCATACCATGCGGTGATACAGCCCGACAGGAAGGTCTCAATTGTGCATCTGTGAGGGTTTTAGGTGCCAAGCCAAATTTCTTCAGCCTCCTGAGGTTGAAGAGGCGCTGTTGCGCCTTCTTCACCACACTGTGAGGGTGGACCATTTCACTTTGTCAGTGTTGTGTACAGCGAGGAACTTGAAGCTTTCCTCCACTGCGGTCCTGTCGATGTGTATAGGGGGGTGCTCCCTCTGGTGGTTCCTGAAGTCCACCATCAGCTCCTTTGCTTTGTTGACGTTGGGTGAGAGATTATTTTCCTGGCACTACACCCCCAGGGCCCTCACTTCCTCCCTGTAGGCTGTCTCGTCATTGTTGTTAATCAGGCCTACTACTGTGTAGTCAGCAAACTTGAAGATTGAATTGGAGGTGTGCGTGGCCACAGAGTCATGGGTGAACAGGGAGTACAGGCGGGGGCTGAGCACACATCCTTGTGGGGCCGCAGTATTGAGGATCAGCGAAGTGGAGGTGTTGTTTCCTACCTTCACCACGTGGGACGCCCCGTCAGAAAGGTTCAGACCCAGGGCCTCAAGCTTAATAATGAGTTTGGAGGGTACTATGGTGTTGAATGCTAAGCTGTATTCAATGAACTGCAGTCTTACATAGGTGTCTAAATGGAATAGGGCAGTGTGTAGTGCGATGGTGATTGCATCGTCTGTGGATCTGTTGGGGCGGTAAGCAAATTGAAGTGGGTTTAGGGTGTCAGGTTAGGTAGAGGTGAAATGATCCTTGACTACTGTCATGACGTTGGCCTGGGGGGTAGGTTTATGACAGTTATAAATACCTCTTCCCCCCTTTTTCCTCTCCACCCTACTGAGGTTACATTTGCAAAACCCTTGGTTAACATAGAGATTCTGGGAACGTCAGAATGTGGGGGGAAATGAACTATATTCTGGTAATCCAAACAATTGAACATATGCGGTGGTACTTAACCTTTTGCGACGAGCAATCCCTTATCCGTAATCATAGCCTCAAACGCATTAGCATAACGCAGCGGACATAAATACCCCTAGAAACTTTTCCTATTCATGAAAATAGCAAATGAAATTAAATAAATATATTCAAACACAAGCTTAGCCTTTTGTTAACAACACTGTCATCTCAGATTTTCAAAATATGCTTTACAGCCAACGCTAGACAAGCATTTGTGTAAGTTTATCATGGCAAAATGCTATGCTAGGCTCTGCTGGCAGCAGGCAATATTTTCACAAAAATAAGAAAAGCACCAAATTAAATAATTTACCTTTGAAGAACTTCAGATGCTTTCACTCAGGAGACTCCCAATTAGATAGCAAATGTTCCTTTTTTCCCAAAAGTTTATTTTTGTAGGCGAAATAGCTCCCGTTTCTTCATCATTGCATGGCTGAGAAATCGACCGGAAAATGCTACAACTATAACGCCAAACATTTTTCAAAATTTGCTCCATAATATCGACAGAAACACGGCAAACGTTGTTTAGCATCCATCCTCAAGGTGTTTTTAATATATATATTCGATAATATATCCGTCGAGGCAATTGGTTTCTCATAAGAAGCGATTGGAAAAATGGCTACCTCAGTATTTTACGCAGGAGACACCATGTGACCACATGCTATATATGGTCCCTTACAGCCATTCTTCAATGGAAATGCCTAAAAAGACGTCACAATGTTGTAGACACCTTGGGGAATACGTGGAAAACGTAAGCTTATTCGTAGCTCATTCACAGCCATATAAGGAGTCATTGGCATGAGGCGGTTTCAAAAAATGCGGCACTTCCTGGTTGGATTTTTATCTGGGTTTCGCCTGTAACATCAGTTCTGTGGCACTCACAGACAATATCATTGCAGTTTTTGAAACGTCAGAGTGTTTTCTTTCCAAAGCTGTCAATTATATGCATAGTCGAGCATCTCTTCATGACAAAATATCTTGTTTAAAAAGGGAACGTTTTTCATCCAACATTTTTAACAGCGCCACCTAGTCGCAAGAAGTCAATGAATATTCGGTTGTCATCGGTTGTCAATATTCGGTTGTCATCTCATCAAAGATGATATAAACTCTACAGTGGAAAGTCTACACATCAGAGTTATCGGATTCACATGGAATTGTTGTTCAATTTAAATGTTTGAATATTAAATTATTTGTGATGGGATGAAATGGGATTTTAGCTTCTAAAATTTGAGAAGTGGGTTTTCATACGATATTGCTGCTCACTCAGTGGCCCTCCCATGTGAAGAGACAGAGTTTGTAAACTATGACACACACCCCTTTTCTCCCTTCCTATATAAAGCCTTGACGACAACATAACTTCCTGTTCCGATGAGGTAGGATGACGGTCCTATGTCAGAATGGTTCAGATAATAACTACAGAATGAAGCCAACATCAGCATGAGCTTTGGTTGCGAACTTTGAACTCTTATTCACTATAGAAGTGATACCTCCTAGCTGTTGAGTTAGCGACCACAGCTGCTAACGCAGGTTAGGAAGGAACAGACAGAGTATCCCGTCTATCACACATCAACGTTACTACAACGTATTCAATTGACAACCAGAGACAATTGACAACACGGCTTTCCATCTACCACCCACCTACTGAAGCGCAGCTCAGAGTAAATATTTATTGCATTTTCTTTTTCCAAATGGGCGGTAATTTAGAATGCATAAGATACTGTATTTACGATAGCACAGCTTCGCCTTTGTTCCTGTCTTCCCGCTCTTTCACTCAACCCAGCCCCTTTTCCTTTGTGTAACAAGCTGTCATATCTGTTCCGCCCGCTAGGGACGTTTTCCTTTATGACGTAATTTGTAATCAAGTTATGATTAATTGTGTGTATGTGAATTCTGTGCGATTAGTTAGGTATTTAGTAAATAAATAATTAAACCCAATTTTGTTTTGCTGATTCAACTTGTTAGCCAGGGTTCTTGCAGATAACCAATCATTTTCAACTTTCAGATGAGACTGAAGTAAGATTAATGTTGACTGCTATTAATGTAAAATATTACTAGGTCTTTAAGAGTTTATTCGGAAGATAACAGCTCTATAAATATTATTTTGTGGTGCCCGACTCTCTAGTTAATTATATTTACATGATCAGCTCAATCAGGTGATATTAATTACGAAGAAATTATTTCATAGAATAGCATGTCATATCACTTAATCCGGCATAGCCAAAGACACGACACTAGTATCTCAAAGCACTTCATGACAGACGAGAGCGCTATGGGACAATAGTCATTTAGTTTGGTTGGCTGGGGAGTAGGGGCTACAGGTCCATTTGGAATATAATCCTTAGTCTCTGTGTAGGCTACTGTGTGTGGTCTATTTATAATAATACATTATAAAAGCCTACCTACCTTCTGTTGGAGACTGAGTGTCAATGCCTACACCAGAGAGAAAGAGGCAAAACAAAGAGGGATAACTGTGCCCAAAATCTGTCTTCTCCTGCAGGCGGCATTTAAAACAAATGTTTTGCTCACCAATCAACCAGTTTTTGTATGGTCAATGAGAGTCAAATTTTGTAAACACAAAATGTAATCGCTTATTTGCCAAGTTTGGCTTATCAAATATACGCTTAGTTATGCTTAAGTTGTTACGAGTGTACTGATATAAGTAGGACACGTGACATCCCGGAAACTTATCATACATGTATCTACCCTTGTATCATTGGCTAGAATGGTCCCACCTGATCTTGCTTCCTCCCGACTGGCTTTTCATTATTAGAACGGCCAATGGTGTACCTGGTCAACAAAATTGATAATCTGTATCTACACAAGCATGGTGGGAAAGCTGCAGTGGAGTAATACTCCAACAAATGTGTATGACTGCCATCTTTTGGTAGTACATTTTCACATTTGAGTCATTTTGCAGACATCTTTGAAGAGAGCTACAGTAGGTGAGGCAACCACATACCACAGAAAAGACAAGTGTGCAAGTATTTTTTCGTAGTATTTACTAGCACTATTAAATGAGCAAGACTTTTATTAAACAGGTTGAGTAAAGGACTTTACTTATATTCTATAGCGTCTGAACAGTGACATGCAACCTGTGAAATTGTCAGCCCATTAGAATAATTTATGAATTCTTATATGGGTACTCCTGCAACATGTAGTAAGAACCATAACTGGTATATGTCTTAAATTAAGTAGGCCACATTCATACACAGCCATAATATAATAACCATATGTTTTCCTTATAATGTTGTCAAATATACAGTGAGCTCCAAAAGTATTGGGACAGTGACAACTTTGTTGTTGTTTTGGCTCTGTACTCCAGCACTTTGGATTTGAAATGATACAATGACTATGAGGTTAAATGTGTCACTCTCCTAATACTTTTTGAGCTCACTGTATTCGACAAACATAGGAATTGCATAATAATCATGTTGTGTTTTCTTATAGAAAGCCATAATCATAACATTTACTTTATAAAAATATGTGAATTCTTTCCATAAGGGAGGTTGTACATTGACATAAAGCGTCATACGAAATTGTGTAGTTGTGGACTAATGTCTGTATTTTACTCTTCATGGTCAGTGAGAGAGTAAAAAGACAAGCAGACAGTTTTTATCAAATGTTTTTATTTGTTTAATTGGGGTATAATTGAAATGTATCAGATTCATAGCATGTTCTGTAATAGACATTGTCTTGTTCTTATCAAATATAGATACAAACCCAGCAACACTTTAGGGATCCAATATACAGTACCAGTCAAAAGTTTGAACAGTTTGGACCTACCCATTCAAGGGTTTTTCTTTATTTTTTAAAACTATTTTCTACTTTGTAGAAAAATAGTGAAGACATCAGAACTATGTAGTAACCAATATATTTTAGCGTCTTCAAAGTAGCCAGCCTTTGCCTTGATGACAGCTTTGCACACTCTTGGCATTCTCTTAACCAGCTTCACCTGGAATGCTTTTCCAACAGTCTTCAAGGAGTTCCCACATATACTGCGCACTAGTTGGCTGCTTTTCCTTCACTCTGCATTCCAACTCATCCCAAACCATCTCAATTGGGTTGAGGTTGGGTGATTGTGAAGGCCAGGTCATCTTGTGCAGCACTCCATTGCTTTCCTTCTTGGTCAAATAGCCCTCACACAGCCTGGTGGTGTGTTGGGTCATTGTCCTGTTGAAAAACAAATTATAGTTCCACTAAGCACAAATCAGATGGGATGGTATATCGCTGCAGAACGCTGTGGTAGCCATGCTGGTTAAGTGTGCCTTGAATTCTAAATAAATCCTTTAAAGTGTCACCAGTAAAGCAACCCCATACCATCACACCTCCTCCTCCATGCTTCATGTGGGAACCACACATGCGGAGATCATCCGTTCACATACTGTACATCTCACAAAGACACAGCGGTTAGAACCAAAAATCTCAAATTTGGACTCATCAGACCAAAGGCCGGTTTAACGTCCATTGCTCATGTTTCTTTGCGCAAGCAAGTCTCTTCCTCATATTGGTGTCCTTTAGTAGTGGTTTCTTAGCAGCAAAAAGTTATTGAAATTTTCCGGATTGACTGACCTTCACGTCTTAAAGTAATGATGGACTTTAGTCTTTTACCAAATAGGCCTATCTTCTGGATACCACCCGTTCCTTGTCACAACGCAATTGATTGGCTCAAAGAAGGAAATACATTCCACAAATTAACTTTTAATAAGGCACACCTGTTAATTGAAATGACTTCCTTATGAAGCTGTTTGAGAGAATGCCAAGAATGTTCAAAGCTGTTATGGTGGCAACTTTGAAGAATTGAAATATAAAATATATTTAGATTTGTTTAACACGTTTTTATTTACTAAATGATTCCATATGTGTTATTTCGTAGTTTTGATGTCTTCACTATTATTCTACAATGTAGGAAATAAAGAAAAAACCCTGGAATAAGTAGGTGTGTCCAAACCTTTGACTGGTACTGTATATTAAAATAAACAATGTTGATATACGTAAGCAATTATTGTCGACAATTGTAGGACCTACTTATTTACTGCAATACATCTCGTCATGGAGCTTGTTATAGAATAGAACTGATTTTATATTGACAGTATAGCATTACCTCTTCATTAGTACAGAAAGCGTCATAACAAAATAAGCACCAGGATCGTACGTTTTTCTGTACAGTTAATACATTGCTTAAGAGTTTTATAAATATGCTTATACTGTAACCATATGTTTAAAAAAAAATCAATCATCACTCGTTTTTTAAAATGTATTTATATATTTAAAAGTCGCAAAGCAACACTGATTTGAAGGGCAAAACAAACAAAGCAACACTAATTTGAAGGGCAAAACAAACAAAGCAACACTGATTTGAAGGGCAAAACAAACAAAGCAACACTGATTTGAAGGGCAAAACAAACAAAGCAATACTGATTTGAAGGGCAAAACAAACAAAGCAACACTGATTTGAAGGGCAAAACAAACAAAGCAACACTGATTTGAAGGGCAAAACAAACAAAGCAACACTGATTTGAAGGGCAAAACAAACAAAGCAACACTAATTTGAAGGGCAAAACAAACAAAGCAACACTGATTTGAAGGGCAAAACAAACAAAGCAACACTGATTTGAAGGGCAAAACAAACAAAGCAACAAAACAGTTAAAAAGCGCCAAAACAAAGGAAAAGAGGACAGTCCAGAAGGTTCTGGTTAGGTTTATACAAACAAAGCCACAAAACAGTTAAAAAGGACAGTCCAGAAGGTTCTGGTTAGGTTTATACAAACAAAGCAACAGAACAGTTAAAAAGGGCCAAAACAAAGGAAAAGAGGACAGTCCAGAAGGTTCTGGTTAGGTTTATACAAACAAAGCAACAGAACAGTTAAAAAGGGTCCAAACAAAGGAAAAGAGGACAGTCCAGAAGGTTCTGGTTAGGTTTTTATTCCTTCTTTGAAAATGCCTTTTTTTCACTCAAACCCTCAACAGTAACTTATTGAAAGAAATAATGCAAATAACAATCTAAAACAGATGATTAAGTAAAAAATGTTATAATGCAGTAGAGGGACATGTATTGTATACTAGGACAAGTTCTGTTTGCTATGTTCTACTGTATTTTCATAGAGCTGGGCCCTTAGGAACCTGTCCATCCCATGCTTCTCCCTTTTGGTTTACTTTAGTGCTTCAAATTTGACATTTACTTTTATCGGCATGTATGCAGTAGAGTTGGAAATTATCATCTTATGATAGAACATGGAGTCAATTCTTTATTGTATTTTTTTTGGTATTGCAAATAAGAAGGGTGATTTGTTACATGTGAAAAAGAAAATGAATCCAGAGCCCACAAAATTGCACTATTACGCATTACAAAAATAGTCTCAACCACAGAAGGCACACATCTAGAACTGAGCATGTGGTAGAGAAGGGAATCTATAGCGATTTGGGTATGTTGACCATTGGGTAATATGGCAGATTTGAACCCAGTCAGGTCCACTCTACACTGTCAATATTAGGACAGCCTCAATCGTTGCTGTCCTAATATGGACACCGTACTGCTCACACTGGTCAAGGAGAATGTAGTTGGAAGGTAAAAGAAAGTTCTTAACCAGGGTGATGCCTCTAAACCTGACCCCATCTGGTTTCTCCTCATACTCATTTTCAAAATGGTGCCCCCAAAAGCTAGAGAAACACATTCCACATTAAAAACTACAGGGCATTTTGACGACAACTTAAGGGTGAATAGAAGCAAAGGCATCATTCTGGCACCTGATCGATCACCTAATAGTACTTCCCATCAACTCTACCAGTTTGACTTAAGTGCAGAAACCTGTGGTCTTGGATACATTGAAACAAAGTGATGCCCAACCTGGTTTGGGCCATTGTCTCCAAAGCCTGACTCACTATGGTAGACAGTATTGCTTGTGAAGACACCTAGTGGTCAAATCATGGAATAAATGTTCTGTGATTAATTTGCGAGTTATACAGCAAAACCATCATACGCATGTACAATGAATTGGAGCAAAATGTAAATATTTTTTTTGAAAAGAATAGAAAACAATCATTACATTTCTCCTAATTTAAACAATTACTACATTATCAAAAGGCAAAGATTAGGTATATTGCAACGCTCTCCATGACACCTCTATCAACATTATCATCATTGTTATCATCAACTATAAGTCTCTGTCAATATGTGAGTCAGTCTAGAGCCAGTTTAGTCAGATTGATAGTTCAGACAGAGCCCAATCTGTCAGCACAGGCAGGCACACAAACATTTTCAATGGGACCGACAGCCAGCCTATGGCAGCACAAGCTGGTCTGTGTGGGACTCCCTCATTAAACACAGGCATCTCTATGGAACAGGAAGAGCTCATTACAGACAGGGAACGGGGGTGATCGAGTCAACCCTAAAGGCACACCATTTGAAATCTTTGGGATTATCTGTTTTGTCTGAGTGGTTCTGTTTTACTTTCATCTGACCACCCGGTCTAGACGGTACAGTTCATTAGCGGGGCAAGGCAGCGTACATGACCAATGCAAACAAACATGTTATGGGAGAATGAAAAACATTGGATCTTGCAATGACTTAAATTTCTCAATTAAGTACATTGTATTAGCAGATATGTTGAAAAGTTAAGTTCTGAGGAAAAAGTTGCTCTTTACTTGATGCAACTTGACATGATACCCACATTATGTTGTTTTCATTAACATTCCTTAACGCCTGTTGTCATTATCCATGACATTTCATTTCAAGTACCGAAAAAAAGGTTGTTGTAATGAACAGTCATACAATGTTACGACGGGCATAATGGCAAGTGTTATGTCAAGATTACAAAGCAGTATGATTTGGTATGCCAATAGTGGCTCCTCCTTCTTCATTTCTAATGGGTCAATTCCCACCCTGCCTGCATAGTTATCAGTCAGCACTGGTTTCCCTGAAGAAAAGACTGGAATCCAACCAGGAAACCTACACAAGCTCCCCTCTGAGGTCATTAAACTGCATCATGAGATGTCACCAGGGGTCAGAAGTCAAAGAGCCACACCCCTTAGATCAATCCTTTAGCTGCTTGCGTATGAGGGGTCAGACATCTTTTTTATTTTATTTAGGTATTTGTCCTCAAATTTAATGTAAAGATACAGTACAAATTAAATTAAGCAGGGCCAATGGGAAGAAAGCGAGAGGGGCGAGTGGACCACCTTGTCTGGTGTTTTTTTTCGTCGACCTCTGTCCTCTCTTCCCTCCCTCTCTCTTCTTTGATGTGATATAAGCTTAAGTTGGGACCCCTTGCAGCTTGGGTCTAGCCTCAGAGGAAGAAGTTGAATCATGTCAATAGAGAAGTGCGACCAATGCTGACAGGGGGAGATTGTGGCTCTCTCATTCTTAATTAAAGTGCTAAGAGATGCCTGTTGGAGAGAAGCCCAGACAGTAGGCGGATGTGTCCAGCGTACAGTTGCCTGCTAATCTCTCTCCCTCTCCCTTTATTTTCCTTTCCTCACTACTTCTCTCCCTCATCAGTGTCTTGGGGCAATTTCACCCTACTTCTGGTCAGACCATCTGGGCTCTCTGCAGATAAAGGACTTGAACTGGAGTTTAAAGGTTGATGGCTCTGTCTTTCATGATCACACATCTACACAAAACTCCAGGAACCTCATTTATAAACATTGTGCGTGTACAACATATGCATGCGCCAGTTTTCAAGCAAAAGTTGGCATTCATAAAAACTGAACTTGACAATTGAATGTGCTTATCCTCCCACAAACTGTAACCGTGGGTAAGCACAGTTTTTAGTGGTTGAAGTATTGCATTGCAAGAAGGCAAATGTACCCTAGTAGTCTTGTGCAAATTGGGAATACATAATGACTTATCCATAACAAAAAAACAGGTAGTTAAATATAATAATAAGATGCAATCATTTGCTGTTAGTGAGAAGAGCAAAATTCAATTTATTTAATCTTTGCCTTCTAAAATAATCTGAAATCTATTTCCGATTATTTATTTAGTTTCCATGATAATTGCAGAATAAATTCCTCACCTTTTCTGACTGATACTAGCGAAATAGCCTATAGGTCTACAACAAGATAGGATGGGCTACCATTCGTCCCATCTCTCATTTAATTGGACCACTTCATAATAGTAAAAAGATAAGCTACCGGTACTTAAAGTATTTTGCTCTATTCGATCTGATGTGCAGTTTAACAGTAGAAGAAGGCTCACCTTTTCCATTGATGTTTGAAGGCTATGTCTGAATACTGTAATGTCAAAGTTCTCGAGCAGCCTAAACAATATTTTATTTGTAAAAATGATGCATAATATCATAACGACTGCACCTTTTCTGGCCACGATAGTTCATATTTGTAGCAATACAACAAATTACCATGCACATCTCGAATTTAATTGGGCCTATTAGAAAGGCTATTATAATTTAATTTTTTTATACGTTTTTGCTCAATGCAGCCAAAATGGAGCGCAGTTTATAACCTACAGTAGAATTTAACAGGTGAACAGACAGTTGATATTTTGCATTGAAGTGTGTAGGCTACCACTGTAAGTAGGCCTGTACTGTAATTGAAATGTTTTTCAGAATTCGTGGACAGTGCATCACATTTAGGTTCGGGCTAAAGGATCTGTTTACAAGTCCACAACAATTTGGAATTGTTTTTGTGTTTCAGAAATGGTCAAACATCAAATTTCACTGGAAAAAACAAACATTTTGGCAACACCTCCAAAGACATTTGATCAAGTTCACAAATGTAGATTTCCTTTAGATATAATGTATTGGCCTAATTTCAATACTATCAAATTATACAGCAAATAAGGATATTAATGTCACGATAAAAGGTGAATGATGGGTGTTAATGCAGGCGCAGTTATAATGCTCGTTCACATGTGCACAGTTTTACGATAGGTCTGATTTTTAAAGGGAAACATGCGCATGTATGGTGTCCTCCAAGTGTATAAATCTCAATATTCTTTTCAGAAATAGCGCACGCAGCTATCTAGAGTAAAATGTACACAACGGTTATAAATGAGGGCCCCACGTTTCCTTGACAATAGAGGTGAATTTTTATTTCTCGTTCCATTTCATTGTAATAACAAATAGTGCAATTCTTTTTAACAATTAGACTATATAAATAACTCTAAAATTGCCATTTCTAAGTTAGTTTATTTGTTTCCATATACGTATATACAGTGGGGCAAAAAAGTATTTAGTCGGCCACCAATTGGGCAAGTTCTCCTACATAAAAAGATGAGAAAGGCCTGTAATTTTCATCATATGTACACTTCAACTATGACAGACAAAATGAGAAAAAAAATCCAGAAAATCACATTGTACGATTTTTAATGAATTTATTTGCAAATGGTGGAAAATGAGTATTTGGTCACCTACAAACAAGATGTCTGGCTCTCACAGACCTGTAACTTCTTCTTTAAGAGGCTCCTCTGTTCTCCACTCATTACCTGTATTAATGGCACCTGTTCAAACTTGTTATCAGTATAAAAGACACCTGTCCACAACCTCAAACAGTCACACTCAAAACTCCACTATGGCCAAGACCAAAGAGCTGGCAAAGGACACCAGAAACAAAATTGTAGACCTGCACCAGGCTGGGAAGACTGAATCTGCAATAGGTAAGCAGCTTGGTTTGAAGAAATCAACTGTGGGAGCAATTATTAGGAAATGGAAGACATACAAGACCACTGATAATCTCCCTCGATCTGGGGCTCCACGCAAGATCTCACCCCATGGGGTCAAAATGATCACAAGAACGGTGAGCAAAAATCCCATAATCACCTAGTGAATGACCTGCAGAGAGCTGGGACCAAAGTAACAAAGCCTACCATCAGTAACACACTACGCCGCCAGTTACTCAAATCTTGCAGTGCCAGACGTGTCCCACTGCTTAAGCCAGTACATGTCCAGGCCCGTCTGAAGTTTCGTAGAGAGCATTTGGATGATCCAGAAGAAGATTGGGAGAATGTCATATGGTCAGATGAAACCAAAATATAACTTTTTGGTAAAAACTCAACTTGTCGTGTTTGGAGGACAAAGAATGCTGAGTTGCATCCAAAGAACACCATACCTACTGTGAAGCATGGGGGTGGAAACATCATGCTTTGGGGCTGTTTTTCTGCAAAGGGACCAGGACGACTGATCTGTGTAAAGGAAAGAATGAATGGGGCCATGTATCGTGAGATTTTGAGTGAAAACCTCCTTCCATCCGCAAGGGCATTGAAGATGAAACGTGGCTGGGTTTGTCAGCATGACAATGATCCCAAACACACCGCCCGGGCAACGAAGGGGTGGCTTCGTAAGAAGCATTTCAAGGTCCTGGAGTGGCCTAGCCAGTCTCCAGATCTCAACCCCATAGAAAATCTTTGGAGGGAGTTGAAAGTCCGTGTTGCCCAGCAACAGCCCCAAAACATCACAGCTCTAGAGGAGATCTGCATGGAGGAATGGGCCAAAATACCAGCAACAGTGTGTGAAATCTTGTGAAGACTTACAGAAAATGTTTGACCTCTGTCATTGCCAACAAAGGGTATATAACAAAGTATTGAGATAAACTTTTGTTTATCAAATACTTATTTTCCACCATAATTTGCAAATAAATTCATTAAAAATCCTACAATGTGATTTTCTGGATTTTTTTTCCTTCTCATTTTGTCTGTCATAGTTGAAGTGTACCTATGATGAAAATTACAGGCCTCTCTCATATTTTTAAGTGGGAGAACTTGCACAATTGGTGGCTGACTAAATACTTTTTTGCCCCACTGTATATATATATATATATATATATATACACACATATATATATATATAGTTGAAGTCAGAAGTTTACATAAACTTAGGTTGGAGCCATTAAAACTCATTTTTCAACCACCACAAATGTCTTGCTAACAAACTATAGTTCTGGCACGTCGGTTAGGACATCTACTTTGTGCATGACACAGGTAATTTTTCCAACAATTGTTTACAGACAGATTATTTCACTTATAATTCACTGTATCACAATTCCAGTGGGTGAGAAGGTTACATACACTAAGATGACTGTGCCTTTAAACAGCTTGGTATTCTTCAGCTTGCAAGTCTCCCCCTTTTTACTCCAAACATAACGGTGGTCATTATGGCAAAACAGTTCTATTTTTGTTTCATCAGACCTGAGGACATTTCTCCAAAAAGTACGATCTTTGTCCCCATGTGCAGTTGCAAACCGTAGTCTGGCTTGTTTATGGCGGTTTTGGAGCAGTGGCTTCTTCCTTGCTGAGCGGCCTTTCAGGTTATGTCGATATAGTGCTCGTTTTACTGTGGCTATAGATACTTTTGTACCTGTTTCCTCCAGCATCTTCACAAGGTCCTTTGCTGTTGTTCTGGAATTGATTTGCATTTTTCACACCAAAGTACATTCATCTCTAGGAGACAGAACGAGTCTCCTTCCTGGCTGTGTGTTCCCATGGTGTTTATACTTGCGTACTATTGTTTGTACAGATGAACGTGGTATCTTCAGGCATTTAGAAATTGCTCCCAAGGATGAACCAGACTTGAATAATGGTCAAATTACTTGTCATGCACAAAGAAGATGTCCTTACCGACTTGCCAAATCTATAGTTTGTTAACAAGAAACTTGTGGAATGGTTGAAAAACTAGTTTTAATGACTCCAACCTAAGTGTATGTAAACTTCCGACTTCAACTGTATACACACAGTACCAGTCAAAAGTTTGGACACATCTACTCATTCAAGGGTTTTTCTTTATTTTTAATATTTTCTACATTGTGGAATAATAGTGAAGATTTCAAAACAATGAAATAACACATATGGAATCATTTAGAAAGCAAAAAAGTGTTGAAATATATTTTAGATTCTTCAAAGTAGTTACGCCTTGATGACAGCTTTGCACACGCTTTGCACTCTCTCAATCAGCTTCACCTGGAATGCTTTTCCAACAGTCATTGTGCCATCTTCATAATGCCAAGAGTGTCCAACTCATCCCAAACAATCTCAATTGGGTTGAGGTCAGGTGATTGTGGCGGCCAGGTCATTTGATGCAGCACTCCATCACTCTCCTTCTTGGTCAAATAGCCTTTACACAGCCTGGAGGTGTGGTGCGTCATTGTCCTGTTGAAAAACAAATGATCGTCCCACTAAGTGCAAGATGGGGTGGCGTATCACTGCAGAATGCTGTGGTAGCCATGCTGGTTAAGTGTGCCTTGAATTCTAAATACATTACTGACAGTGTCACCAGCAAAGAACCCCTACACCATCACACCTCCTCCTCCATGCTTCACGGTGGGAACCACACACACACGGAGATCATCTGTTCACCTACTCTGCGTCTCACAAAGACACGGCTTTTGGAACCAAAAATCTCAAATTTGGACTCATCAGACCAAAGGACAGATTCCCACCTAATGTCTATTGCTTGTGTTTTTTGGTCCAAGCATGTCTCTTCTTATTATTGGTGTCTTTTAGTAGTGGTGTAATTGCAGCAATCGACCATGAAGGCCTGATTCACAGTCTCCTCTGAACAGTTGATGTTGCAATTTCTGAGGCTGGTAACTCTAATGAACGTATTCTCTTCAGCAGAGCTAACTCTGGGTCTTCTTTTCCTGTGGCGGTCCTCATGAGAGGCAGTTTCATCATAGCGCTTGATGGTTTTTGCGGCGGCGCACCACCCCTACCTTGGCACAACACAACTGATTGGCTCAAACGCATTAAGGTAAGAAATACCACAAATTAACTTTTACCAAGGCACACCTGTTAATTAAAATGCATTCCAGGAGACTACCTCATGAAGCTGTTTGAGAGAATGCCAAGAGTGTGCAAAGCTGTCATCAAGGCAAAGGTTGGCTACTTTGAAGAATCTCAAATATAAAATATATGTAGTGTTTTTAAACACTTTTGGGGTTACTACATGATTCCATATGTTGTTTTGATGTCTTCACTATTATTCTACGATGTAGAAAATAGTAAAAATAAAGAAAAACCTTTGAATGAGTAGGTGTGTCCAAACTCTTGACTGGTACTGTTTATAGAACACACACACATACATTGATACATATATAGTCATGTCTAAAATGATTGGCACATTTGATAAAGATGAGCAAAAACCTTAGTAAAATAAATAATACAAATACTGCGCTATATTTATATTGTATGCTACCAAAAAGTTGGGAAATGACATTATTTTATACTAATACAATTGCTCAGAGATGCAAGAGAGGTGTCAAAATTATTGTCACCCCTGTTTTCAATACTCCGGCACCCTGTTTTATGAGACTGGAGAACACATTGGGAGGGATCTTAGACCATTCCTCCATACAGAATCTTTCCAGATCCTTGATATATCTTGTCTGCGCTTATGGACTGCCCTCTAATTCAAACCATAGGTTTTCAATGGGGTTCAAGTCCGGAGACTTTTATTTCCATTGTAAAATTTTGATTTTCTGGTCAATTAACTACTTCTCTGTGGATTTTGATGTGTACTTGGGGTTATTGTCTTGCTTGAATGTTCACTTACGGCCAAGTTAACGTCAAAGGCCCACCACCATATATTACAGTAGGAATGAGGTTATTTCCTGTATATGCATCCTTCTCTCAATGCCAAACCACCACTGGTGTGCTTGGCCAAAGAGTTCTATTTTCATGTCATCTGACCATAGCACAGGTACCATTCTGTGACAATGCCATTTAGAAAATTCCAGGCGTTTACATTTGTCGGTTGCTTGCAATAAAGGCTTTTTTTCTAGCAACCTTTCCAAAGACATTTTGGCATGGAAGTTGCATTTAATTGTAGATACGACTAAGTTTTGTAATTCTCCAATTTTGGCCTTTAGATTGTTCATTGCCTCCAATTTGTAAGTCGCTCTGGATAAGAGCGTCTGCTAAATGACTTAAATGTAAATGTAATGTAAATGTCCTAAACCATCTTCCTCACTGTGCATGAGGACAAGATACACATGCATCCAATACCAGGTAAGTTTACCATTGCTCCAGTGGTTTTAAACTCCTTAATTGTTTCCCTAATAGTGGTAAGTGGTATATTTGTTTTTTTGTACCCATTGCCTGATTTATGCAGGTCAACAACCATTTGTCTCTTTTCATTTGCCTTTCCCCATGGTGATGGATGACAAAGGGATTTTACATGCGTGTTACCTCATTTTTATACCCCAGTGAAACAGGAATTCATGGAAGGCCATAATAAAGTTCCATAAACTGAGATTAATTTTTAAAAAGTAGAATGATGTAACAGATAAAATGTTGTTTGTTTTTACTTATTTGCTTATCTTTATCATGGTGCCAATAATTTGTATATGTATAGATAGCACAAAGTTAAACACGTTTGAGTTGGCACACCAACAGATTACCGTTTTTACCTTTTCTTCTAGAGCAGGCAAAACATAAAAAAAAAACGTTTTTTTAATCTTTAGAATCCATTTGTTTACAAAAATACCGCTGCTCTTCTCTCTTATGATACATATTGCAGATTGATTTTCTTTTTCTCTAGATAAACAGTCTTGAATCTTGTGCAAACATCTCTTTAAAAAAGATCGTAATAAAAAAAACAAGAAGAGTATTCGCACACAGGAACTCCTGAACTTGTCTGGCCAAAGACCCACAGACAGTACTAAACACGAATAGACAAAGAACTAAAGTACAGTACTAACCTCAGATGGGTCTAGATAGTACAGTACGGTGGATATATATGACTTCAGTGGGCACAGTGCTGAACTCAATTGACCCAGACTCAGGACTCTACTCCAGTACTCATGTTGACACACATGGCCTGACATCACAAACCCATTCAGCTGTCAATCATGTGTTTCCATAGATGCCAACGTTGACCACCGCACCCTCTGATGCAGATTGACGGGGAGTGATGGGGATCTGTCTGGCAGTGAGGCTAACTGGGTCATGAGCTGAGAGGCTAACTCGGGTTAACGTATGAATCTCAGTCTTGGATCCCGTGAGAGCCTGAAACTGTCAACCTGTTACAAGAGTGCTATCAATGCCCTCCCTGTACAAGCCAGGTACACGGACAGTATTCAAAGCCAGAAAGGGGTTCGGGGGAGGCTCACTAAAATAACCATCTGCATCTCAAAAAAAGGAAGACCTGGTCATTCTGAAAGACTTCCGGAGGAACTAAGGATAAACTACGAGGAGATCAGTAACTAGAAATTATGCAGAGAAAACAAAATAAACCTAAATACTTGGAGATAGTTTTGTTTTGTTGTTTTTGCATTTACCAGTACAGAAAAAAAGCTGTAAGCAAGGAAAAAAAACAAGTAAATATTTATACAACGTAAGTTTAGGGGTGGCAGGTTTCAGTAAGACGGTGACCGGGGGTAAAGTTAAGAGGGGAGTGCAGTCCTTTTTCTTTGTGCGCCTGTCCCCCCCCCACCCCGCCACTGCATGTCACCCTCTCCAACCCTGCTTGCCACCAACAGTTCAGCTAAAGTGCGCGGAGAAGGAGAAAGCAGCCTCGGAAAACAATGCCCGAGACCAACACTGTCGTCACACCTGTTCAGGAGTCTGCTTCTCCTTTTTGTTGCGCACATTCCTGCTCTCCAGGCTGCTCAGGTGGGCCTGCTTGAGAATCCCGTGGAGTAGCAAGGACGGCGACGAGGGACCCGGGCCTCCTAACCTGACTCCACGCCCTGCGCCACTGTCCCCACTGGCAGTCTGGTGGTGGTGCCTGGGTAGTGAAGAGGGGTGGTAGTAGTGCCCTATCACCTCGCTATAAGTTGGTGGTGCCCCTTCCACTCGGCTGGAGTAGGCCTGGGCAGCCGTGGCTACCGTGGTAGTGCTGACCCCGGAGTTGAGGCTGGGCGGTGGGCACAGGGAGGTGTCGAGGAGGTGGCTGTCATAGACTGTGCGGTTGGGGGGCGCACGCACCGACTCCCTGTTAAGCTCCATCTGCTGCTCGGGGTCGCGGAGCTGCAGAGTGCAGGGGCCCTGGTAGGGCGGAGGCTCTTCGCCGTCCGACAGCGAGATGGTGGGCGGCAGGTCAATGATGGGGTGGGGCAGGTAGGGGTAGGTGGGCTGGAAGCGGGCCAGACGCTCCCTCTGCAGATAGGAGGGGACGCGGTCCGGGGGACGCGTGGTGTACACCTGCTGCTAAAGGGAGGAGGACAGGAAGAGTTAGCGCACACATTTATATTTGGTCATTTATCTTTGTGAGGACAACACACAAAACAAGTTTAGCAATGTATTCCCATTGTCAGAACCCTCTTTTATCCACAGTGACTTAGTGTGAGGGTATATTGATACAGCACCATTGTTGTCATCGCTATGCTATGAACGTCAATAAACATTCATAGCCCATCTGCTCTAATATCCAAGGACGAATGCATAATTAATTTCCGGACAAACACAAGTAGTGTTCCCAGGTTCCCGGGTAGGTTCTTTAAGTCTGGGGTTACGGCCCAAATGGCACCCTATTGCCTATACAGTGCACTACTTTTGGGGCCCCAGTCAAAAGTAGTGCACTTTAAAGGGAATAAGGCCCAGACTAGGTCCCTGTGCAGGTCCCTGTGTTTAGGGATGACCCCTATAGACCTAAAGCAGGGGTGGGCAAATGTTTTGGCTCAAGGGCCACATTGGGATTTTGAAGTTGAACGGAGGGTGGCAAAGATTGTTTTGGTAACGATATGTTAGTCAAAATCAATTTGCTGTCAGAAAATGTGCAGTTATTAAAAAATATATAGGTCCATTATCATTCCTACATACTTACTATCTAGTTTTAAATGTTCACGAGTGGCTTGGTATGTTTTTTTGCCCATTATAATCATTCCCCCCCAAAATAAAAACTCCTGTGGGACGAATTGAATGGGCAGTAGTTTGCCCACTCCCACTCATAATCCACTTTACCTCGCTCATTCCACTGGCGGGCCCTGGGCCATCTGAGGACCACAGACTCCCATCCTGTGAGGAAGAGAGATAGAGAGCATGTATCACGTCAATTTATACCATCTTGTGCCACTAGGTGGAGTTATTCCCTTTCCAGTCAAAGAGCCAACCACAGAGCATAGGGTGGGGGAGATGAGATTAATCCCTGAGCCAATTTGTCTGAACCCAATGGCTAATACTGGAGGACTTCCTGTCCTTTCATTCCTAGCCATGTTCTTTTCACATAGATGGGCTACATGTAGTATTAAAGTGCTCTTCACAGAAGCAATCCCAGACAAACACACAGACTGACACTGACCGAGAGAGAGAGAGAGAGAGAGAGAGAGGCGCTCTGTCATCTATGACTCATACCCCCTCCTGCAGAGTACACAGACTTCTGCATAGCTCAAAGGGCTGTGCTCAATTCAGAATTGAATGCCTCATAAATTCCAATTACATTCTTGAATTTGAATCGAAGCAGTAAACAGGATACAAAATTGTAATTTGAATTAAAGGAAATATAATTGAATTCAGTGAAATTCAAATGCCTAGTCTATTCCACATTAGGTGTAAGCCTATTGTATTGAAAAATGTGAATATTCTAAGTTATTATATTTCACAAATCACTTAACTTTTGTTCAATATGGGGGAAAGACTACATTTCCCGGAATGCATTAGTTCAGCCCTCAAGTTGACCCTAAAGCCTTCAAAAAGAAGCCAAACCAATTCAATTAATGGTGGAAAATTAAATTTACTATTCTAAGCACTGAGGTTAAAATAATATTTGAACATTGTTTTTGGAGTAAAGTGATATATTATTTGGTTTCTTGAATTGTAACCTGTCAGATTCAATGAAACTCTCATGTTGTATAACTGAGTGGAATTTCATTGAATTGCACTGAATTCAATTCTGTGTCCTGTCGCTTAAACTCAAATTCTACATCCTGTGGGGTGTGGCCAATGCAATTCACGAGTTGAATGGGAGTCAATTCCACAATTCTGAATTAAACACAAACCTGATAACACACACACAGCATCCTGCCCCATATTTACTAACAGATGAATGCCGGGCTAGGTGATTCAGCAGCAGTATGCGTTTGTGTGTGATTCAAAAAGCAGCAGTGCAGTCATATGGTTCTGGAATCTCCAGATCACTGCACTGAGCGATGTGGCAGACAACCTGTCTCCAGTGAGCCTCTGTCTCACAAAGAGACACAAAGAAGGAAACACCGACATCAACACATATACTGTACATAGTATACAGGTCCAACTGAATACCATTGTCTGCTTATCATATGTGTTTGCATTAGTAAAAAATGATCTGCTTTTCTGACATGGCTAGTTTGGGCCTGCCATGATGTCGAAATAGGACCCTGTACTATGGCTTGCCTATTTCCAAGTAGAAACAAGGGTGGTTTTCGTTTCATATTAAGTCTATGCCCTGGTTTGTGTGAAGGCTGTAAAGTAGTCTACATCCTGGTCTGGAGTAAATGCTGTAAAGGAAAGTTTACTTCCTGGTTTGTGTGGAGGCTATCAAATAAAGTATATTGCCTGTAAAGATGTGTGGAGTGCTTCTAAAGACTGTCAAATTTATGTCCTGGTCTGTGTGGAGGCTGTAAGTCTGTATGAAGACTATAACGTTAGTTTACAGCCCTGGTCAGGGTAGAGTACTTACAGAGGCCAGTGGTAGGTGGCGTCTGCGGGCCTGGCTGTCCCTGGAGATGAAGGAGCGTTCTGACAGGCGGTAGTGGTTGAGCAGGCAGGTGATCACTACCACCATCACCATCATCACCACAACGATCACCAGGATCTGCACAAACTCCAACTGGGCTGGAGAGAGAAGAGAGAGAGGGGACAGGTTAGAACTAGTGGAAGACGTTCTGATTGTATCACCTAAGCTTCATCAAAAGATCACATTTTGGAGCAGAGAACCCAAGAGGACAGATACAAGGATATGCACATTGCACAGTTTATGGGGAAAGGGTGTTTGGGACCATGGTGATTGAAGGTCATGACGACTTAATCCGATGTCACGAAACGCAACTAGCATAGCAACTAACTTGTTCTTACTGATTGCATAGAAACCGATATTGTAGATATTATTTTGTAGCAGGCCATGAGTTTTCACAACTGAAATGTAGGCACGTATGGCCAACTCATTAATAATCTGTCTCAGTTCATTGTATGTTATAACTTGTTGTAGGTTTAGCTACATCAATTACAACTACGTAATAAAGCATGAACTAGAGTCAATGTCCGCAACCAGGTGGAAAACAAATTAGCAAAAGTAAACATGTCCCATCCAAATCTCTGTTTAAGCTGTTTTTGTTGCATCGGCTGCTTCTCAATCCACCACATCCGTCAGCCTTCTGTGGCGGAATGTGGCAGAGCTACAGTGGTGTTTTTCAGACCATGAGACATCCCGAAAATCAGTCGACTGGTTTAGGCCACAAACTAATATCACCCCACTATGGAAAGCTGAGACTCTCACGAACACAATGGTCTTTTCCGTGCTCTATACGACCCCTACAAGCGTCACGGGACTCGTCAGAAGTTGGTACAGCCGACTTGCCAACTTCTGTCTGTAGAATCCGCACGGTCTGGGCTACAGACTAGAATGACCCCACCATGGAAAGCTGAGACTCACAAGCACGTACATGTCGGTTGTTTTGCTCTATGACACCCAAAAGCTTCAGAAGACTAGTCTGAAGATAACCCAGTATCGGTTTCAAAAATGTATGGAAGTAAGGCAATAGTTTTTTAAATATGGGTAAATCATTTATGAAAACTGTTTCCTGAGCTTTCTTATATTTCACTTCAAAATATACTTTCTTTTGAAATTCTATTTGACTGACTATCTGTTATGCCATAAATGAATATGTTATTCAATGCATTTCTATGGGCTTACAGTAGTAAGGCCAAATTGAATGTTTCATTAAATATATATACTGTTAATACACTGAGTGTACAAAACATTAAAAACACCTTTCTAATATTGAGTTGCACCCCCCCCCCTTGCCCTCAGAACATCTTCAATTCGTCGGGGGCATGGACTCTACAAGGTTTCGCAAACGTTTCACAGTTGATTCATGTTGATTTCAATGCTTCCCACAGTTTGTCAGGTTGGCTGGATGTCCTTTGGATGATGGACCATTCTTGACACACATGGGAAACTTTTGAAAGTGAATAACCCAGCAGAGTTTCAGTTCTTGACACAAACCATACCCCGTTCACCCTCTGAATGGCACATATACACGATCTATGTCTCAATTGTCTCAAATCTTAAAAATCCTTCTTTAACCTGTTTCCTTCCCTCCATCTACACTGATTGAAGTGGATTTAACAGGTGACATCAATAAGGGATCATAGCTTTCACCTGCATTTACCTGGTAAGTCTATGTCATGGAAAGAGCAGGTGTCCTTAATGATTTGTACACTTGGTATGACCATCTTAAAACAATTCCTTATGTTAGCTTTGCAGACTCTAGGGCAGGGATGAGCAACTGGCCCGCAGATCAATTTCCAAAGGGGCGGGGGTGGGGGGGGGGGGAGAGGGGGACTCAGTCGGGGTCTCGACTTAATGTTAAAAATTTGAATAGTAGTGCATCAGCAGTTGTTTTCTTACGTCAGTCACTGACAGTCACTCAATGAGCCTATGTCAGCAACAACAACAAAAGATTGATAAGTTAGTCTGGCGGCCAGATATCTAAACTTGTAGTAATCATGGTTGAATTACCGACCGGGGGGCCCCCACCGATATCATGTTAAGAACTGCTAACATTTATCCACACCTACTGGCAAAATGGCTGCCGTTTTACGGGCTCCTAACCAACTGTACTATTTTGTTTGTTTATTTCTCTTTGTTTGTAACTCAATTTGTACATAATGTTGCTGCTACCGTCTCTTATGACCGAAAATAGCTTCTGGACTTTAGAACAGCAATTACTCACCTTAAACTGGACAAAGATTTTTTCTTTAATGAGTCCGACGCGAAGGATATACTGCTTTGTCAAGACAAGGCCCAAATCCCAGTCATCAGCGTCAAGAAAAGATGGAGAAAAAAGGGGAGAATGGCGGGGTGCATTGTAAGAATTCACAGACCAGTAGGTAAACCACCACCCTCTGTATTATTGGCCAACGTAAAATCATTGGAAAACAAACTGGAGAATCTATGATTAAGACTATCCTACCAACAGGACATTAAAAACGGTAATATCTTATGTTTCACCGAGACGTGGCTGAAAGACGACATGGATAATATAGAGCTGGCTGGCTTCTCCGTGCATCGGCAGGACAGAGCAGTTACGTCTGTTAAGACGAGGGGCGGGGGTGTGTGTCTATTTGTCAATAACTGCTGGTGTGCAATGTTTAATATTAAAGAAGTCTTGCAGTATTACTTGCCTGAGGTAGAACAACTCATGATAAGCTGTAGACCACACTGCGTTCCACAGGGCTAAGATTGAATCCTACTACACCGGCTCTTGATGCTTGTCGGCTGTGGCAGGGCATGAAAACTATTACAGACTACAAAGGGAAAGCCGTGAGCTGCCCAGTGACGCAAGCCTACCAGATGAGCTAAATGCCTTTTAAACTTGCTTCAAGGCAAGCAACACAGCATAAGAGCACCAGGTGTTCTGGACGATTGTGTGAGCTAGACCTTTAAACAGGTCAACATTCACAAAGCTGCGTGGCCAGACGAATTACCAGGACATGGACTCAAAGCATGCGCAGAACAACTGACAAGTATCTTCATCGAAATGTTCAACCTCTCCCTGACCAAGTCTGTAATACCTACATGTTTCAAACAGTGTCTGTAATACCTACATGTTTCACACAGCTTTGTGAATGTTGACATAGTTCTTGTGCCCAAGAAAGCGAAGGTAACCTGCCTAAATGATTTCCGCCCCATAGTACTCACGTCGGTAGCCATGAAGTGCTTTGAAAGGCTGGTCATGGCTCACGTCAACATCCATCATCCCAGAAACCCTGGACCCACTCCAATTCGCAAACCGCCCCAACAGATCCACGGATGACGCAATCTCAATTGTACTCCACTCTGCCCTTTCCCACCTGGTCAAAAGGAACACATATTTGAGAATGCTGTTCATTGACTACAGCTCAACGATCAACACCATAGTACCCACAAAGCTCATCACTAAGCTAAGGACCTGGGACTAAACACCTCCCTCTGCAACTGGATCCTGGACTTCCTGACGGGCCGCCCACTGGTGGTAAGGGTAGGCAACAACACATGTGCCACGCTGATCCTCATCCTGGGCCCTTTCTGTGCTTAGTCTGTATACTTCTGGCCCTTCTTTGGACACTGTGTTAACAAACCTCCAGACCAGCTTCAATGTCATTCAACTCTCTGGTCACCATAGCAGCACCCACTCGTAGCACGAGCTCCAGCAGGTATATCTCACTGGTCACCCCCAAAGCCAATTCCTCCTTTGGTAGCCTTTCCTTCCAGTTCTCAGCTGCCAATGACTGGAACGAACTGCAAAAATCACTAAAGCTGAAGACTAATATCTCCCTCGCTAGCTTTAAGCAACAGCTGTCAGAGCAGCTCACAGATCACTACACCTGTACATAGCCCATCTATAAACAGCCCATCTATCTACCTCATCCCCATTCTGTATTTATTTATTTATCTTGCTCTTTTGCACCCCAGTATCTCTACTTGCACATTCATCTTCTGCACATCTACAATTCCAATGTTTAATTGCTATATTGTAATTACTTCGCCACCATGGCCTATTTATTACCATAACTCCCTTATCTTACCTGATTTGCACTCACTGTATATATACTTTCTTTTCTACTGTATTATTGACTGTATGTTTTGTTTATTCCATGTGTAACTCTGTGTTCTTGTATGTGTCAAATTGCTATACCTTATCTTGGCCAGGTCGCAATTGCAAATGAGAACTTGTTCTCAAGTAGCCTACCTGGTTAAAAAGGTGAAATATATATATATATATTTAAATATATTAGTCGCCAAACCCACTGGCTCCAGGTCATCTATAAGTCTTTGCTAGGCAAAAACCCAGCCTTATCTCAGCTCACTAGTCACCACAGCAGCACCCACCCACAGCACGTGCTCCAGCAGGTATATTTCACTGGTCACCCCCAAAGCCAATTCATCCTTTGGCCGCCTTTCCTTACAGTTCTCTGCTGCCAATGACTGAAACGAATTTCAAAAATCACTGAAGCTGAAGACTCATATTTCCCTCACTAACTTTAAGCATCAGCTGTCAGAGCAGCTTACAGATCGTTGCACATAGCCCATCTGTAAATAGCCCACCCAACTCCCTCATCCCAATATTGTTATTTATTTTTTGCTCCTTTGCACCCCAGGATCTCTACTTGCACATTCATCTTCTGCACATCTATCACTCCTGTGTTTAACTTCTAAATTGTAATTATTTTGCCACTATAGCCTATGTATTGCCTTTACCTCCCTTATCCTACCTCCTTTGCACACACTGTATATATACTTTTTATAATGAATTATTGACTGTATGTTTGTTAATTCTCTGTGTTGTTTATGTCGCACTGCTTTGCTTTATCTTGGCCAGGTTGTAGTTGTAAATGAGAATTTGTTCTCAAATGGCCTACCCTGTTAAATAAAAATATATATAACATTAGTCCACTCCTGTACTCCCTGTTCACCCACGACTGTGTGGCCAAGCACGACTCCAACGCAATCATTATGTTTGCTGACGACAACAGTTGTAGGCCTGATCACCGACAACAATGAGTCTGCCTATAGGGAAGAGGTCAGAGAACTGGCAGTGTGGTGCCAGGACAACAACTTCTCCCTCAATGTGAGCAAGACAGTGGAGCTGATCGTGGAGTATATGAAAAGGAGGGCCGAACAGGCCCCCATTAACATCGACTGGGCTGAAGTGGTGCGGGTCGAGAGTTTCATGTTCCTTGGTGTTCACATCACCAACAAACTATCATGGTCCAAACACACCAAGACAGTTGTGAAGAGGGCATCTGACCATAAGGCGCTACAGAGGGTAGTGCGTATGGGCCAGTACATCACTGGGGCCAAGCTTCCTGAAATCCAGGACCTATATACTTGGCGGTGTCAGAGGAAGGCCCAAAGAATTGTCAAAGATTCCAGTCACCCAAGTCATAGACTTTGCTACCGCATGGCCAAGTAGGACCAAAAGGCTCCTTAACAGCTTCTACCGCATAGCCATAAGACTGCTGAACAATCAAATGGCCACCCGGACTACCCCCTGTATATAGCCTCATTACTGTTATGTAAATCTTGTTTTTGTTTTTGATTTTATTTAGTTTATTTTCTTAACTCTATTTCTTCAACTGCATTGTTGGTTAAGGGCTTGTAAGTAAGCATTACACGGTAAGATGATATTCAAACATAAGCATTTCACTGTAAGGTTGTATTTGGCACATGTGACAAATAAAATGTTATTTAATTTGATTGGCTGCTTCCAGTGAAAAGTTTGTTATTTACTTCCTGGAAAATACCAACAGAATCCATTAAAATCAAAGCAAATGTATTTGTCACATGCGCCGAATACAACAGGTGTAGACCTCACTGTGAAATGTTTAATGTCTTATGTTTGAATATCACCAGTGATCATCACCATAGTGATTCACTCCAAAGGTGTTTGTGTACAGTATGTTTGTGCCTGTGCGTCTCTGTTTGTCTTTCTGTCTGTGCATGTGAAGTGAAAAGAGTGAAGTTAGTGGTCCGCTTAGAGGCTCTATTGATCCTGAGGCGATGGGAGCTCTTTTCCCCAGCAGAGTTCACAACAGTGTCGATGCAGACAGACAGAGCAATCTTTGTTTGGAGACAGGGCAGGACAGCCTGACCTTCCCCTCCCCCATGTGACCCCAGACAGACGGAGCATGCACACACGCACGCACGCACACACGCACACACACACAAACTAACTCAGACACACTTTGTGACACTTCATCAGTCAGAGAGAAAGAGTGAGAGAAAGTTTACGGACAGCCCTACATAAAAAACCCAGCAGGGACATTTGTCCCAAGCAACTACTTCCATCAAACACAGACAGCCTAACTAAACAGATAAGCAAAAAAATAAGATAACACAGTAGCTTCCTCTGTGAAACAGTCTATTCTATTCAAGATGACAAAGAGACCAAGCTATGCAAAGAGTGTGCACATAACCCAGATACTGAAATGCTCTCGCAGGCTAGACAGACTTGATAATAGTTTGTTGCAAAATTCCATAACTCTTACCAGCAACTATTACACAACGTTGTCTGACTTGCAGCTGTATTCAAGGAGAGTTTGCCATCCTCAGACATTAACAAAGGCTTTTATCGCAGTAGCTAAACACAGACAACCACACAATTGGAGAATAAACTGAAATTCGAGAAAGTTTAGAAAATGAGCACAAAGACTCATCGCGTTACACTTTTGACTTGGGAATAAAAACTACAAATGCATTATGAACTTTACACAATCATTAAAATACAAGATACACAAATATTAAAATCCCCAATCCAAGAATGCACAACTCACCGCTACATGGAGTTTGAACACAGTTAGAGTGGTGGTGGGGACCTCCTGAAACCGGCTGCATCGTGTTACCTACTAACTAATACCTGAACTTTGGTGAGCGAGATGACACACACACTGCGACTCACAAAGGTCTGCAGCCTTGTCCCCACTTTTTCTCACACACATTCCTCGACAGACACAACAGCTGACTTCCTGCAACCCCCCTCCCTCTCGCTCACAAATATGGGGGACAAGTAGAGGGAGGAGGCAAGAAAAGAGAACAAACAGACCTCGTTTTCCAGAGGGAGAGAGTGGTTTAGGGGGAGTGGTAGGACAGACCACAGACAGACAGATGGGTCAAAGATGGAGGGGATAATGATATGAGAAAGACTGAAAGAGAGGGATGAGGAGGGTGAAAAAAGGAGAGCTCCAATGTGGCCCAAGCCATTGAGTCTAGCCTGTTTTTTTTTGATTGAGTTAATTTTACTTGAAATATGAGAGAAAGGAAATTACCAGAATTACCACTGCAAAGCACATTCCTATACATTTAATAATAATACTGTAAATTACACTTCTTCGTAACACATTTATTTACAACCTTAAATACACAAACCTGCAGATAATACAAAGTATGTTACTAGTATTCCTCAAGTTATTAAAGTCAACAGTTATGGAAAAGAAACACAAATACCGTGCATTCATAAAGTTTGGCCACATTTTGTTGTGTTACAGCCTGAATTTAAAATGGATTCAATTGAAATATTGTGTCACTGACCTACACACAATACCCCATAAGGTCAAAGTGGAATTATGTTTTTACAATTAAATAAAAGACAAAACGCTGAAATGTCTTGAGTCAATAAGTATTCAGCACCTTTATGGCAAGCCTGAAATTTTGCATAAACAAGTCACATAATAAGTTGCACGGACTCACTCTGTGTGCAGTAATAGTGTTTAACATTTTTGAATGACTACCTCATCTCTGTACCCTACACATACAATAATTGTAAAGGTCCCTCAGTCGAGCAGTGAATTGCAAACACAGATTCAACCACAAAGACCAGGGAGGTTTTCCAATAAAAGGCACCAATTGGTAGACAATTGGTAGACAAAAGACAAAAACAGACATTGAATATCACTTTTAGCATGGTGAAGATATCAATACACCCAGTCACTACAAAGAAACAGGCGTCATTCCTAACTCAGTTGCTGGAGAGGAAGGAAACCATGAGGCCAACAGTGACTTTAAAACAGGGATAGGAGAAACACAGGCTGGATCAACAAGATTGCAGTTACTCCACAATACTAACCTAAATGACAGAGTGAAAAGAAGGAAGCCTGTACAGAATACAAATATTACAAAACATGCATCATGTTTGCAATAAGACACTACAGTAAAACTGCAGAAAAGAATTGGCCAATAAATTAACTTTGTCTTTATTACTTTATTTATTTAACTTTATGTCCTCAGTACAAAGCGTTATGTTTGGGGCAAATCCAACACAACACTTGGTACCACTCTTCATATTTTCAAGCATGGTGGTGGCTGCATCATGTTATGGGTATGCTTGTCATTGGTAAGGACTAGGGAGTTTTTTTTAGGATAAAAACAAAGATAATGGCTCGGTCTGCTTTCCACCAGACACTGCGAGAGAAATTCACCTTTCAACAGGACAATAACATAAAACACAAGGCCAAATATATACTGGAGATGCTTACCAAGATAATATTGAATGTTCCGGAGTGGCCTAGTTATAGGACCACATCGCAGTGCCCACTGGCTTGCTTTCTCCCTTTCTTCACCCCCCTCCCTAGGCCCCCTCTCTCCCTATCCAGCTGGGCTTCAGCTCTCCAGCCCAAACACTCAGTCTCCCCCCCTTGGGGGTTCCATAGACAGAGCCAAATGTCTGGTTCCACTGACATGTCTATTTGGGATATTATATTATGTAGATTCCAGGGACATGGTGTTATTGGGTACCCTATATCATAGGCTAGGCTTACATCATATCAGAGGCTATATATCAAAGCAACAATGAAGCCAGCTACATCGTCTACAACCAACATTGTGTCTTGTGAGAAGTCTTTTTGTGTTGGTATTAATTTATATTTTGATTTGATTTATTACGAACCCTATTAGTCGATACCAATGGAGACAGCTAGTCTGTCTGACTGGGGTCCAACACATAGCGAAAAAGACAGTACAGACAAAATACTTTACAACCGACATAGAAAATGGACTACTGGAAGTGCATTATTGTATCTATCGTTTCTGGATCATTTGAACAGACGAACCATTGCATGAGAGAAGTAATATTGTTATGAGAAAGGCAAACGAAATGGAAGTTGTTCATCTTATTGTTGATTCAGCCGCGCTCCCCTTCATGCTCCTGAATGGCTTATCTTGAGGAATGCACATGCAAATGTTTTTGGAGTCTGGTCCAGGAATGGTTGTTATCCCATAATATCCAGGTGCAGTTGGACCTGCAAACTGTATTGCTGGGGATTTGCAGGGCCACAGTCAGTCAATGGGAAATATCATTGTGCTATTGGGTAAAAATTATATTTTTATTTTTTCAGAAGAAGAAGAAGAAATGGTAGAATGACGATTTATTGGGAAACGTGGGTTGATCTGTGGCTGTCTGAAGGGTGGAGTTGAAGAGTGTTGGAATAATTATATAAATGAATGTAAAATATAAATGTTTGAGTTCCTCTAAATCAGGAGTGAGGTTGGGACTATTGTATGTTTTGCTTTCGCTATTTATGTTTTATGGTTTGGTTTCATGCTGTGAGCGGTCTGCCTTCTGGTCGTGGTAGTTATGGGTGCGCTTTTAGAAATGTTAGAAAATGTATTAAAAATTAAAAACAAAAACTTTATTTACATACAGTACCAGTCAAAAGTTTGGACACACCTTCTCATTCAAGGGTTATTCTTTGTTTTGACTATTTTCTACATTGTAGACAAACTGTGAAGTCATCAAAACTATGAAATAACACACATGGAATAATGTAGTAACCACAAAAGTGTTGAACAATGGCAAGAACAGCTCAAATAAGAAAAGAGAAACGACAGTCCAATATTACTTTAAGACATGTAGGTCAGTCAATCCTGAAAATTTCAAGAACTTCTGAAAGTGCAGTCACAAAAACCATCAAGCGCTATGATGAAACTGCCTCTCATGAGGATAGCTGAAAGGAAGACCCAGAGTTACCTCTGCTGCACAGGTTAAGCTCAATTACCAGCCTCAGAAATTGAAGCCCAAATAAATGCTTCAAAGTTCAAGTAACAGACACATCTCAACATCAACTTTTCAGAGGAGACTGCATGAATTGCCATCGTGACCAATGAACTGAGATAAGGCGGAGCTTTACCTAGCATGGACTTGTAGATGACCTGGAGCCAGTGGGTCTGGCGACGAATATGTAGCGAGGGCCAGCCGACTAGAGCATACAAGTCGCAGTGGTGGGTGGTATAAGGTGCTTTAGTGACAAAACGGATGGCACTGAGATAGACTGCATCCTGTTTGCTGAGTAGAGTGTTGGAAGCCATTTTGTAGATGACATCGCCGAAGTCGAGGATCGGTAGGATAGTCAGTTTTACTAGGGTAAGCTTGGAGGCGTGAGTGAAGGAGGCTTTGTTGCGGAATAGAAAGCCGACTCTTGATTTGATTTTCGATTGGAGATGTTTGATATGAGTCTGGAAGGAGAGTTTGCAATCTAGCCAGACACCTAGGTACTTATAGATGTCCACATATTCAAGGTCGGAACCATCCAGGGTGGTGATGCTAGTCGGGCATGCGGGTGCAGGCAGCGATCGGTTGAAAAGCATGCATTTGGTTTTACTAGCGTTTAAGAGCAGTTCGAGGCCACGGAAGGAGTGTTGTATGGCATTGAAGCTCGTTTGGAGGTTAGATAGCACAGTGTCCAATGACGGGCCGAAAGTATATAGAATGGTGTCGTCTGCGAAGAGGTGGATCAGGGAATCGCCCACAGCAAGAGCAACATCATTGATATATACAATCCGAAATGTGTTTTTGATACTGTCGCAAAGCTAACTAAAAAGCAGCATTCCCCAAGAGAGGATCGCTTTCACTTTTCACAGCAATAATCAATTCTTTGAGGAAAAGATCATGATCATTAGAAAGAAAATTATGGACTCCTCGTTAAATCTGTGTATTTCTCCAAAGATCAGTTGTCCTGAGTCTGCACAACTCTGCCAGGACCTAGGGTCAAGAGACACTAAAGTGGTTTAGTACTATATCTCTTGACACAATGATGAAAATAATCATGGCCTCTAAACCCTCAAGCTGCATACTGGACCCTATTCCAACTAAACTACTGAAGGAGCTGCTTCCTGTGCTTGGCCCTTCTATGTTGAACATAATAAACGGCTCTCTATCCACCGGATGTGTACCAAACTCACTGAAAGTAATAAAGCCTCTCTTGAAAAAGCCAAACCTTGACCCAGAAAATATCTTAAAAGCTATCGGCCTATATCAAATCTTGAATTCCTCTCAACATTTTTAGAAAAGCTGTTGTGCAGCAACACACTGCCTTCCTGAAGACAAACAATGTATACGAAATGCTTCAGTCTGGTTTTAGACCCCATCATAGCACTGAGACTGCACTTTTGAAGGTGGTAAATGACCTTTTAATGGCGTCAGACCGAGGCTCTGCATCTGTCCTCGTGCTCCTAGACCTTAGTGCTGCTTTTGATACCATATATCACCACATTCTCTTGGAGAGATTGGAAACCCAAATTGGTCTACAGGGACAAGTTCTGGCCTGCATTAGATCTTATCTGTCGGAAAGATAACGGTTTGTCCTCTGACAAATCAACTGTAATTTTTGGTGTTCCCCGTTGTAGGACCATTTTGTTTTCACTATATATTTTACCTCTTGGAGATGTCATCCGAAAACATAATGTTATCTTTCACTGCTATGCGGATGACACACAGCAGTACATTTCAATGAAACAATGTGAAGCCCCAAAATTGCCCTCGCTAGAAGCCTGTGTTTCAGACATAAGGAAGTGGATGGTTGCAAACTCTCTACTTTTAAACTCGGACAAAACAGAGATGCTTGTTCTAGGTCCCAAGAAACAAAGAGATATTCTGATGAATCTGACAATTAATCTTGATGCTTGTACAGTAGTCTCAAATAAAACTGTGAAGGACCTCGGCGTTACTCTGGACGCTGATCTCTCTTTTGACGAAGATATCAAGACTGTTTCAATGACAGCTTTTTTCCATCTCCGTAACATTGCAAAAATCAGAAACTTTCTGTCCAAAAATGAATCCATGCTTTTGTTACTTCTAGGTTAGACTACTGCAATGCTCTCCTTTCCGGCTACCCGGATAAAGTGCTAAATAAAATTCAGTTAGTGCTAAATTCGGCTGCTAGAATCCTGACTAGAACCAGAACTCCAGTGCTAGCCTCCCCACACTGGCTTCCTGTTAAGGCAAGGGCTGATTTCAAGGTTTTACTGCTAACCTACAAAGCATTACATGGGCTTGCTCCTACCTATCTTTCCGATTTGGTCCTGCCATACATATCTACACGTACGCTACGGTCACAAGACGCAGGCCTCCTAATTGTCCCTAGAATTTCTAAGCAAACAGCTGGAGGCAGGGCTTTCTCCTATAGAGTTCCTACCCATGTGAGAGACGCAGACTTGGTCTCAACCTTTAAGTCTTTACTGAAGACTCATCTCTTCAGTAGGTCATATGATTGAGTGTAGTCTGGCCCAGGAGTGTGAAGGTGAACGGAAAGGCTCTGGAGCAACGAACTGCACTTGCTGTCTCTGCCTGGCAGGTTCCCCTCTCTCCACTGGGATTCTCTGCCTCTAACCATATTACAGGGGCTGAGTCACTGGCTTATTGGTGCTCTTCCATTCCATCCCTAGGAGGGGTGCATCACTTGAGTAGGTTGAGTCACTGACGTGATCTTTCTATCTGGGTTGGCGCCCCCCTTGGGTTGTGCCGTGGCGGAGATCTTTTTGGGCTATACTCGGCCATGTCTCAGGATGGTAAGTTGGTGGTTGAAGATATCCCTCTTCCCGCAAAGTGGGTGGGGTTATCTCCTGCCTGTTTGGCCCTGTTCGGGGGGTATCATCGGATGGGGCCACAGTGTCTCCTGACCCCTCCTGTCTCAGCCTCCAGTATTTATGCTGCAGTAGTTTAGATGTCGGGGGGCTAGGGTCAGTCTGTTATATCTGGAGTACTTCTCCCGTCTTATCTGGTGTCCTGTGTGAATTTAAGTATTTTCTTTCTTTCTTTCTCTCTCTCTCTCTCTCTCAGAGGACGTGAGCCCTAGGACCATGCCTCAGGACTACCTGGCATGATGACTCCTTGCTGTCCCCAGTCCACCTGGCCGTGCTGCTGCTCCAGTTTTAACTGTTCTGCCTGCGGCTATGGAAACAGTCCTGTATGGTGAAAACACTAACACAGGATACAACCACCCACAAAACACAATAGAAATCAGGCTACCTAAATATGGCTCCCAATCAGAGACTGACACCTGCCTCTGATTGAGAACCATACTAGGCCAAACACATAGAAATATAACAACAGAACAAAACATAGAAAAACAACATAGAATGCCCACCCCAACTCACGTCCTGACCAACTAAAATAAAGACATAAAAAAGGAACTAATGTCAGAACGTGACATACACCTGCATTGCTTGCTGTTGGGGTTTTTGGCTGGGTTTCTGTACAGCACTTTGAGATATCAGCTGTTGTAAGAAGGGTTATATAAATCAATCTGAAGGGCAGCATTTATTCCAGTTCAAAATAGTTTGTGCTGCTTTCCCCTCTTACATTTACATTACATTTAACAATTGCTCAACGAGTCTATGACCACAGTTGCATTATTGTTTTGTTGTTGTTTTGAATCACCCGGCCCCCAAAAGGTCTATGCACTTCTCATCCAAAACAGTTTGGAACAGAAAGTACATATATTATGTGAAGACATTTTATGAAGTTATGTTCATTTTAGTCTTTGGCAAGGTTTTTTTTCAGCTGTTCGTGCAGAAAGTCTACGCCCCTTCCTTGGTCATTGGTCAACAGTCTTCAAGTGTTTGTTGTCATTCAACAATAGATGACTCGTTTTCCATTTTAGTTTGATGAAAAATTGTATGACTAAGATCTCCTCAGTAAAAAACAGATGGACAAACAGTACCTTTTCTCATTTTTCAAACAAAAGTATTTTAAGGGAGTAAGCGAGCGCACTCGTTCGGTGTTAGGTGCATGCCAAACCGAAGCATGCCGAGGCCTTTAGTCGTGGGAAGTTGGGAGTGGCAAGATAGAAGATTGTGTGTGTGTGTGTACAAGGAAGGGTGGGGGTTATCAGTCTGTAAAACTGTCTGTTCACATGGGCAGGAAGGAGGGGTGTGTGTGCTCATGTCCGTGTGTGTCTGTGACAGAGGGGGTTGTAGATGAGAAAAGACTGTGTTGAAAGGGGTTGCAATACTCAGAGCAGACAGGGCACGTTTGCACTGTGCAGAGTCACTGAGAAGGGCAGAGCAGCGAGAGACCTAGACAGAGAAGAGTGATAGAGAGACACAAGGGGGGGATGACAAAGCACATCACTTTTCATTGACTTTGGAGCCACAGTCACACAACTAACAAGTGTGGGAACTTTAGACTGGGTATACTCACACTATTGATACGGGTGAGGAAAAAAAGGAGTGGCAAGGGGGAAGTTGGGCTAAGTGAATTATTTAGCTTTCGGGTGATTTCTCACAAAACTAAAAGGAAAAAAAGCCATGATGTAACAAAATGTTATCCATAGAACAGTCCTTTGGAGGAAGGATTGTTGACATATTTGTGACATTTTGGCCTTACCCAGGCCTCCTTTCAGACTTCATCTGTAGGTGCTACAAAGCAAACATTTATGTCATATGAACCTGCACTGTAATATGAGTAGTATTTTGATTTCAATAACAATTTTGTTTAATTACATTCATTTATGAATAACGGAAAATAAAAACATGAATATTGAAAATATATTTTTCAATATTGAAATATTAAATGTAGGAAAATTGTTATTGAAATAAAAATACTCATATTACAGAGAAAGCGGGAAACACCAATCTTTCTAGAACCTACAAACATTATGGAGTTTTAAAGGAGGTCTGGGTAAGGCCAAAATGTCACAAATATTGCAACTTCAATTAATTATTTCTCAATTATGCTTTAAGTTACAAATGTCAAATAAGTCAACAATATTTCCTCCAAAGGGACCCTTCTATGGGTTACATTTTGTGAAAATCAATAAAAGCATGGTCTTTTTTGTTTGTGAGGAATCACCTTTTGCCTTATATAGGGAAATTATAGCGTAGATGCTAACACTGATCAGCTCAGTCAAAAAGTTGGGAACTTAGAGGTTAGTCAGTAGGGCTGGGCGATATGTCCCAAATATTATATGACAATATTTTTGTCAATTTATACTCAACCAAACTAGGAGAAAACATACAGTGAAGTAGTCTGACTTCTATAACTTTACATTTTTGTTGGCATTGTATCTAAACATTGTTAAAAACTATATTGTAAAAATCAATACCAGTATGTGGAGCTTTCAGTGAAATTCTGAGACTACGCTTTCTCAGAAGAGCCAATTGAACTGCAAGCAAAGCATGCACCACCCAACACCCAGCTTATGGCTGGAGCTTTGGTGAACTTCATAGGTGTTTGTGAGTCTATGTTCACACATGTCTAGTGGGTTAGGTGGTGGGTGGGGGAGAAAGAGAGAGGGTGAAAAGGCCCAACGTAATGGGAAACCTTCCTGGGGTCTTTGTTTGGACAAGTCTTGGGGGGAGAAAATGTTCAATAAACAAAGCTGACTGTGCTTTAATCAAACTCAAGTTAGAGTAATTATATCAACCCAAACAACAGGGGCACGCATGAAGGAGTCTAAATGGATTTGATAGAATGAGCGGTGAGTCCAGACAACAGCTGTCGGAAAACAGGTCTAGTGGAACTATGGTTGTCATCTAGTCAGGAGGAAAGGGGACCATTAAGACAAACAAAACCAGAATTGTTGCTCTTTAAAATCTCTGCCTCTGTATTTTATGTTTTCAGAAATAGCTTAACATCTCAGAGCTAGTTTCAATTGCTGCCCGGCGTGTCTGTTAAGCATTTCCAGACACCGAAGCAACCCACACCCATTCAAACACAGTTTTACTGAGCTGCTGTATATGAGACTCATATGCCTAGTTAAGAGCCATTCAGAAACACATGTTTACATAAATGCTTTTGTCATTTTAGCAGATGCTCTAATTCAGAGCCGCGTTACAGTAGTAGTGAGTGTATACATTTTTCATACTGGTCCCCCATGGGAATCGAACACACAACCCTGGCATTGAAAGTGCCACGCTCTACCAACTGAGGCGAACCGGACGCACAGTATGGGAATACACACACACACTAAGTGGACATAACACACACAAACACTATAAGGGAGATAAGCAGGCAGACGTGACATAATGATATGGAGTGCAGTGCTTTTTCAGTTGACGTTTATTTCACCACATTTGTCCCATGAATGGATTTAAAATGTATTTCGGGCCAATATATCTTTACAAGAACGGAATTGTAAAACAGAGAGAAAAACTAAAGCCACTGCAATGAAGCACCAGGAAGGGACTCGAACCGTCATTCCAGTCATGTGTGTGGAAGACACTTAGCCATCAAGATACAGGGGTTGTGGGCCCATCGATTAGGCTACACTAACCCTCATGCACTATGCCAAGTTACACCAGGCAGCACACAATCCCAGTCCAATGAAGGGCAACAAAACTACCTCAAGAACCAAATGAATTGCAAAAAGCAACTGTTCTCCAAAGTGCAACATAGTCCCGTCCACAGTAGGAACGCAACGCTGTGGCTTAACTAAGAACTGATCCTAAACCAGGAATGAAGGAAATGTATAATCTGAATGCAATACCAGGACAGGGAAAGGCCTACAGACTTTGCAACTAGATAAATAGAGATTCTTGATTTCAAGGTACGGCTTAGAAAAAACCCACACAGACTGGTATTAGAGTCGTGTCATGACACCCACCATCACAGATTGTTCTGAAATCATTTCTGTAGTTAGAAACAGATAAGACTAGCATTCCTGCAACATTATTTTCTTTACATTTTATTTGATCTCTGAGAAATTAAGCTAATTGTTTGCACTCAAATTGGCTGCCGTGATTTATAGGATCCATTTACTATTCACTAAATATAGTACTGAATATCCGAATTGGATATAGTACTGAACATGCGATTTGGACCAAACTTCTTCTTACCATTGGGTAAGACATTAAATTGTCAAAATCCCCCATGGACGCCCCACGCCAATCCCACCCCAACAACCAGTATACAGTATTAGTTCTACATGTCTGACAAGTAGTATCGAGCTGCTTCTTGGAGTATTGCGTCCTCATCCTATGTAATGTATTCCCTGTGAATCTGGTGGGTTTTTCCACCCTGTTTAGAGAAATTAACCATTGTAGTTGCTTGCATTATTTACTATAAATTATTGTGAAAGTAGGTTTTACCCACTACAGTCGTGGCCAAACGTTTTGAGAATGAAACAAGTATTAATTTTCACAAAGTTTGCTGCTTCAGTGTCTTTAGATATTTTTTTCAGATGTTACTATGGAATACTGAAGTATAATTACAAGCATTTCATTGACAATTACATGAAGTTGATGCAAAGAGTCAATATTTGCAGTGTTGACCCTTCTTTTTCAAGACCTCTGCAATCCGCCCTGGCATGATGTCAATTAACTTCTGGGCCACATCCTGCTTGATGGCAGCCCATTCTTGCATAATCAATGCTTGGAGTTTGTCAGAATTTGTGGGTATTTGTTTGTCCACCTGCCTCTTGAGGATTGATCACACGTTCTCAATGGGACTAAGGTCTGGGGAGATTCCTGGCCATGGACCCAAAATATTGATGTTTTGTTCCCCGAGCTACTTAGTTATCACAATGACAAGGTGCTCCATCATGGAAAAGGCATTGTTCGTCACCAAACTGTTTCTAGATGGTTGGGAGAAGTTGCTCTCGGAGGACGTGTTGGTACCATTCTTTATTAATGGCTGTATTCTTAGGAAAATTGTGAGTGAGCCCACTCCCTTGGCTGAGATGCAACCCCACACAGGAATGGTCTCAGGATGCTTTACTGTTGGCATGACACAGGACTGATGGTAGCGCTCACCTTGTCTTCTCCGGACAAGCTTTTTTCCTGATGCCCCAAACAATCGGAAAGGGGATTCATCAGAGAAAATGACTTTACCCCAGTCCTCAGCAGTCCAATCCCTGTACCTATTGCAGAATATCAGTCTGTCCCTGATGTTTTTCCTGGAGAGAAGTGGTGGCTTCGCTGCCCTTCTTGACACCAGGCCATCCTCCAAAAGTCTTCGCCTCACTGTGCATGCAGATGCACTCACACCTGCCTGCTGCCATTCCTGGTGGTGCCCTGATCCAGCAGCTGAATCAACTTTAGGAGATGGTCCTGGCGCTTGCTGGACTTTCTTGGGTGCCCTGAAGTCTTCTTCACAACAATTTAACCGCTCTCCTTGAAGTTCTTGATGATCCGATAAATGGTTGATTTAGGTGCAATCTTACTGGCAGCAATATCCTTGCCTGTGAAGCCCTTTTTGTGCAAAGCAATGATGACGGCACATGTTTCCTTTTAGGTAACCATGGCTGACAGAGGACGAACAATGAGTCCAAGCACCACCCTCATTTTGAAGCTTCCAGTCTGTTATTCGAACTCAATCAGCATGACAGAGTGATCTCCAGCCTTGTCCTCGTCAACACTCACACCTGTGTTAATGAGAGAATCAATGACATGATGTCAGCTGTTCCTTTTGTGGCAGGGCTGAAATGCAGTGGACATTTTTTTGTGTGATTCAGTTCATTTGCATGGCAAAGAGGGACTAATTGCAATTCATCTGATCACTCTTCATAACATTCTGGAGTATGTGCAGATTGTCATCAAACTGAGGCAGCAGACTTTGTGAAAATTTATATTTGTGTCATTCTCAAAACTTTTGGCCACGACTGTAGATGTCTGCCACACCTTATTATCAATATTGTTAGTCTCTTGTGTTTATTAAATGGATCACAACATTTTCTTTGCAACTTTGGGTAGTAAACCAACAGCTTTTGCACATAATGAAATTCAATTATATGGGCATCCTCACAAATCAAGGCATTCCTCCATGAAAGCAATTCAGTTTGTCCTTCTCTTAGGCTTAACCCATGTCCAGGAAACAGCTCCTCTAAGTGTGGTTAATTTCCTTTGGTTTGGATTAGATAAACCATTAGGCTACAGCAGTTCTAATAGTTTCAATGTTGGCCTCTTCAATGGTAAAAGCACAATCTTCCTCTTCTGCTTTGAGGTGGAATGACCCATAAGGAAGAAAAGCAAACCCGAGGAAGCACAGCCAATGTTTGTTCCAGTGCACAGCTTGTGCTAACCCACTTTCGATCTGTGACTGTGGCCAACGCTTGTCTGAATCGGTCAGGCTTTGAAGAGTGAATTCTCTTTGGGGGGGGGGGGGGGGGACTCGAGTCTCGTCATAACCAGGTCAAGGTGCCAGGGGCAAAACATGACACCCATGCCATCTTTACCATATTCACCATGTCTGTGCCCCTTCAAACTCGTGAAATATGTCTGGGACTCACCACTCGCTGACAGTTTGCGTCAGAGGATAAACAAAATAAACACATATTTTCTCTCTCATCTCGGATTCGTCCCATGGGAGATGTCGCCCCCTCCCCATCCTCTCCCAGACCAGACAGACCTGGCAGCTTCAGGGAATCCTAGACTGCATCCCCCATCTTCCGCCCCACCTAATTTCGCCCCTAACTCCACACCCCATCTATTAGAAGACACGTGGAGGCCTGGCTGGCAAATTACTGAAACAAACAAGTGAGGGGAAGGACAAAGGATGAGCCGGGCTACTGGATTAACTTGACTACTTCTACAAGAGTGTCCTAAAGCAAATAGGAGTTGGATGGGTGAAGGAGCCCTGGAAATGGGAAAAATAAGGCTGCTTGGTTCTGTGGCTACAGGACAGAAAGGGGAGTTTCAAAAGGTCCAGTTCGGGCGAGACAGACCATGGGTTGGAGGGAAGGTTGCCGGTTAGCGCCTGTATAGTCTGGAGTTGTGTGTGTGTACTGTAAGGTATAGTCATACAGTACATACCCTCCATGTGATTCACCACCCTTGAAACATGGATGAATAGATAGCAACATCGCAATATGGAGCTGACAATAGTGGTATTAAACAGACACAAATAACCATCTCTTCCTAAAGATCGAAAAGGGAAGCTTAAGAGCTGTCTGCAACGTCTGCTCCCTATGTTTTAAAAGCATCATGGCGTAATCTCAAATGGAGTTTCCTCCTCTGTGCCATCCTTCACAGCTCAGCGGACGATTAGTGCACAAGCACCTCTGCCCACCGCAGGCACGAGTCTGCCTCACCTGCCGGCAGGTACGCACAGACCTAGATGTCTAAAGCGTATGAAAATCGAACCTTGTTATCAGCTGGCCTGTCGCTCATTGTCATTCTAGCCAAAGGGAGCTAGCACTCGGTTCGCCTTCCCCGGTCACAGACTCACCACCTAATTTATCTGTTGTCGCCAAGGGCACACATCCGCACCCCCCTTCATTTGAATAAGATAAAAGAAGAGCCAGACTGGGGAGCAAAGAGCAAGTCATCCAGCGCTTGGCTAGCTCCAGCACCCCTCACTCTGTCTGACAGTCACTCCCGTTTGGGGTGGTGCTAGACATAATTATTATATTGGCTACAGTCTGAATAGGGTGGATCTGCTTTGTCTCCCCTAACAACATCCATACACATAGACATCCAAACCTAAAACATGTCCACTGTGAGTGCCTCCCTACAATAAATCTTTCCAACGGGTGTCCAGACATAAGACATGACAGGCCTATTGCAGGGAAAACATACTACTACTACTTATATAACCTGGCCATATAAAGGAAGGGATTCTTATGAGGATAGAAAGTTCAAGACATCAAGCGAAAATGTTTCACTTTCACTCTGATAATAAAAACCCAACAGTCTGCTCTACTGTTGACTTTAAAAGCTTGTTGGAACAGAACAACTAATGACTGCATGGGCCTAAAATGCTGATTAAGAGAGGCCATTTCCAGGTGCTGCTACAGGTGCTAGGTTTTATGTTCCAGGTCTGCGCTGTGTAAACTTTCTCTTGGAGGGAACACAGACGTTTGCTAGCATGGCAGCCTCATCTATAAACAGTTTGCTGCCAAGTTTCTCCAGCGCTGAAAAACGTGCCATGCCTGTCAGCCACAGCTGCAGACAGACTCAACATTCGTCCAGACATAACACTGTGTCTAGAGCAAGAACACCACCACCACAGTCAAACTCGTCTAACTACAAGAGCCCTGGCAGGAATCCGGTTAGTTTTCGTCTGGGGTGGGAACTAGACAAAACAAACCTAAACAAAAACCAAACAAACCCAAACTCCACTAAATTAATGTACACTGTAAAAATGAATCTACAAAAATATGGGTAACACAGTAATATTACTGAGTATATTGAATTACCTGTTTTTTTTATTATTTAAAAACATAAAGTCCAGAGAAATAATAATAGCCATGTTGGATTTACTGATATGATTAAATATGTTGATGTAACACAAATATTTAGTAAAAACACAATGTTTAACATTGTTTATTGTATTCAATAATTTGGCAATTAAACTAGTGATGTGCGGTTCACAAACAATTCCAATTTTTTTAACAACTTTATGTCACGCCTTGGTCATTGTATCTTGTGTTTTTGTTATATGTTTGGGTAGGCCAGGGTGTGACATGGGTTTATATGTTGTATTTCGTATTGGGGTTTGTATTAATTGGGAGTGTGTATTAGTAGGGGTGTGTCTAGTTAGGCTTGGCTGCCTGAGGCGATTCCTAATTGGAGTCAGCTGATTCTAGTTGTCTCGGATTGGGAACCGTATTTAGGTAGCTTGAGTGCGCGTTGTATTTCGTGGGCGATTGTACCCGTCTCTGTGTTAGTCACCAGATAGGCTGTATTAGTTTCACTCGTTGTTTTCGTATTTTCAGTTATTTCATGTACCGCTATTTTCTTCATTTAAAGTCATGAGTAACCTACACGCTGCATTTCGGTCTGACTCTCTTCAAACAGCAGACGAATATCATTACAGAATCACCCACCATTCACAGACCGAGCAGCGTGTGAACTGGCAGGAGCTAAAGGAGGACGCTATGGACGGCAGAAGCAGGGATTATACGACGTGGGAAGAAATCGACAGGTGGGCGGCTGACCCAGAGCGAGTGCAGGAGCCCGCCTGGGATTCCCTACAGCAATGCGAAGAGGGCTATACACGTATGGAATTGAGAAGGAAAGCATTGCTATACAGAGCGAAAACCGTAGGTAAAGGGGGAAAGCGCAGAGAGAGAGTGGCTGAGTCAGAGAATAGACCTGAGCCTACTCTCCCTGTTAATCGTGAAGAGCAGTTGCAATGGGAGAGACTGCATCATTTGGAGATTTGGACATGGGAGGAGGAATTAGACGGTCAAGGACCCTGGGAGCAGCCGGGAGAATATCGCCTTCCCAAGGAGGAAATAGAGGCAGCTAAAGCGGAGAGGCGCATGTATGAGGAGGCAGCACGGCGACGCGGTTGGAAACCGGAAAGTCACCCCCAAAAAAATATTGGGAGGGGCTAAAAGGGAGAATAGTTATGCCAGGTAGGAAACCTGCGCATACTCCCTGTGCTCACCGTTGGGCTAGAGAGACCGGGCAGGCACCGTGTTATGCTATGGAGCGCACGGTGTTTCCAGTGCGGGTGCAGAGCCAGCTGCGACACATACCAGCCCTTCCTATTTGCCGGGCTAGAGTGGGCATCGAGCCAGGTAAGCTTGGGCAGGCTAGGTGCTCAAGAGCTCCAGTGCGCCTGCACGGTCCGGTCTATCCAGAGCCACCTCTACACACCAGTTCTCCGGTAGCAGCTCCCCACACCAGGCTTCCTGTGCGTTTCCTCGCGCCAGTACCACCAGTTCCAGCACCACGCACCAGGCCTCCAGTGCGCCTCGCCTGTTCAGCGCAGCCAGTGCTTTTCTCCTCTCCTGTGCTATCGGAGTCTCCAGCCTGTTTAGCGCAGCCAGAGCTTTTCTCCTCTCCTGCGCTGCCGGAGTCTCCTGTCTGTCCAGCGCCACCAGTGCTCCCAGTCGGCCCAGCGCGTCCAGTGCGCATCGCCTGTTCAGCACAGCCAGTGCTTTTCTCCCCTCCTGTGCTATCGGAGTCTCCAGCCTGTTTAGCGCAGCCAGAGCCTTTCTCCTCTCCGGCGCTGCCGGAGTCTCCTGTCTGTCCAGCGCCACCAGTGCTACCAGTCGGCCCAGCGCGTCCAGTGCGCCTCGCCTGTTCAGCGCAGCCAGAGCTTTTCTCCTCTCCTGCGCTGCCGGAGTCTCCTGTCTGCCCAGCGCCGCCAGTCGGCCCAGCGTCACCAGTCTGCCAGGATCCACCAGAAGTGCCAGTCTGCCAGGATCCGCCAGAAGTGCCAGTCTGCCAAGATCTTCTAGATCGGCCAGACAACCTTAATCATCCAGGTCCATCAGCCAGCCAGGGTTTACCGGAGCCTACTACCTGCCTGAGCTTCCTCTCAGTACTGAGCTTCCTCTCAGTAGTAGGCTCCCTCTCTGTACTGGGCTCCCTCTCAGTACCGAGCTTCCTCTCAGTACCGAGCTCCCTCTCAGTACTGAGCTCCCTCTCAGTACTGGGCTCCCTCTCAGTACCGGGCTCCCTCTCAGTACCGGGCTTCCCCTCAGTACCGGGCTGCTTCGGTCCCGGGCTGCTTCGGTCCCGGGCTGCCCCTCAGTCCCGAGCTGCCCCTCTGTCCCGAGCTGCCCCTCTGTCCCGAGCTGCCCCTCTGTCCCGAGCTGCCCCTCTGTCCCGAGCTGCCCCTCTGTCCCGAGCTGCCCTTCTGTCCCGAGCTGCCCCTCAGTTATGTGGGGATCAGGGTGAGGACTATTAGGCCATGGTCGGCGGAGAAGGTGGATTATCCTAGGACGCGAAGGGGAGGAACTAGGACATTTATGGAGTGGGGTCCACGTCCCGAGCCAGAACCGCCACCATGGACAGACGCCCACCCGGACCCTCCCTATGCTCTTGAGGTGCGTCCCGGAGTCCGCACCTTAGGGGGGGGTTCTGTCACGCCTTGGTCATTGTATCTTGTGTTTTTGTTATATGTTTGGGTAGGCCAGGGTGTGACATGGGTTTATATGTTGTATTTCGTATTGGGGTTTGTATTAATTGGGAGTGTGTATTAGTAGGGGTGTGTCTAGTTAGGCTTGGCTGCCTGAGGCGATTCCTAATTGGAGTCAGCTGATTCTAGTTGTCTTGGATTGGGAACCGTATTTAGGTAGCTTGAGTGCGCGTTATATTTCGTGGGCGATTGTACCTGTCTCTGTGTTAGTCACCAGATAGGCTGTATTAGTTTCACTCGTTTGTTGTTTTCGTATTTTCAGTTATTTCATGTACCGCTATTTTCTTCATTTAAAGTCATGAGTAACCTACACGCTGCATTTCGGTCTGACTCTCTCCAAACAGCAGACGAATATCATTACACTTTATACTAACTCGAGAGTCATGCTCCGTTTTTCTGAGTGAGTTGTTCGATTTAGCCAACTACGGCATCTGGATTAAGTGATCATTGGTTGCAATTGCGTGTCCCAGTAGTCCCAGGACACCTGATTCCTTTGGCAGTTGGAGTGTTTTGTACCCCACCCTTGGTTTTTTACCTTGCCATAGGAACCTTGAAATTAGACAGTGTAATTGTTGAAATATGGATTCTGGGACCAGAACAGATAGTCTGAAATGGGAATCGCAGCCTAGGGAGAATATTAAATCTTAATTGTTTCCACCTTTCCTGTAAATAAAGAGGTAAAATCTTCCATCATCTAAGATCTATGGTTATCACATACATGAATTAGGTATAGTTTGTTTTAGACTGGTCCTCCAGAGGTAGTGATAGCAACACCTAGGTATTTTATATCCTTGTCAGGCCACCTGAAAACGGACACATTGTGAGTTTCTTTTAAATTGGTCAATGGATACCTTTCACATTGTAGGAATGTAATAATTCTGCCTTGGTGGTTACAACTACCATCTCGATTTTTCACTTACACGTATTAACATAGGGGCTCCTTGTCATACGTCTCATTGCAACAATAAAAATGAAAAATAACAAACTTTGAACATAAACATTTAACTCTGAATCCCAGTTACCTTTTTAGTTTCCAACATTTTGAGCCAGATTTTTGCAGGTCTCCTTTTAAACCTAATATGCTCATGAATATAATTATATATACACTCCATGGTTGACTGTTGGGGATAAATTGACTTCACTATTGACTTCACATGACTGTTGGTCACAGATACCTTAAAGAAATGTTAGGGGCGTGGATCAGAAAACCAGTCAATATCTGGTGTGACCACCATTTGCCTCATGCAGCACAACACATCTCCTTTACTTAGAGTTGATCAGGCTGTTGACTGTAGCCTGTGGAATGTTGTTCCACTCCTCCTCAATGGCTGTGCTAAGTTGCTGGATATTGTCCGGAACTGGAACACGCTGTCATACACATCGATCCAGAGCATCCCACACATGCTCAATGGATGACATGTCTTGTGAGTATGCAGGTCATGGAAGAACTGGGACATAGTCAGCTTCCAGAAATTGTGTACAGATCCTTGCGACATGGGGCCATGCATTATCATGCTGAAACATGATGTGATGGCGGAGGATGAATGGCATGACAATGGTCCTCAGGATCTTGTCACGGTATCTTTGTGCATTCAAATTGCCATTGATAAAATGCAATTGTGTTCATTATCCGTAGCTTATGCCTGCCCATACCATAACCCCACCGACACCATGGGGCACTTTGTTCACAACGTTGACATCAGGAAACTGCTCGCAATCACAAAGCCATACACGCTGTCTGCCATCTGCCTGGTACAGTTGAAACTGGGATTAATCAGTGCATGGTCCCTCAAAACTTGAGATATCTGTGATGTTGTATTGAGTGACACAAATGCAGATTTTAGAGTGGCCTTTTATTGTACCCAGTACAAGGCACACCTGTGTAATGATCATACTGTTTAATCAGCATATTGATATGCCACGCCTGTCAGGTGGATGGCTTATCTTGGCAAAGAAGAAATTCCCACTAACTGGGAAGTAAACTAATTTTTGCACAACATTTGAGTGTGGAACATTTTTGGGATCTTTTATTTCAGCTCTTGAAATATGGGCCCAACACTTTACATGTTGCGTTTATATTTTGGTTCAGTATAATATCTTAAATGCTACTCATTTCCTGAAATCATATTTTAATTTAATTTGTCTTTAATTACAAGTCAAGTCATTAAATGCCATGTGCCTTTTACGGAGGTGTGGCTTCCGTCTGGCAGTCTACCATAAAGGCCTGATTGGTGGAGTGATGCAGACATAGTTGTCCTTCTGGAAGGTTCTCCCATCTCCATAGAGGAACTATGGATCTCTGTTAGAGTGACCATTGGGTTCTTGGTCATCTCCCTGACCAAGGCCCTTCTCCCCGATCGCTCAGTTTGGCCTTGCGGCCAGCTCTAGGATGAGTCTTGTTGGTTCCAAACTTTTTCCATTTAAGAATGATTGAGGCCACTGTGTTCTTGGGGACCTTTAACGCTGTAGAAATCTTTTAGTACCCTTCCCCAGATCTGTACTTTGACACAATTCTGTCTCGGAGCTCTACGGACAATTCCTTCCACCTCATGGCTTGGTTTTTGCTCTGACATGCACTGTCAACTTATATAGACAGGTGTGTGCCTTTCGAAATCATGTCCAATCAATTGAATTTACCACAAGTGGACTCCAATCAAGTTGTAGAAACATCTGAAGGATTATCAATGAAAACAGGATGCACCTGAGCTCAATTTAGAGTCTCATAGGATCTGAATACTAATGTAAATTAAGTATTTCAGTTTTTTTGTTTTTATACATTTGAAAAATGGTATTGTGTGTAGATTGCTGAGGAAAAATGTGTATTCAATCCCTTTTAGAATAAGGCTGTAACATAATAAAGTGTGTATAAAGGGTAGGAGTCTGAATACTTTCCGAATGCACTGTTAAATCGGACAGACCCAGCTGTTTCCTATTTTGAGGTTAGGTAAAGGAGACACACCCCTTTTTATGGGGCCACACACACACACACACACACACACACACACACACACACACACACACACACACACACACAAGGCAGCTAACAATGACCACTTCAGACCAGAGGGTAGCCCCAGCACACACCATCACCAACATAAATATTCAACATTTTCACCACCTCTTCCCTCCCCCTCACAGCCAACTATTAACAGCATTTAAGATGTGTGTATGTGCTACTATGCTTACCAGGCAAATTGTCAGCTAGACGACAGCAGCCAAACTCGTAAAATCAACAACATTTGATCAAAGTATGAAGTTAAATGTTTTACTTCACAGAGGGAACAGGAGTGATACATGCATTGACTTGATTCAATTGACTTCAAATTCAAAAAATCAATCAACCAGCAAGCAACAACAAGCAGATCTAAACTTCTCTCCCTTTGTGACTGTCTGGAAAGACTATTATAGTTGGCCACAACACAGACTAAGCGGCTTAAAAGCGAGGGGAAATAAGTTCTCGATACGGCAAGCTTCAGGCCTCCGTCTGCACAGTTATTTAGACATGAAAGTCAAAAGACATAATAAAACCAGGAAAAATACATTTCGAGAGATTGCTTCCTAAATAAACATGCTGTATGATGTTGTACACTTTTTAATACGTTTGAGAGGAAAAAACAGGATGGGGAACTTTACCGTACTTACTCCAACCTCTTTAGGTCGCACATTAGCTGCTGATGCTAACTGCAGACAGCCTAATGGTAATTAAAACACACACACACACTCCTCAGCCCCGCTCTGGAGGCACATCAAGCAGTTTTCAGGAAGAGCACATCAGACCCAGAGGACTGCTTCCTGGGTTTCTACTTTTATAGCGTCATTTGAGAGGAGGAGAAAAAGGGGCTTTACTTTCAACTCTGTCAGCGTCTGAGACTCCGGTTCAGATTACTTTAGTTTTGATGGGGGGGAAGTTGGGGCAAAACTTGAGCGACTGACACCAAAATCCTCATATCTTTCACAGACTAGTATCGAGGAACACTTGGTCCCATGTCATGTATAACTGGCAGCCATTGGGAGGACCAAACCGAAAGGGACATTTAGTGTGTGGGGGGGAGACAGAATGCCTTTTAAATTAGAGTATGTCTGAAATGACGCCGCAATTGTGATTGCGATATTAATAACAGGGGTAAAAAATGGATGGTGTGTGGGGGATGTAGGGTTGATTTCAGGCTAGCTCTGTTGTCTTGGGGCAACTATAACTACCCCCACCACACCAGCACTGCACCCCCTGTCTTTGTGACAATGAACCCTTTGCTTTGTGTGCAGGGGTGCCACCCCTTAATAACCAATGACCTTTCCCCTCTGACCTTCACCACTCAGACACCGCCAGGTTGCCGGGAGACTCCAACCGGCCCTTTCCATCTCCCTGCAGAAGCCTGGTTTCATATGCAAAACTGGATTTACATAAATCTGAATTCCAATCATTATAGTGGGGATGTTGGAAGGGAATGGGAGGTGTAACCTGGGGGTCTCCACGCTGGTCTTTGTGACCAGCTGTGTTTTATTAGGTGACAGCCCACAGCCACACATAGGAGAAGAATGTTCACAGCCTACTACACCATATCAGAGTGCTGTAAAACTGGATAGGCCTTATAACTCTCATCTATATGTGTCATATGTGTTATTACTACCATTTTGAGTTACAAGTACAGAAGAACGTGGCATGTACGGACACACCACGGTAAAATGGATATGTCCCGTGGACTCTGTACATCTTATATATACATTCATACAAAGTTATAATACAAAAGAAAAACAGAATTGTAGTAGTTCTGTGTGTGGAGCCAGTTAAAATGAGAGTCGTGACATGTTTTGGACCTCATTGGTTGTTCTAATCAGGGATCTAAATGAACATGTTTAGGAGCACCAGGAGATATACAAAAATAGTATTGATTGAGATAGGGCATATTGGGCCTATATGCCCTGCAGTTACTTTTGAAGGACATGCTGTGCTCTAGAAACAAATATTTAACCCTGTAAATACATTCGCTTATTATAAAAAGCTAAAATGTTGATACAAAAACCTGTAACTGAAAATACAAAGTAATTTGTGGAATATTAGGCTTCTTGCGACATGGCTGAACAGGACCTAGAAACAAATGTTTTGGTCCACCAGCCAGATAAAATCTACCAAACAATCATTTTATTCTCCATAATAACACAAAAAAACACAGGATTTTGTATTTTTATTCCCCAGGTTTCGGAGTCTTTTTTTTATAGCTTTTCACTCTCAAAATCAAATGTTCTTAAATTGAAAAACAACTAAATTGGATGATGTAAGTCCACAACAATTCTTAAACCAGGTCAGGAGACACCTTTTGAGGTCAGGCGAAGAAAAAAGAATTGTGCACCTCAAGAGACTGGTGTTTGGCTGGTGGTATTTCTGTACTGCATGCTCAACAGTAGTTTGCAAAACAAAAGACCACCTGATTGATACAAATCTTCATAAGATCATATCATTCCGCCAGGTAAACCTACTTTGGAGTTAACATTTAATTTGGAAAGTGACTGTTTCGGCATCGCTAACTGGCTACGCAAAAGTGGTAGACACAGGCATTCCCATGCCGTTACGTCTTCAGAAAGAAATGCAAATCACTGATGCATTCTTTAATATTCTTTACATGTAGGCTTTGGATTAAACAGATCTGCACTCATTTTTTTCTTTAGGGCACTCTGAAACAACTGCACAGTGAAGCCTATCATTACAACAACTTATCTGGGGGATTTTTCATTTTTTTTAAATATAAAAATATTTAGGAGCATATGCAGCAAAATGGTTGCACTTTAGCAGGCACGTGCACAGATAGGAGTCCACCTGTGCCCGAGCAGCTGCCGCTTTGCAACCCCCATTTACCAAGTGCCCTTTTGGGTGGTGGCACACAGTGCCTTCAGAAAGTATTTGTACCCCTTGACTTATTCCCAGTAGCGGTGCATGGGTAAAATCACCTATAACCTGTTCATATGCCTCGACACTATGATATATATGGCCTAAGGTCGAGACAATAAGAAGACACAGTGTCAGAATAAATTCAACCAAACTATTGTTTCATCACAAAACCGGAGAGACGCATCTGTCCAGTGATGTCCTCATGTAACAAACATGACCTACAGCATGGTCAAGCAAAGGCATGTTTCCGACATTTTCAGACTACTAAACTATTGAATTCGAACCATGGAGAGTTACCACAAGTCGCAAAGAAAACAGCTGCTACCTCCATGAATTCAGCTAATACAGTTACAACAAAAGATACCAAAAATAATGTTGTCCAATCAACGTAAGCTAAATATGACGTGGTTGTCCATGCTATGGATTTCCGTCTGTGTGTGTGTTTATGTGTGTGCGTGCATGCTTGCAAGTAGAAAGAAACATGTTGACTCACCCTATTTGTAGAGAAATGCAGGCAATGCCTTTCTCCTCTATCCTGTTACCTCAACCGTCTATGACTCTGTCATACAGTACACGCTATACGTTTTTGTTGTCCTTGGCTACCTAGCTAAAATGCTAGCCTAACTTCCTTTCATGGGCAACGTGTCATGTTTTGTCTTATTTTGTCTTGTCATTTTGCTTTTCCCTCTGTTCGTTTTCCCCCTGCTGGTCTTTTTAGGTTCGTTCCCCTCTTTCTCTCTTCCTCCCTCTCTCTCTTCTCTCTATCGCTCCGTTCCTGCTCCCAGCTGTTCCTATTCCCCTAATCAATCATTTAGTCTTCCCACACCTCTTCCCTATCTTTCCCCCTGATTAGAGTCCCTATTTCTCCCCTTGTTTTCCGTTTCTGCCCTGTCGGATCCTTGTCTATTGTTCACCGTGCTGTGTCTGTGTATCGCCCTGTCGTGTCGTGTTTCCCTCAGATGCTGCGTGGTGAGCAGGTGTCTGAGTCTGCTACGTTCAAGTGCCTTCCCGAGGCAACCTGCAGTTCATGATCGAGTCTCCAGTCTGTTCTCGTCATTACGAGTGGAATTATGCTTTATGATTGTAGATTTACTTTACTGGATTAAAGACTCTGTTTTCGCCAAGTTGCTTTTGGGTCCTCATTCACCTGCATAACACAACGACGCGCCAGGCCTACTACATCTAGCTACATTTTTAACCATCCTCTCAGGCCAGGGGCACAATGTATACATTTATGGTTGGATCAGAATCGGCGTTAAAATCATTGGTCAAATTAAGTAAAACCACAAGCCCAAATAACTATCTCCATTCATGGCTAATTTAGGCATGTGACGATTTTACCACCGGATGCAAATAAAACATGTTTTTTGTTGTCAATGAGGTTTGGATTCTGGTGATATGATAGATGTGAAAGCTAAAGCCAAACTGGCTTCACTTGACACTCTTTTGGGGTGAGCCAGGACCAATCACAGCTGAGCTCACTCAGTTTAGCACAACACTTGAGTGGCTATTATTTTATTGAAAATATTATCAAGGGAGGCCAAATGCTTGCTCGCTTCCTTTGCATTCAATGCTACAGGGGCAACAATATCAGGCTCTTTATGACCAGACAGCATCAGAAAGATGGGCTACACATACTGAGACAGAGGGGCCCAGTGTCATTTGGATGCTTTCCCTGGTGAGATACATTTCCTTCAATTTGCAAGAGGCTGAATGTTTGAAAAATACAAAATAATGTATGTTGTTTTACATAATTATTTGGGAAAGCCTGGTTTCCCTTCACATCCATGACTACACGCCACTGCTTATTCCACATTTTGTTATGTTGCACTCTTTTTATGTTCGCAAATGTACTGAAAATTAAATACAGAAATATCTCATTAAAATATTCACACATTTTAGAAATCACCTTTAGCAGAGATACCAGCTGTGAGTCTTTCTGGGAAAGTCTCTAAGAGCTTTGCTCACCTGGATTGTAAAATACTTGCACATTCTTGTTAAATTCTTTAAGATCGGTCAAGTTGGTGGTTGATCATTGCTAGACAGCAATTTTCAAGTCTTGCCATAGATATGCAAGCCGATTTAAGTCAAAACTGTCACTAGGCCACTCAGGAACATTCCATTTCGTCTTGTTAAGCAACTCCAGTGTATATTTGGCCTTGTGTTTTAGGTTATTGTCCTGCTGAAAGGTCCATTTGTGTCAATGATGTGCGTACTGGGAGCGGAGTCAGGTGCAGGAGAGCAGAGAGTTGTGAACAGGCGCACACTTTATTTAGACAGGAGAAACCAACAGACGGACGCCACTGCGCCGAAACCTCCAACCAATTGGCAAAAGTGCAAAACGCGCAAACAGTCACAATAATTATGTACCAAACAAATAAACATACCTTGTGAATAAAACACGGAATAAACACATACCAGTATAGCGCGTCACAATAGATACGCAACACAAAACAATCTCACACAAAGACATGAGGGGGAACAGAGGAATAAATACATGTAGTGTGATTGGGGAATGAAAAGCAGGTGTGCAGGGAACAAGACAAAACAAATGGATAAATGAATAATGGAGAGGCGATGGCCAGAAAGATGGTGACGTCGACCGCCGAACGCCACCCGAACAAGGAGAGGAGCCGACTTCGGCAGAAGTCGTGACAATTTGTATCCCAATTTGTGTCTGTTGGAAAACAGACTGAACCAGGATTCCCTCTAGGATTTTGCCTGTGCTTAGCTCTATTCAATTTATTTCAATACCAAAGCACTCCCTGGTCTATGCCAATAACAAATGTACCCATAACATGATACAGCCACCACCATGCTTGAAATTATGAAGAGTGGTACTCAGTGATGTGTTGTGTTGGTTTGCCCCGGACATAAAGTACATTTCTTTGCACATTCTTTGCAGTTTTACTTTAATGCCGTATTGCAAACATGTTTTGAAATATTTGTATTCTTTACAGGCTTCCTTCTTTTTACTCTGTCAGTTATGTTAGTGTTGTGGAGTAACTACAATGTTGTTGATCCATCCTTAGTTGTCTCCTATCACAGCCATTAAACTCTAACTGTTTCAAAGTCACCATCATGGTGAAATCCCTGAGCAATTTCCTGCACCTCTACGGCAAATTAGTCAGGAAGGACGCCTGTATCTTTGTACTGACTGGGTGTATTGATACACCATTCAAAGTGAAATGAATAATTTCACCTGCTAAAAGGGAGAATGTTCTACCAATTGGTGCCCCATACCGAAGCCAAACATACTTACATACACTACCGTTCAAAAGTTTGGGGTCACTTAGAAACATACGTTTTTTTGTCTATTCAAATATATTCAAATGTATCAGAAATACAGAGTAGACATTGTTAATATTAATGTAATGTATCTATATATGCGTACAAAGGCCCATTATCAGCAACCATCACTCCTGTGTTCCAATGGCAAGTTGTGTTAACTAATCCAAGTTTATCATTTTAAAAGGCTAATTGATCAATACAAAACCATTTTTCAATTATCTTAGCACAGCTGAAAACTGTTCTTCTAATTAAAGAAGCAATGAGAGTATCTGGAGCATCAGCATTTGTGGGTTCGATTACAGGTTCAAAAACAAAGCGCTTTCTTATGAAACTCATCAGTCTATTCTTGTTCTGAGAAATTAAGGCTATTCCATGTGAGAAATTGGCTAGAAACTGAAGATCTCGTACAACGCTGTGTACTACTCCCTTCAGAGAACAGCGCAAACTGGTCTCTAACCAGAATAGAAAGAGGAATGGGAGGCCCCGGTGCATAGAATCTTGTTTCTCATGGTCTGGGAGTCTTTTGGCAAACTCTAAGTGGGCTGTCATGTGCTTTTCTCTGAGGAGTGGCTTCCATCTGGCCACTCTACCATAAAGGCCTGATTGGTGGAGTGCTGCAGAGATGGTTGTCCTTCTGGAAGGTTCTTCCATCCCCACAGAGGAACTCTAGAGCTCTGTCAGAGTGACCATCGGGTTCTTGGTCACCTCCCTGACCATGGCACTTCACCCTTAATTGCTCAGTTTGGCCAGGTGGCCAGCTCTAGGAAGAGACTTGGTGGTTCCAAACCATCTTCCATTTAAGAATGATGGAGACTACTGTGTTCTTGGGGACCTTCAATGCTGCAGAAATGTTTTGGTACCCTTCCCCAGATCTGTGCTTCAACACAATCCTGTCTCGGCACTCTTTCGGACAATTCCTTCGACCTCATGGCTTGGTTTTTGCTCTGACATCTGTGGGACCTTAAATAGACAGTTGTGTGCCAATCAATTGAATTTACCATAGGTGGACTCCAAGTTGTAGAAACATCTCATAAATGACCAAAAGAAACAGGATGCACCTGAGCTCAATTTCAAGTCTCATAGCAAAGATCCTGAATAGTTGTGTAAGGTGTGTTTTAAATCTTTTTATACATTTGCAAAAATGTCTAAAAACCTGTTATTGCATTGTCATTAAGGGGAATTGTGTGTAGATTGATAATATTTTGTTTTATATTAATCAGTTTTATAATAAGGCTGTAAGGACTGAATACTTTCTAATCACACTGTATACAATATTTATGAAATATATTTCACTCGCTAACACAGTATGCTGACAAAATGTATGTCCAGACCATACATTTAAATATATATGAGGTCCAAATAAAACTATTTGGACATTAACCATTTTTGTTGTTGTTTTGGCTCTGTACTCCACCACTTTAGATTTGAAATGATACAATGATTATGAGGTTAAAGTGCAGCCTTAATTTGAGGGTATTTTCATTGAATTGCTGGACATTTTGTACATTGACCCCCCATTTTAGTGAACCCAAAAGTATAAGCACAAATTCACTTATGTGTATTAAAGTACTCAAAAGCTTAGTATTGGTCCCATATTCCTAGCGCGTAATGACTCTGCAAACTTGTTAGATGCATTTGCAGTTTGTTTTTGTTGCGTTTCAGATTATTTTGTGCCCAATAGAATTACATGGATAGAATATAATATGTTTCTGCAAATGCATCCAGCAAGTTTGTAGAGTCACAAGCTTGATGTAGTCTTTGCGAGCTAGGAATGAGACCAAATACTAAACTTTTGACTACTTTAAAGGGTCAGTGCAGTCAAAAACTTGCATACAGTACCAGTCCAGTTTGTACACACCTACTCAAGGGTTTTTCTTTATTTGTACTATTTTCTACATTGTAGAATTGTAGTGAAGACATCAAAACTATGACATGACACATATGGAATCATGTAGTAACCAAAAAAGTGTCAAACAAATCTAAATATATTTTATACTTGAGATTCTTCTAAGTAGCCACCCTTTGCCTTGATGACAGCTTTGCACACTCTAAAGTAAAAACCCAAACCAGTCTGTGCATCAATACCAGTGTAAAGTCAAACATGGTATACTGCCCAGCCCTATCTGATGCTGTCTGGTCAAAAAGAGTATGACAGTTTGGATTTGGCTTCACACCAATCACATCAAAAGCAAACATAATTGACAGGAACAACCTGAATTGTTGCATCTCATTGTGTCGTTGTCCTCCGGTGGCTAGATAGCTAAAATTGTCCCTTTCCTATGATTATAATGATGATTCTGATCCAACCATAAATGCATAAATTGTACCCCTGGCCTGAGAGGATGGAAGTTCAATATGTATCTCGATGTAGTAGGATAATGTTAACTAGCTGGCTCATTGTTGCCCATGAAAGGAAGTTAGGCTAACGAGCAAGCATTTTAGCCAGTTAACCTAGGACAACAACAAATAAAAGTGTGGTTAACATGAAAGAGAGAAGGATGGCATTGGTGTTTATCGACAAGTAGGGTGAGTCAACATGTTTTTTCTACTTACATGCACACACACACACACACTTCAGAACCATGTACAGTCACATCATATTTAGCTTACATTGACTAAATAGTTTTTGGTATCTTTTAGTTGCCACTGTATTAGACTAAGCCGAGGAGATTTGATGATCTGGAATTGAGACTTGCGGTAACTCGCTGAAGTTCTAAATCAATAGTTGTTTAGTAGTCTTGAAAATGTCATTAACTTGCTGTTGGTCATGAAACTGTTTGTTCCATGCAATATAAACTTTGTAGACTTCACCGGACAGAGGTTGTTTCTCGTGTTTTGTGATGAAACAAAGGTGTGGTTGAATTTATTCTCGTGTCTTCTTATTGTCTCTGCCTTAGGCCTATATACTGTATCACGGTAGCAAGGCATATGAACTAACCGGTTTTAGAGCAAACAACGCAATTATCACCAAATCAAATCAAATCAAATTTATTTATATAGCCCTTCGTACATCAGCTGATATCTCAAAGTGCTGTACAGAAACCCAGCCTAAAACCCCAAACAGCAAACAATGCAGGTGTAAAAGCACGGTGGCTAGGAAAAACTCCCTAGAAAGGCCAAAACCTAGGAAGAAACCTAGAGAGGAACCGGGCTATGTGGGGTGGCCAGTCCTCTTCTGGCTGTGCCGGGTAGAGATTATAACAGAACATGACCAAGATGTTCAAATGTTCATAAATGACCAGCATGGTCAAATAATAATAAGGCAGAACAGTTGAAACTGGAGCAGCAGCACAGTCAGATGGACTGGGGACAGCAAGGAGCCATCATGTCAGGTAGTCCTGGGGCACGGTCCTAGGGCTCAGGTCCTCCGAGAGAGAGAAAGAAAGAGAGAATTAGAGAGAGCATATGTGGGGTGGCCAGTCCTCTTCTGGCTGTGCCAGGTGGAGATTATAACAGAACGTGGCCAAGATGTTCAAATGTTCATAAATGACCAGCATGGTTGAATAATAGTAAGGCAGAACAGTTGAAACTGGAGCAGGAGCATGGCCAGGTGGACTGGGGACAGCAAGGAGTCCTCATGTCAGGTAGTCCTGGGACATGGTCCTAGGGCCCAGGCCAGTTGAAACTGGAGCAGCAGCATGGCCAGGTGGACTGGGGACAGCAAGGAGTCATCATGTCAGGTAGTCCTGGGGCATGGTTCTAGGGCTCAGGTCCTCCGAGAGAGAGAGGGTTGTAATATATATTTTTTCTGACTTGGCTTCCCCAGTGATTTTACCCACGCACTGCTACTACTGAAATATCTGCTTGTTTTGCGTGGGTGGAATTTTGGCCTGCCAAGCGACATCGCCAGGCGCTGAAATTAATAGAACAATAAAAAGGGTTTCAAACCTCTCTGCCAACAATAGGTCGTTTTCAGGTTAAGTATCATTTCAAATCCAAAGTGCTAGAGTACAGTGCCAAAATAAGAACAAACATTTTCACTGTCTAAATACTGTTCGACCTCACTGTATTTAAATATTTCTAGAGATACATGAAAAGGCCAATTTCAACTATGCTCATATATGTTTGTACATATATTTAAATATATGTACATAAGGCTTTATTGAGTGGCACCCCTTTTTGCCCTCAGAACAGCCTCAATTTGTGTGGGAATGATTTCTACAAGATGTGCTGGCCCATGTTGTGTCAAGTTGGCCGAATGTAATTTGGATGGTGGACACAAAGCAAACGGTTGAGCGTGAAAAACCCAGCAGCGTTGGGCACCTACTATCATACCCTGTTCAAAGTCAGTTAAATATTTTGTCTTGCCCATTAACCGTATGAATGACACACATACTCAATCCATGTCTCAATTGTTTCAAGGCTTACAATAGTTTTTTAAAGCTGTTTCCTCCTCTTCATCTTGTAACGTCTGCTTTCAACTCACACTCTCAAACACATAGTTCCCATGAACGCAGCTCACTTTCCAGCTCACACTCTCAAACACACAGATCCCTGAACGCAACTCACTCTCCAGATCCAAATGACCTGAATTCTGATCACCTGTTCACACACCTGTATGTCATCATCACACACTATTTAGTTATTTGCACCCCATCATTGTGAGGTATTGTTTGTTTTGTGACACACTTCTACTTGGAGCTCTGTTTTTCCCGTAATTTAATCCTCCTGTGTCTGATAGATTTGGCCTGCCTCACTAACGACGCCTTTTGCCTAATCCCTATCTGTACTTTAGCCTATTAGATTTCCTGTTATCAACCTATTCCCTGATCTCCCGGACGACGTTACTAGGCTTTTCCCTGCCTGTACCGTTGCCTTTTTGGACCCCCTGTGTATGACCTTCTGCCTGCCCAGCTACCTGCCTCCTCCTGTGGTCCTTTACAAATACACACCTGCTGCGCCCTGTACTTGAAACCAGCTCTCTGTCTCCCATCGTGTTCATTACAGACTACACTGATTGAAGTGGATTTAACAGATGACATCAATAAGGGATCATAGCTTTCACCTGCACTTTCCTGGTCAGTCTGTCCTAATGTTTTGTACATTGCATTAGGAAAGTATTCACACCCCTTGCCTTTTTTCCACATTTTGTTACATTACAGCCTTATTCTAAAACAGATTAAATAAAAAAATGTTCTCAATCTACACACAATAGCCAATGATGACAAAGCAAAAACAGTTATTTAGAAAGGTTTGTAAATGTATTAAAAATAAAAAACTGAAATACCTTATTCAGAGTCTTTGCTATGACAAAAAAACCTTAGCTCAGGTGCGTCCTGTTTCCATTGATCATCCTTGACATGGTTCTACAACTTGATTGGAGTCCACCTGTGGTAAATTCAATTGATTGGACATGATTTCGAAAGGTACACAGTTGACAGTGCACATCAGAGCAAAAAACAAGCCATGAGGTGGAAGGAATTGTCCGTAGAGCTTCGAGACAGAATTGTGTCGAGATCTGGGGAAGGGTAGCATTGAAGGTCCCCAAGAACACAGTGGCCTCCGTCACTCTTAAATGGAAGAAGTTTGGAACCACCAAGACTCTTCCTAGAGCTGGCCACCCAGCCGAGAAGGGCCTTGGTCAGGGAGGTGACCAAGAACCCGATGGTCACTCTGACAGAGCTCCAGAGTTCCTCTGTGGAGATGGGAGAACCTCCCAGAAGGAAAAGCATCTCTGGAGCACTCTCCAAATCAGGCCTTTATAGTGGAGTGGCCAGACTGTGATGGCTTCTGTGTGTAGCTGGTGTAGAGGAGTAAGGCGCAGGACAGCAGATATGAGTAAATAAGCGTACTTTACTCAAAATGTACAAATGCGATACAATAAAGAGAGCCCACATAAACGGACTGTACTCCAATACAAACAATTACTCACAAACAGACATAGGGGAACTGAAAACAGGTGTGTAAGATGAAGACAAAACAAATGGAAAATTAAAAGTGGATCGGTGACGTCGACCGCCGAACGCCGCCTGAACAAGGAGAGGGAACGACTTCGGCGGAAGTCGTGACACAGATGGAAGCCACTCCTCAGTAAAAGTCATGTGACAAGCCCGCTTGGAGTTTGCCAAAAGGCACCTAAAGGACTCTCAGACCATGAGATCAAGATTCTCTGGTCTGATGAAACTAAGATTGAACTCTTTGGCCTGAATGCCTAGCGCCATGTCTGAAAGAAACCTGCCACCATCCCGACGGTAAAGCATGGTGGTGGCAGAATCATGCTGCAGGGATGTTTTTCAGCAGTTGGGAGTGGGAGGCAAGGCAGGATCAAGGGAAAGATGAACGGAGCAAAGTACAGAAAGATCCTTGATGAAAACCTGCTCCAGAGCGTTCAGGACCTCAAACTAAGGCGAAGGTTCACCTTCCATCAGGACAACGACACCAAGTACCAAGACAACACAGGAGTAGCTTCGGAACAGGTCTCTGAATGTCCTTGAGTGGCCCAGCCAGAGCCCGGACTTGAACCTGATCGAACATCTCTGGAGAGATCTGAAAGTAGCTGTGCAGCGACACTCTCCATCCAACCTGACAGAGCTTGAGAGGATCTGCAGAAAATAATGTGAGAAACTCCCCAAATACAGGTGTGCCAAGCTTGTAGCGTCATAGCCAAGAAGACTCAAGGCTATAATCGCTGCCATAGTTGCTTCAACAAAGTACTGAGTAAAGGATCTGAATACTTCTGTAAATGTGATATTGAAGTTGTTTTAATAATTTTGAAAAACATTCTTAACCGGTTTGTGCTTTTTAATTATGGGGTATTGTGTGTATATTGATTAAATAAAGGAAATCCATTTTAGAATAAGGCTATAACTTAACAAAATATGGAAAAAGTCAAGGGGTCTGAATACTTTCTGAATGCACTGTATCTGTGATTTACGTGTACATAAATACATGCACATATATGTTGTTAAAATGAATTCACTATATAATTTTTCCATATGGGTGGTCCAATTTTTTCCCCCACAACAGATGCAATGCAGTCCAAAAAAATAACAAGTGGGTTTTTTTGGATAAAAGCGTCTGCTAAATGGCATATATTATTATATTATTATTATTTTTGCTACAAAGCTCAGATACATCAAGCTCAAGTGCAAGTTGCGCAACACATTGTCATTAGGAGAAAAATGTCCCCCCATCCTTTCTCAGGACTAGTTCAAATGCAAACCAGGGCAATATGACACACACAACCCAATGCAGATGACAAAAGTTTACATAACACACAGTCGAGGAGGATTGTCTGCACTTTGCTAAGATACATCATACTTTCAATTCCATGACTCAGAACTAAAGGAGCCTCCCAGGATGTCAGAGACATTTTATACTGGAGTCCTTGTTCTCTGGGCTATCCCAGAAGTGAACATATGCACTATCCAGGGCCTTTATGGCTCAATACGACACAGAGAGTGAGAGAAGGGGGAGGCAGAGGGACAGACAGCTACCCCTCCCCAAACCCCAACCCCCGACCCTCCTGCCACAGTGGTGGCAACCAGTCATGGGGAGTGACTAGCAGAATGGTCTAATGATGGCCTGGTAGGGGGGTTGGAATGGTTTGTTCTGATGGGAAGGTGCCCTCTTCTGTGCCAACATACGTCCCTCTCCACTTATTCCCATGACCCACTCCACTGTCCAGGCACCGCAGTGAATAACCCCTTTGTGAGGAGACACAACTAAGGTTTACATTTACATTTACATTTAAGTCATTTAGCAGACGCTCTTATCCAGAGCGACTTACAAATTGGTGCATTCACCTTATGACATCCAGTGGAACAACCACTTTACAATAGTGCATCTAAATATTTTAAGGGGGGAGGAGGGGGGGGTGAGAAGGATTGCTTTATCCTATCCTAGGTATTCCTTAAAGAGGTGGGGTTTCAGGTGTCTCCGGAAGGTGGTGATTGACTCCGCTGTCCTGGCGTCGTGAGGGAGTTTGTTCCACCATTGGGGAGCCAGAGCAGCGAACAGTTTTGACTGGGCTGAGCGGGAACTGTACTTCCTCAGTGGTAGGGAGGCGAGCAGACCAGAGGTGGATGAACGCAGTGCCCTTATTTGGGTGTAGGGCCTGATCAGAGCCTGGAGGTACTGAGGTGCCGTTCCCCTCACAGCTCCGTAGGCAAGCACCATGGTCTTGTAGCGGATGCGAGCTTCAACTGGAAGCCAGTGGAGAGAGCGGAGGAGACGTGAGAGAACTTGGGAAGGTTGAACACTAGACGGGCTGCGGCGTTCTGGATGAGTTGTAGGGGTTTAATGGCACAGGCAGGGAGCCCAGTCAACAGCGAGTTGCAGTAATCCAGACGGGAGATGACAAGTGCCTGGATTAGGACCTGCGCCGCTTCCTGTGTGAGGCAGGGTCGTACTCTGCGGATGTTGTAGAGCATGAACCTACAGGAACGGGCCACCGCCTTGATGTTAGTTGAGAACGACAGGGTGTTGTCCAGGATCACGCCAAGGTTCTTAGCGCTCTGGGAGGAGGACACAATGGAGTTGTCAACCGTGATGGCGAGATCATGGAACGGGCAGTCCTTCCCCGGGAGGAAGAGCAGCTCCGTCTTGCCGAAGTTCAGCTTGAGGTGGTGATCCGTCATCCACACTGATATGTCTGCCAGACATGCAGAGATGCGATTCGCCACCTGGTCATCAGAAGGGGGAAAGGAGAAAATTAATTGTGTGTCGTCTGCATAGCAATGATAGGAGAGACCATGTGAGGTTATGACAGAGCCAAGTGACTTGGTGTATAGCGAGAATAGGAGAGGGCCTAGAACAGAGCCCTGGGGACACCAGTGGTGAGAGCGCGTGGTGAGGAGACAGATTCTCGCCACGCCACCTGGTAGGAGCGACCTGTCAGGTAGGACGCAATCCAAGCGTGGGCCGCGCCAGAGATGCCCAACTCGGAGAGGGTGGAGAGGAGGATCTGATGGTTCACAGTATCGAAGGCAGCCGATAGGTCTAGAAGGATGAGAGCAGAGGAGAGAGAGTTAGCTTTAGCGGTGCGGAGCGCCTCCGTGATACAGAGAAGAGCAGTCTCAGTTGAATGACTAGTCTTGAAACCTGACTGATTTGGATCAAGAAGGTCATTCTGAGAGAGATAGCGGGAGAGCTGACCAAGGACGGCACGTTCAAGAGTTTTGGAGAGAAAAGAAAGAAGGGATACTGGTCTGTAGTTGTTGACATCGGAGGGATCGAGTGTAGGTTTTTTCAGAAGGGGTGCAACTCTCGCTCTCTTGAAGACGGAAGGGATGTAGCCAGCGGTCAGGGATAAGTTGATGAGCGAGGTGAGGTAAGGGAGAAGGTCTCCGGAAATGGTCTGGAGAAGAGAGGAGGGGATAGGGTCGAGCGGGCAGGTTGTTGGGCGGCCGGCCGTCACAAGACGCAAGATTTCATCTGGAGAGAGAGGGGAGAAAGAGGTCAGAGCACAGGGTAGGGCAGTGTGAGCAGAACCAGCGGTGTCGTTAGACTTAGCAAACGAGGATCGGATGTCGTCGACCTTCTTTTCAAAATGGTTGACGAAGTCATCTGCAGAGAGGGAGGAGGGGGGGGAGGGGGAGGAGGATTCAGGAGGGAGGAGAAGGTGGCAAAGAGCTTCCTAGGGTTAGAGGCAGATGCTTGGAATTTAGAGTGGTAGAAAGTGGCTTTAGCAGCAGAGACCGAGGAGGAAAATGTAGAGAGGAGGGAGTGAAAGGATGCCAGGATGTTTAGGATAATATTTATATAGGTGAGATATGAGACCTTTTAAAATCATGTTTTCAATGAATGGCGTGACTGACCAAGATAATGTATGACCCGTTAGGAAAAATATACAGTACACCTTTGCCAAAATCCTTGCTAATGCTAACACAACTTTGATTAGCTTAAGGGTACAACTTACAAAGACACCATACCAAAACTACAACTTAAGTTATTCGTGCCTTATCAAAGATGATGGGAATATCAAATAATATGTTATGTCTTCTTTTTCAAAAGCCTGTGCCAAAAAAATACCCCCAACTCCAGCCTGTAAAAACCTACTAGGTTTGCCTTCAAGTTGACTTAAGGACTGTAAATCCATAGGCAAATGCCAGCATCCAGCTCAAAGTGCTGAATAGCACAGAAACAAGGCTGATCTCTGTGGAGCTTTAAAACGGGCTGCCAAAAACCAAAGTCACTGGGAGAACAACATATGGCTCAAGGAGGATCTACTACAACAGGGAAGGGAGAGGACGGGACAAACACTAACAGAGAGGGAGAAAACGAGAGAGAAAGAATAAGGGAGGTGGTGTACTGAATAAGGGCTCACAATGACGGCAACACTGGGCTCTATTTGTAACACATGGTGTTCTGTTTATAGTGGGGCTAGCTTGACTCAGGGGACCTGCAAACCACTGATTAAGAGGCCAAAGCCTTTGTGGCCGGCTAACACTCAAAGAGGGGAGCTGGAGAGTGTTGCGGCACTTAGTCTAGCCATTCTAACTATATGTTACTTGCCACATGTGCCGAAAACAACATGTGTAGGCTTTACCGTGACATGCTTACTTAAAAGACCTTAAAACCAACAATGCACTTTTAAGAAAAATAAGTTTAAAAATGTAAAAAATTAAAGTAAAAATAAAAAAGAGCAACAATAAAATAACAATAAAGAGGCTATATACAATGGAGTACCGGCACCAAGTCAATGTGCGGGGATTAGGGTTAGTCGAGGTAATTGAGGTAATATGTACATGTAGGTAGGAGTAAAGCGACTATGCATAGACAATAGATAATAAACAGCGAGTAGCAGCAACGTAAAAAAAAGGGGGGGGTCAATGCAAATAGTCCGGGTAGCCATTGATTAGCTGTTGAGCAGTCTTATGGCTTGGGAGTAGAAGCTGTTCAAAAGCCTTTTGGACCTAGACTTGGCACTCCGGTACCGCTTGCCGTGCGGTAGAAGAGAGGACAGTCTATGACTAAGGTGGCTGGAGTCTTTGGCAATTTTTAGGCCTTCCTCTGACACCGCCTGTTATAGAGGTCCTGGATAACAGGAAGCTTTGCCCCAGTGATGTACTGGGCTGTATGCACTACACTCTGTAGCGCCTTGCGGTCGGCAGCCGAGCAGTTGCCATACCAGGCGGTGATGCAACCAGTCAGGATGATCTCAATGATGGGGCTGTATAACTTTTAGAGGATCTGAAGACCCATGCCAAATCTTTTCAGTCTCTTGAGGGGGAAAATGTGTTTTCATGCCCTCTTCACAACTGTCTTGGTGTGTTTGGACCATGATAGTTTGTTGGTGATGTTGGTGTTAGACAGCGCTGAACCTGCTCCACTACAGCCCCATTGATGAGAATGGGGACGTGCTCGGCCCTCCATTTCCTGTAGTCCACGGTCATCTCCTTTTGTCTTGATCACGTTGAGGAAGAGTTTGTTGTCCTGACACCACACTTCCAGGTGTCTGACCTCCACTATAGGCTGTCTCATCGTTGTCGGTGATCAGGCTTACCACCGTTGTGTCGTCGGCAAACTGAATGATGGTGTTGGAGTCGTGCTTTGCCACACAGACATGGGGAAACCAGGAGATGGGTTGTTGCCTACCCTTACCACCTGGGGGCAGCCCGTCAGGAAGTCCAGGATCCAGTTGCAGAGGGAGGTGTTTAGTCCCAGGGTCCTTGATGAGCTTTGAGGGCACTATGGTGTTGAATGCTTAGCTCACATAGGTGCTCCTTTTGTCATATGTGGATCTGTTGGGGCAGTATGCAAATTGGAGTGGGTCTAGGGTTTCTGGGATAATGGTGTTGATGTGAGCCATGACCAGCCTGTCAAAGCACTTCATGGCTACAGATGTGAGTGCTATGGGTCGGAAGTCATTTAGGCAGGTTACACGGGAACTATGGTGGTCTGCTTGGTGGTCTGCTTGAAATATGTAGGTATTACAGACTCGGCCAGGGACAGGTTGAAAATGTCAGTGAAGACACTTGCCAGTTGGTCAGCACATGCTCGGAGTACACATCCTGATAATCCGTCTGGCCCTGCAGCCTTGTGAATGTTACAGAATGCTACGATCACATAATTGTCCGTAACAGCAGGTGCGCTCATGCATGCTTCAGTGTTGCTTTCCTCGACACGCGCATAGAGGTAATTTAGCTAGTCTGGTAGGCTTGTGTCACTGGGCAGCTCACGGCTGGGCTTACCTTTGTACTCTATAATAGTTTGCAAGCCCTGCCACATCCGACGAGCATTGGAGCCAGTGTAATAGAATTCATTCTTAGTCCTGCATTTATGCTTTGCTTGTATGATGGTTTGTCTGAGGGCATAGTGGGATTTCTTATAAGCGTCCGGGTTAGAGACCCGCTCCTTGAAAGTGTCAGCTCCACCCTTTAGCTTAGTGCAGATGTTGTCTGTATTCCATGGCTTCTGGTTCGGGTATGCACGTACGGTCACTGTGGGGACAATGTCATTGGTGCACTTATTGATGAAGCCGGTGACTGATGTGGTATACTCCTCAATGCCATCGGATGAGTCCTGAACATATTCCAGCCTGTGTTAGCAAAACAGTCCTGTAGCTTACTATCTGCGTCATCTGACCACTTCCGTATTGAGCAAGTCACTGGTACTTCTTGCTTTAGTTTTTGCTTGTAAGCAGAAATCAGGAGGATAGAAAATGCTGGTCTAGATTTTTCTTCCCCTCTTGTTGCACATGTACAATGCTTGGAGAAATGAGGTAAAACGGATATAAGTTTCCCTGAAATATGGTCCCCGGCCACTAGGAGTGCCGCTTCTAGATTAGCATTTTCTTGTTTGCTTATGGCTTTATACAGCTCGTTGGGTGTGGTCTTAGTGCCAGCATCGGTTTGTGGTGGTAAACAGACAGGTACGAAAAATATAGATGAAAACGCTCTTGGTAAATAGTGTGGTCTTTAGCTTATCATGATACTCTACCTCAGGCGAGCAAAACGTGGAGAATTCCTTAATATTTGATTTTGCGCACCAGCTGTTATTGACAAATAGACACAGACCTCCATCCCTCGTCTTACCGGAGGCAGCTGTTTCATCTTGCCAATGCATGGAAAACCCAGCCAACTGTTTATTATCCATGTCGTCGTTCAGCCCCGACTCGGTGAAACACAAGATATTACAGTTTTTAATGTCTCGTTGGTAGGATAGTCTTGAACAGAGATCATCCAGTTTATTATCCAATAATTGCACGTTGGCCAATAGGACAGATGGTAGAGGCAGGTTACCCACTCACTGACAAATTCTCACAAGGACTTGTGTCCCCTGTATCTGCGTATTCTCTTCACGCAATGACAGGGATATGGGCCTTGTCGGGTATCTGGAGTAAATCATTCGCATCCGACTCGTTCAAGAGAAAATATTTGTCCAGTTCAAGGTCAGTAATTGCTGTTCTGAAACCCAGAAGCTCTTTTCGGTCATAAGAGACAGTAGCAGAAACATTATGTACAAAGCAAGGCAAAAAAATACAACAATAGGACCATTGGTTTGGAGCCTGTAAAACGGCAGCCATCTTCTCCCAATTAGGCCCTAATCTACTATACAACAAGGTCCTACTTTGTGCACATAAAGCAGAAAGGATCCCTAAACAGAGATCTGCAATAGCCTACACTCAGTTTACCTATATTCACCCCTAAACTAGTAGACATTTGTCTGATTCATTCCGGCCAGTTTCAGACAGGACCCCGGGACTGCCAGCCTGCCAGCCACTGTGGATAATAACTAAATGACAAAAAGAGACACCACCTGTAAATGGGTATAAAAATAGTGAGGGCCCCCATGTGATCTCCGTGACTTTTACACTGGGCGGCAAGAGAAGGTTAGTGTGACTATGAGTGTACGCCGTAGAGGGAGGGGTGGCAGGGAGGGAGGTTGGAGTGACAGGGGGGTTTGTATTTATAGAAAGGGGGAACCTCTGCTTAACGAGTTTGAGAACACGTGCCAGATGGGCAGTGAAGGATCCTTTGGCTTTAAATGTACAGAGAGAGGGTGGGCCTTGTCCCTTTAAAAAGGGGCACTGTATTGAATATAGGTGCCCCTGTGTCCTCATTGGTTCAGCTGCCACTCTTTCCTCATGGGGGTGCTTTTTGTGTGTCCTACAGACCTAGAATCCTTTAAACCAAGAGCCCTAGCTACACAGAATTTAACAGGGCCAAAGGACTCGGAGCTCATCTGGGTTTGCAGACTAGCTTCTAAGCTAATCCTGCAGATAGTGTACTGAAAGGATTCGACTGAGCCGAAGCACTGCCAACAGACAGACACAAAAAAATGATCTTGTCGAAAGTTAAATTCTTCAGGGGCCTCATTTATAAAAAAAAGATAAAAACTGAGCATGACGTAATAATATAATGTCCTCCAAGCAAGCCATGCATACACACATCTAGTGGTTGAAGAACTGTCTTGAAAGCAGGCAAGTAGGCCTAAGTATTTTGTGCAAATGGGGGATATGGTGACATGCTTATTCATTGAAACATAATAACAAGATTCAGGCATTTGCCATTAGATGTTTTTTGGAATGGGTAGTCTGAAATATCGTTTCGTAAATGTGAGTGAATAGTTCAGTCCAAGAGTCTCTCTTCTCTGGCAGTGCTGCATCAAGCAGTAACAAAAACATCAGCTGCCGGGTGGTCCCAGAGTTGAGAGAGAACTTGGGTAAATGCATTGGCGCAATTACAAATGTGGACTGACGATTTACAAAAAGATAGGCACGTGGACTTTCGGTTTCTGTCCCTCTAAAACCAGACCGAAAATAAATTATAAATAACAAACTGGCTTTATTTACCACAGTGTGAAAGAGTGACAGACCCTCTATATAAAGTGAGTTTCTGAAACGGAATGAAAGAGAGTCCAGAGAGGATAGGGAGGGGAAAAGGTTTGCCCATATTTTCAAGACCTGAGCTACTTCATTTATTTATGAAATGTACTAGTTTATTTAGGCAATTTAATATACACTGCTCAAAAAAAGGAACACTTAAACAACACAATGTAACTCCAAGTCAATCACACTTCTGTGAAATCAAACTGTCCACTTAGGAAGCAACACTGGTTGACAATAAATGTCACATGCTGTTGTGCAAATGGAATAGACATCAGGTGGAAATTATAGGCAATTAGCAAGACACCCCCAATAAAGGAGTGGTTCTGCAGGTGGTGACCACAGACCACTTCTCAGTTCCTATGCTTCCTGGCTGATGTTTTGGTCACTTTTGTATGCTGGCGGTGCTTTCACTCTAGTCGTAGCATGAGACGGAGTCTACAACCCACACAAGTGGCTCAGGTAGTGCAGCTCATACAGGATGGCACATCAATGCGAGCTGTGGCAAGAAGGTTTGCTGTGTCTGTCAGCGTAGTGTCCAGAGTATGGAGGCGCTACCAGGAGACAGGCCAGTACATTTACATTACATTTAAGTCATTTAGCAGACGCTCTTATCCAGAGCGACAACAGGAGACGTGGAGGAGGCTGTAGGAGGGCAACAACCCAGCAGCAGGACCGCTACATCCGCCTTTGTGCAAGGAGGAGCAGGAGGAGCACTGCCAGAGCCCTGCAAAATGACCTCCAGCAGGCCACAAATGTGCATGTGTCTGCTTAAACGGTCAGAAACAGACTCCATGAGGGTGGTATGAGGGCCCGACGTCCACAGGTGGGGGTTGTGCTTACAGCCCAACACCGTGCAGGACGTTTGGCATTTGCCAGAGAACACCCAAGATTGGCAAATTCGCCACTTGCGCCCTGTGCTCTTCACAGATGAAAGCAAGGTTCACACTGAGCACGTGACAGACGTGACAGAGTCTGGAGATGCCGTGGAGAACGTTCTGCAACATCCTCCAGCATGACCGGTTTGGCGGTGGGTCAGTCATGGTGTGGGGTGGCATTTCTATGGGGGGGCCGCACAGCCCTCCATGTGCTCGCCAGAGGTAGCCTGACTGCCATTAGGTACCGAGATGAGATCCTCAGACCCCTTGTGAGACCATATGCTGGTGCGGTTGGCCCTGGGTTCCTCCTAATGCAAGACAATGCTAGACCTCATGTGGCTGGAGTGTGTCAGCAGTTCCCGCAAGAGGAAGACATTGATGATATGGACTGGCCCGCCCGTTCCCCAGACCTGAATCCAATTGAGCACATCTGGGACATCATGTCTCGCTCCATCCACCACAGACTGTCCAGGAGTTGGCGGATGCTTTAGTCCAGGTTTGGGAGGAGATCCCTCAGGAGACCATCCGCCACCTCATCAGGAGCATGCCCAGGCGTTGTAGTGAGGTCATACAGGCACGTGGAGTCCACACACACTACTGAGCCTCATTTTGACTTGTTTTAAGGACATTACATCAAAGTTGAATCAGCCTGTAGTGTGGTTTTCCACTTTCATTTTGAGTGTGACTCCAAATCCAGACCTCCATGGGTTGATAAATTTGATTTCCATTGATAATGTCTGTGTTATTATTTTGTTGTCAGCACATTCAACTATGTAAAGAAAAAAGTATTTAATAAAAATATTTAATTCATTCAGATCTAGGATGTGTTATTTTAGTGTTCCTTTTATTTTTTGGAGCAGTGTATTTGCTTAGGCTTGGTCAATTTAGTATCTAGCCCGCATCACTCTCCACCACATGGTCTCAAACTGCACCATTTTGTTGCTTTCTGTCGCCCACACGCACTTTTTATTTGGATAATAAAGCATTTAAAGGCTGACATTGGTTGATTTTCAGTTTTTTAAATTATACATTTTTCAAGATGATTGACGAGGAAGGTATCGACCAACCCATCTCACTGTACCCTATTATGTCATTTCTTGAAATATGCAGACAGGTGGATTAAAAGTTCATTTCCATTGTAATACTTCTGACAGCAACATTTCTAACTCCACCCATAATGTTTATAGCATTCCCAGAAGGCATGGATTATTATGAACCTGGTAATCTAATTTACATTTACTGCAGGGCTAAAACCTATTGGCTTAACCTTCTGAATGAATGATTTTATTGAAGATAAAAGTTCAGAGAGCCGATTCGTTACCCAACAAAATAATATCAATTTATTTAGCCTAATTGTTTTTATGACTACAAACAGTAGGCTATTATTCATATTTTCCTGCATGTCTATTCAACATTTGGATAAAAAGAAACCATACCATGAATTAAGAACATATACATATTTGTTTTTCACAATGCAATGCGGCACATCGACAACTCAAATCGCTTTAAAGAGCCTTCTAATATTAGACAAAGCTATAACTTAAAAAATCTGAAGGTGATACTTTATCCTTTGGGACCACACAATTACCAGGTGGACAGTAGGCCTCTTGAAACGAGGAAAACAACAAGATCCACAAGTATTATTTCACAATAGCTGGCCTTATGTTATCTATAGTTTGGAGCAGCACTGTCCCACTTTGTGGTGGATAACGTCCACTCTTCGTTTATGTAATGGGCTGTAAAGGCCCAAGTATCCTATTTTCAAAAATTGTCTGTCCACATGTCAAGTGTAATTGCGCCATTGTATTTACCCAAGTTCTCTCTCAACTCCGGGACGACTCACCAGCTAATTATTATTTTTCTTGCTTGATGCAGGACTCTAGTGCAATAGGAGAGAGTGACTGAAACATTCACACCTCCATTAATTTACAAAATGTAGTCTAATAGCTTGTCTAGGTGTGAAAAATCCCCCAATTTGTGCCACAGTTTAGACTACCAACCGATGATGTGCTCAGTCAGAGTCCTATTGTAAAGTTTAGCCTATTGGCCAAAAAAGGGCAAACTTGCAATGTATGGGATGCTTAAAGTACTCTAAAGTTTTACATTTCTAATTCAGTATAACAGACAAGATTTACCCTAACAAAAAATGCATCAACCCCTACAAATATATATATTTATTATAATCCACATAATAATTCAAACGAAATGAGCTGTAACGAGATGAGACACTGCATGCTACAGACAATCAGAAAGAATGTGTCTTTAACCCTGCATTATAATATAACTTATTTTGAATGAAAGACAGGAATGAGTGGCTCACTCAGCCCTATGCTGTTCCTGCTTCTGTTGACTATTTGAGTGTTTGTTTAATATCCTACTGATTCTGTGATCACCAAGTCTCATGCAACCACAAAATGTTGGATAAAGCAGTTTCAAAAATCTGTCTGTTTTTAAACGGCTGTGCAAGGCTTTACAATTTTGTTTTATTAGAACAGACTATGTGGTATTACTTATACTTTATTTAGTATTGTTTACACTGTTCCAAACTGGCAGATAAATGATATTGTAATCTAACAGCACCAGTTTGTCATGCAACAATATCTCTTGCACTTCTGAAAATGTTTTTACATGAGGCCTAATTCACATGACATGCCTAAAATACTTAAATCCACTAAGCTAATAAATAATCAAAACGTTCCTTTGAATTATTTAATTTACCTATATCATGTAATTTCAAGTTATCCCTTTGGAGCACATACAAAGCGATTTGGAGTTGTTGAACGGGAGTGACAAAATGTATTAGAATTTAATTTGAATGAACTAAATGACGAGGATGAAGAAGAAGAGAGTGATTGAATTTCGAACAATAGTGTAAGAATTGCTCTTCCTCTGTCCACTAAAAAAAATATGTTTGTACTTTGTCAGAAGAAGCTGTAACTGGACCATTGCTTATGTAACGGATGTGAAACGGCTAGCTAGTTAGCGGTGGTGCGCGCTAAATAGCGTTTCAATCGGTGACGTCACTTGCTCTGAGACCTTGAAGTAGTAGTTCCCCTTGCTCTGCAAGGGCCGCGACTTTTGTGGAGCGATGAGTAACGATGCTTCGTGGGTGACTTTTGTTGATGTGTGCAGAGGGTCCCTGGTTCGCGCCCGGGTATGGGCGAGGGGACGGTCTAAAGTTATACTGTTACACTTATTACTTACTAAAAACTGTTGTTACACTGTAGACTGAATATAGGCAAGTGATATCTGCTAAATTAACAAGTTGATGGCGAAGCCATAAAGCCTCCGCAACTAAACACAGATACAAAAAAATCTAAACGGTTTCCCATATTTTCAAGACCTGAGCTATTTATTGTAGGTGTTTTACATTTACATTTTACATTTAAGTCATTTAGCAGACGCTCTTATCCAGAGCGACTTACATTTATTACATTTACTTGTGGAATGTTCCCGAATAGATAACAACAAAAATAATAATCTGATGGCATTGGTAGAGTCGGCTGGAGAATGGAGTGAAAGTGCACTGTAAGTATGCAACAAAGCTGCGGGCCAGGTGTAAATGGTTTAGCAGCCTTCCCAATAAATTGGAATACAAAATAAGCCATTCACACTTGATGCGCAGTCAGCAGGACCATAGACTTGCTGAGTTTAGGGACTTTAAATGTATTAATGGATGTTTGCGAGGCATGTTACTTCATCCATCGCTTTGCACAGCCCACCATATGCATTGTTTTCTAACCACATCTGGATGGATCCATAACAAATTAATATGGGAATAAATATCACTGAATCACAGACATATTGGAATAAATTAGACTAATGAAGGCAACAAATTGTTGCTTACTGGAACACCCAAAGTCATCCAATTGTTATAATAGGATTTGAAGCAATAGCCTACCCACGTGTGGTTAACTATTTCAGCAGGCCCCGGACTGGGGAAGCTCGCTGGAGGCTCCGGACTGCGGATCAATACTGGAGGCTTCGTGCCGTGGATCCTAACTGCAGGCTCCTGGCCATGGATCATTACCCGAGGCTTCGTGCCATGGATCATCACCGGAGGCTTCGTGCCATTGTTCATCACCGGAGGCTTCGGGCCATGGATCATCACCGGAGGCTTCGTTCTTGGAGCAGGCACAGGACTCACCAGGCTGGGGAGACATACAGGACACCTGGTTCTGGGAGCAGGCACAGGACACACTAGGCTGGGGAGGCTTGGTTCTTGGAGCAGGCACAGGATACACTGGGCCGTGGAGGCGCACAGGAGGTCTAAAAGCGTAGAGCCGGCACAACAAGTCCTGGCTAGATGGTTCCTTTCGCCCGGCAAATGTGGGGCGCCAGTCCAGGACGCACTGGGCTGTGCAGGCACACCGGAGACACAGTGCGCAGAGCCAGTGCAGGATATCCTGGGCCGTAGAGACGCACTGGAGGCCAGATGCGCTGAGCCGGCACGATCCATCCTGGCTGGATGCCCACTCTAGCCCGGTCGACGCGGGGGGCTGGAATATAGTGCACCGGGCTATGAGTGCGCACTGGAGACACCGTGCACATCACTGCATAACACGGTGCCTGACCAGTCACACGCTCCCCACGGTAAGCACGGGGAGTTGGCTCAGGTCTCCAACCTGACTCAGCCAATCTCCTCGTGTATCCCCCCCCAAAAAAAAAATTTGGGGCTGCCTCTCGTGCCTGCTTCGCTGTGCCAACTCCTCGTACTGTCGCCGTTATGCCTTCGCCACCTCTATCTCCTCCCTTAGACTCCGATACTCTCCATCATTTTCCCCAGGGTCCCTTGCCTTCCAAGATCTCCTCCCATGTCCATTCCTCCAGAAAACGCTGCTCCTCCCAGCCACGCAGCTTGGTCCGTTTGTGGTGGGTAGTTCTGTCACGAACGTCGTCAGGGAAATGACCGGACCAAGCGGTGAGTGTACATTTATTTTTTATTTATAAATGTCGCCAACAAAAACAAGAAACAACTAAATGAACGTGACGCTTACTAGGGCTATACAGGCCACGAACAAAGTCAACTATCCACAACTAAGGTGGCAAAACAGGCTGCCTAAATATGATTCACAATCAGAGACAACGATAGACAGCGGTCCCTGATTGAGAACCATACCCCGCCAAAACATAGAAACAGAAAGCATAGAAACTAGATTGCCCACCCTAGTCACACCCTGGCCTAACCAAAATAGAGAATAAAAAGCCTCTCTATGGCCAGGTCATGACACCAACACAGTAAATAGACCAGAGGCTTAAAGTATTGCTGTGCAATAGGTGCACAACACCATAAACCTATATAATCTGACAGCCTATACCAAGGGAAGACAGAAATAAAATAATTGATTGATGAACAAAATATTGAACAACAATAAAGTATGTCCTTTGCATAGGGGGGCGGGCGGTAGCCTACTTTTAGTTTCCAATATACAGGAATCTTGCAATATGCCCGGACAGGCACTTACTATAGGCAGCATAAATGTTTAGTTTGAAAAAGTTACAGCAAAATATAGAAACATTGCAAGGCTTTACAAAAAAATATAAAAACATTGTGCTCACACCTCTACAGAAATTTGATCCAATAAGTCATTGCTCTTTACTTCTTTACTGCTCTCTCTACTTTCCACTGGATGTCATAAGGTGAATGCACCCATTTGTAAGTCGCTCTGGATAAGAGCGTCTGCTAAATGACTTAAATGTAAATGTACTTTACGAACTGGCATGGCCTAAATCCAATAGCACCAAATTATAAAGGGCATTATTGTCACCATGAAAGGTGAACGGGAGGGCATTTGTTTTATGCTTGTTCATAGGCGCACATTTTTATGACAGGTCTGGTTTATAAAATGGGAAACATGCATGTATGTCATGAGCAGATATTTAGTTTGAAATGTACACATCTGTTAAAAACGAAGCCTCGGGTGATTACATTTTCATTACAAAATGTGTTGCAACAACAGTGTCTCTGTCCATCTGGCATCTTTGAAGGTATTGTTTGGGAATAATTGCAACCGAGTGATGGGAGACAAAAGAAAGATGTATCTCTGTGAAAGTTTGATCGTTAAAGGAAAGAAAAGCCCTTCCGTTAACGTTGATCTTTCCCAAGTTGGCAAGATGTGCTTGTGGCATTTGCTAATGCGAGCAGACATTGACTCTATTCACCCAGATTGCTTGCACACACTCACACAAGCACTGACCAATGTTATTAGTGCCAGCAGTGATGTAGTGGCAAAAGGGGGGTAAACTATAAACTCCAGTGAGCGATCGAGATAAGATGAAAAACCACCGATATGAACCAAAATATGACATTTTGGGGGTGTTAGCGAGCTCCTGCTGAAATTGCATTTATTTAATAATTTCTTTGCACTTTTACCCCAAAAGAATGGCGTGCTTTACTTTGCACAACATTTATTATTATTATTATTTATTTTTATTTCACCTTCATTTAACCAGGTTAGCTAGTTGAAAACATGTTCTCATTTACAACTGCGACCTGACCAAGATAAAGCAAAGCAGTGCTACACAAACAACAACAACAGAGTTACACATGGAATAAACAAGCGTACAGTCAATAACAAAATAGGAAAAAAAGAAAGTCTATATACAGTGTGCGCAAATGGCGTGAGGAGGTAAGGCAATAAATAGGCCATAGTAGCGAAGTGATTACAGTTTAGCAAATTAACACTGGGTGATAGATGAGCAGATGATGAGGTGCAAGTAGAAATACCGGTGTGCAAATTTGCAGGAAAGTAAATAAAAACAAGATGGGGCTAAGGTAGGTAGATTGGGTGGGTTATTTACAGATGGGCTATATACAGCTGCAGCGATCGGTTAGCTGATGTTTAAATTTAGTGAGGAAAATATAAGTCTCGAGCTTCAGCGATTTTTGCAATTCGTTCCAGTCATTGGCAGCAGAGAACTGGAAGGAAAGGCTGCCAAAGGAGGCGTTGGCTTTGGGGACAACCAGTGAGATATACCTGCTGGAGCGCATGCTATGGGTGGGTGTTGTTATCGTGACCAGTGAGCTGAGACATGGCGGAGCTTTACCTAGCATAGATGACCTGGAGCCAGTGGGTCTGCCGATGAATATGTAGCGAGGGCCAACTGACTAGAGCATACAGGTCGCTGTGGTGGGTGGTATAAGGGGCTTTGGTCCTCTGTAGCTCAGTTGGTAGAGCATGGCGCTTGTAACGCCAGGGTAGTGGGTTCGATCCCCGGGACCACCCATACGTAGAATGTATGCACACATGACTGTAAGTCGCTTTGGATAAAAGCGTCTGCTAAATGGCATATATTATTATATTATATTATATTAAAACGGATGGCACTGTGATAGACTGCATCCAGTCTGCTGAGTATTGGAAGCTATTTTGTAAATTACATCGCCGATGTCGAGGATCGGTAGGATAGTCAGATTACGAGGGTATGTTTGGCGGTGTGAGTGAAGGAGGCTTTGTTGCGAAATAGGAAGCCAATTCTGGATTTAATTTTGAATTGGAGATGGTTAAAATGAGTCCGGAAGGAGAGTTACCAGTCTAGCCAGACACCTATGTATTTGTCCACATATTCTAAGTCAGAACCGTCCAGAGTAGTGATGCTAGTCGGGCGAGCGGATGCAGGCAGCGAACGGTTGAAAAGCATGCAGTTGGTTTTACTAGCGTTTAAGAGCAGTTGGAAGCCACAGAAGGAGAGTTGTATGGCATTGAAGCTCATTTGGATGTTAGTTAACACAGAGTCCAAAGAAGGGCCAGATGTATACAGAATGGTGTCGTCTGCGTAGAGGTGGATCAGGGAATCACCCGCAGCAAGAGCAACATCATTGATATATAAAAGAGTCGGCCCGAGAATTGAACCCTGTGGCACCCCCATAGAGACTGCCAGAGGTCAGAAAAGCATGGCCAGCCGTAGAGAAATGCTTATTGAAATTCTCGATTATCGTGGATTTATCGGTGGTGACAGTGTTACCTAGCCTCAGTGCAGTGGGCAGCTGGTAGGAGGTGCTCTTATTCTCCATGGACTTTACAGTGTCCCAAAACTTTTTGGAGTTAGAGCTACAGGATGCAAATTTATGTTTGAAAAAGCTAGCCTTTGCTCTCCTGACTGACTGACTGTGTTCCTGATTTCCCTGAAAAGTTGCATATCGTGGGGAATATTCGATGCTATATTCGATGCTCGATGCTAGTGCAGTCCGCCACAGTTCTACATTTTTTGAACGGGGCATGCTTATTTAAGATAGTGAGGAAATTAATTTTAAAGAACAACCAGGCATCCTCGACTGACGGGATGAGGTCGACATCCTTCCGGGATACGCGGGCCAAGTCGATTAGAAAGGCCTGCTCGCAGAAGTGTTTTATGGAGCATTTGACAGTGATGAATGGTGGTCGTTTGACTGCGGACCCATAGCGGATGCAGGCAATGAGGCAGTGATCACTGAGATCCTGATTGAAAACAGCAGAGGTGGATTTGGAGGGCAAGTTTGTCAGGATAATATCTAGGAGGGTTCCCATGTTTACTGATTTAGGGTTGTACCTGCTGGGTTCCTTGATAATTTGTGTGAAATTGAGGGCATCTAGTTTAGATTGTAGGGCTGCCGGGGTGTTAAGCATATCCCAGTTTCGGTCACCTAGCAGAACGAACTCTGAAGATAGATGGGGTGCAATCATTTCACATATGGTGTCCATGGCACAGCTGGGAGCTGAGGGGGTCTATAACAGACGGCAACAGTGAGAGACTTATTTCTGGAGAGATTCATTTTTAAAAGTATAAGCTCAAACTGTTTGGGCATAGACCTGGAAAGTATGACAGAACTTTGCAGGCTCTCTCTGCAGTAGATTGCAATTCCTCCCCCTTTGGCAGTTCTATCTTGATGGAAAATGTTGTAGTTGGCGATGGACATTTCTGAATTTTTGATGGCCTTCCTTAGCCAGGATTCAGACACGGCAAGGACATCAGGGTTAGCGGAGTGTGCTAAAGCAGTGAGTAAAACAAACTTAGGGAGGGGGTTTCTGATGTTAACATGCATGAAACCAATACTTTTTCGGTTACAGAAGTCAACAAATGAGAGTGCCTGGGGACACGCAGGACCTGGGTTAACCTCCACATCACCCGAGGAACAGAGGAGTAAGTAGGATGAGGGTATGGCTAAAGGCTATCAAAACTGGTCGTCTAGTGCGTTGGGGACAGAGAATAAAAGGAGCAGATTTCTGGCCGTGGTAGAATAGATTCAGGGTATAATGTACAGACAGAGGTATGATGGGGTGCGGGTACAGTGGAGGTAAACTCAGGCACCGAGTGATGAGAAGCGGTTGCATCTCTGGACGGGCTAGTTATGCTGTGTGAGGTCATCACATGTGTGGGAGGTGGAACAAAGGAGGTATCTGAGGCATGTTGAGTGAGACTAGGGGCTCCACAGTAAACTAAGACAATGATAACTATCCTAAACAACAGTGTGCAAGGCATACTGACATTTGAGAGAGACAAAGCGAGGCATAAAGTTATCACAGGTGTTTATTGGGAGAGCTTGCTAAGGCAACAATGGGTAAGACAACAACAGCTAATCAGCTAAGACAACAACAACAGGTAAAATGGCGATGAACGGGCAGAGCGGGTCGTTTAACGACACACAAGGCCTGAGTTGGGGCCGACAGATAAACAAAATGGAGTACCGTGATTAATGAACAGTCCAGCAGGCATCAGCTATGTAGCCTGTGAACAGCAATAGATGGAACAGGGAAGCCGCGTGGTAGTCGTTACTATGCTAGCATGCAGGAGACACAGCGTTTAAAGTTAGCAGGCCGGGGTATGTAGAAGCATCTGCTCCGACATCCGGCGAAGGCCGGTTGAGGGGGTACCGTGTTGACAAAGGGTCCATAAGGCGAAAGAGGTAATTGTAGTTGTAGTAATTTCATTTTCTAGCCGGGAGATGCGCCTGGCTCGCGGCTAACTGGTGCTAGCTTCGGGGCAGGGGTATTAGCCACTATAGCCATTTGTGTTTTGATGTGTAAAATGGCACATAACCTGCCAAAGTTTAAAGGGCAATTCCGCCACTTTTCAATCTCATATTCATTATCTCCAGCACAATACTCTGCTTTTTCCCAATTGAGCCATTATCTATAGCAATAAGAAGGGTCTTAGAGCATTGTGTCACTTTATGTGGATGACATGCTACTTGACCAAGTTCTACTGAAGAAATGTGGTAAAATATCCGGGTATAAAGGGAATATACAAAAAAGTTAATTGATGCCTATTAATCCTTCAGCCGTGCAAACAAATGTTTGTCATGTGCCCTTCAGAGTGAGTACATAGAAATGTAAGTACTTCTAGAGATCTCGCCCCCTGGGTGGTCTAGCACTGCCGAACTTTCAATATTACCCTGCTTCCTCTCTCTGCCTCCTCCTGCATTGCAGCTTGCCTCACCACTGTGTCACTACTCTCTTTTAAGCAGTTTAATACATGAGAGCTGTATATACATGAGATTAGGTCCAGCAGGCTGTTCCAACACAATGACATTAATTCTTACAGTGCAAAAGGCCCTTAGTTGACTCGAAAATGTTATATTCCATGCCAATTTAAAAGAAAAACTACTTATTCATATTTTTGCTAAGATAACAGATTCTCTCAGGGGACCCCATTCAATTGCAGGGGATCCCACATGGGTCTCCGATCCCAAGTTTGGGAACCACTGTATTACTAACCTCTCTCTCTGCTTGCTTCCTCTCTATGTGTATCATTTGCCTCCTGCATTGCAGTCTGCCACACCACTGTCTGTCTCAATACTTTCTGTAAAGAAAAGTTATTTAGTTGAGAATTTACACTACCGCTCAAAAGTTTGGGGTGACTTAGAAATGTCCTTGAAGGAAAAGCAATTTTAGTTGTACATTAAAATAACATCAAATTGGTCAGAAATACAGTGTAGACATTGTTAATGTTGTAAATGACTATTGTAGTTGGAATATCTACATCACTCCTGTGTTCCAATGGCACGTTGTGTCAGCTAATCCAGGTTTATAATTTAAAAAGGTTTAATTGATCATTAGAAAACCCTTTGGCAATTATGTTAGCACAGCTGAAAACTGTTGTCCTGATTAAAGAAGCAATAAAACTGGCCTTCTTTAGACTAGTTGAGTATCTGGAGCATCAGCGTTTGTGGGTTCGATGACAGGCTCAAAATGGCCAGAAACACATCACTTTCTTCTGAAACTCATCAGTCTATTCTTGTTCTGAGAAATAATAATAATAATAATAAATGCCATTTAGCAGACGCTTTTATCCAAAGCGACTTACAGTCATGTGTGCATACATTCTACGTATGGGTGGTCCCGGGAATCGAACCCACTACCCTGGCGTTACAAGCGCCATGCTCTACCAACTGAGCTACAGAAGGACGGCATGAGAGAAATTGCCAAGAAACTGAAGATCTGGTACAACGCTGTGTACTACTCCATTCACAGAACAGCCCAAACGGGCTCTAACCAGAATAGAAAGAGGAATGGGAGGCCCCGGCGCACAACTGAGCAAGAAGTCAAGTACATTAGAGTGTCTAGACTGAGAAACAGATGCCTCACAAGGCCTCAACAAGCAGCCTCATTAAAAATAATACCTGCAAAACACCAGTCTCAACATCAAAAGTGAAGAGGCGACTCCGGGATGCTGGCCTTCTAGGCAGAGTTGCTCTGTTCAGAGTCTGTGTTCTTTTTTTCTTTCTATTGGCCAGTCTGAGATATTACTTTTTCTTTGTAACTCTGCCTAGAAGGCCAGCATCCCAGAGTCACCTCTTCAATGTTGACGTTGAGCCTGGTGTTTTGCGAGTTCTATTCTGGTTCTAAAGAAGGCCAGTTCTAACATAATTGGAAAAGGGTTTTCTAATGATCAATTAGCCTTTTAAAATGATAAACTTGGATTAGCTAACACAATGTGCTATTGGAACACAGGAGTGATGGTTGCTGATAATGGGCCTGATAAATTTTTTTAAAATTAATTAATTAAATAATTTGATGTTTTTTCCCCTCTTGTCCATTAAAACAACAAGGGAATTTCTAAGTGACCCCAAACATTTGAACATTAGTGTAAATGACCCTCTTTTGTAAAGACTACAGCTTGCTTAACTTCTTATGGCTGAAATCCCGTTAACGGGATTAATTTGACAACAGCCAGTGAAAGTGCAGGGTGCCAAATTCAAACAACAGAAATCTCATAATTAAAATTCCTCAAACATACAAGTATTTTACACCATTTTAAAGATACACTTGTTGTTAATCCCACCACAGTGTCCGATTTCAAAACGGCTTTACGACAAATTCATACCATGCGATTGTTAGGTCAGCGCCTAGTCACAGAAAAACACAGCCTTTTTTCCAGCCAAAGAGAGGAGTCACAAAAAGCAGAAATATAGATAATATTATAGATAATATATAGATATAGATAATATATAATATCCCCCATTAAGCAGCGAGTCGAGTCAGAGGCCGAGCCTTCTCTTGTCTCTACTCCTCCCGTTACGGGGTCTGAGACGCCGAAGCTTCCCACCATTAGCTCTGACAAATTGAAAACTCTAGTCATTGGCGACTCCATTACCCGCAGTATTAGACTTATAACGAATCATCCAGCAATCATACACTGTTTACCAGGGGGCAGGGCTACCGACGTTAAGGCTAATCTGAAGATGGTGCTGGCTAAAGCTAAAACTGGCGAGTGTAGAGAGTATAGAGATATTGTTATCCACGTCGGCACCAACGATGTTAGGATAAAACAGTCAGAGATCACCAAGCGCAACATAGCCTCTGCGTGTAAATCAGTTAGAAAGATGTGTCGGCATCGAGTAATTGTCTCTGGCCCCCTCTCAATTAGGGGGAGTGAGAGTCTCAGTAGAGTCTCACAACTCATTCGCTGGTTGAAAACTGTATTCTGCCCCTCCAAAAAAAGAAATTGGTAGATAATTGGCCCTCTTTCTGGGACTCACCCACAAACAGGACCAAGCCTGACCTGCTGAGGAGTGACGGACTCCATCCTAGCTGGAGGGGTGCTCTCATCCTATCTACCGACATAGACAGGGCTCTAACTCCTCTAGCTCCACAATGAAATAGGGTGCAGGCCAGGCAGCAGGCTGTTAGCCAGCCTGCCAGCATAGTGGAGTCTGCTACTAGCACAGTCAGTGTAGTCAGCTCAGCTATCACCATTGAGACCGTGTCTGTGCCTCGACCTAGGTTGGGCAAAACTAAACATGGCGTGTTCACCTTAGCAATCTCACTAGGATAAAGACCTCAATTCCTGTCATTATTGAAAGAGATCATGACCTTACATCTCAAAATAGGGCTACTTAATGTTAGATCCCTCACTTCAATGTTATAGTCAATGAACTAATCACTGATCATAATCTTGATGTGATTGGCCTGACTGAAACATGGCTTAAGCCTGATGAATTTACTGTGTTAAATGAGGCCTCACCTCCTGGCTACACTAGTGACCATATCTCCCGTGCATCCCGGAAAGGCGGAGGTGTTGCTAACATTTACGATAGCAAATTTCAATTTACAAAAACAAAATGGCGTTTTCGTCTTTTGAGCTTCTAGTCATGAAATCTATGCAGCCTACTCAATCACTTTTTATAGCGACTGTTTACAGGCATCCTGAACCATATACAGCGTTCCTCATTGAGTTCCCTGAATTCCTATCGGACCTTGTAGTCATAGCAGATAATATTCTAATCTTTGGTGACTTTAATATTCACATGGAAAAGTCCACAGACCCACTCCAAAAGGCTTTCAGAGCCATCATCGACTCAGTGGGTTTTGTCCAACATGTCTCTGAAACCACTCACTGTCACAGTCATACATTTACATTACATTTACAAATTGGTGCATTCACCTTATGACATCCATACGCTGGACCTAGTTTTGTCCAATGGAATAAATGTTGTGGATCTTAATGTTTTTCCTCATAATCCTGGACTATCGGACCACCATTTTATTACGTTTGCAATTGCAACAAATAATCCGCTCAGACCCCAACCAAGGAACATCAAAAGTCGTGCTATAAATTCACAGACAACACAAAGATTCCTTGATGTCCTTCCAGATTCCCTCTGTCTACCCATGGACGCCAGAGTACAAAAAATCAGTTAACCACCTAACTGAGGAACTCAATTTAACCTTGTGCAATACCTTAGATGCAGTTGCACCCCTAAAAACTAAAAACATTTCTCATATGAAACTAGCTCCCTGGAACACAGAAAAAAAATGAAAATTGGAACGGAAATGGAGCCACACCAAACTGGAAGTCTTCCGACTAGCTTGGAAAGACAGTACCGTGCAGTACCGAAGAGCCCTTACTGCTGCTCGATCATCCTATTTTTCTAACTTAATTGAGGAAAATAAGAACAATCCGAAATTCCTTTTTGATACTGTCGTAAAGCTAACTAAAAAGCAGCATCTCCAAGAGAGGATGGCTTTCACTTTAGCAGTGATAAATTCATGAACTTCTTTGAGGAAAAGATCATGATTATTAGAAAGCAAATTACGGACTCCTCTTTAAATCTGCGTATTCCTTCAAAGCTCAGTTGTCCTGAGTCTGCACAACTCTGCCAGGACCTAGGATCAAGAGAGACGCTCAAGTGTTTTAGTAATATATCTCTTGACACAATGATGAAAATAATCATGGCCTCTAAACCTTCAAGCTGCATACTGGACCCTATTCCAACTAAACTACTGAAAGAGCTGCTTCCTGTGCGTGGCCCTCCTATGTTGAACATAATAAACGGCTCTCTATCCACCGGATGTGTACCAAACTCACTAAAAGTGGCAGTAATAAAGCCTCTCTTGAAAAAGCCAAACCTTGACCCAGAAAATATTTTTTTAAACGAATCGGCCTATATCGAATTCCTCTCAAAAAATTTAGAAAAGGCTGTTGCGCAGCAACTCACTGCCTTCCTGAAGACAAACAATGCATATGAAATGCTTCAGTCTGGTTTTAGACCCCATCATAGCACTGAGACTGCACTTGTGAAGGTGGTAAATGACCTTTTAATGGCATCAGACCGAGGCTCTGCATCTGTTCTCGTGCTCCTAGACCTTAGTGCTGCTTTTGATACCATCGATCACCACATTCTTTTGGAGAGATTGGAAACCCAAATTGGTCTACACGGACAAGTTCTGGCCTGGTTTAAATGTTATCTTATTTCGGTGTTCCTCAAGGTTCCGTTTTAGGACCACTATTGTTTTTACTATATATTTTACCTCTTGGGGATGTCATTCGAAAACATAATGTTATCTTTCACTGCTATGCGGATGACACACAGCTGTACATTTCAATGAAACATGGTGAAGCCCCAAAATTGCCCTCGCTAGAAGCATGCGTTTCAGACATAAGAAAGTGGATGGCTGCAAACTTTCTACTTTTAAACTCGGACAAAACAGAGATGCTTGTTCTAGGTCCCAAGAAACAAAGAGATCTTCTGTTGAATCTGACAATTAATCTTAATGGTTATACCGTCATCTCAAATAAAACTGTGAAGGACCTCGGCGTTACTCTGGACCCTGATCTCTCTTTTGAAGAACATATCAAGACCATTTCAAGGACAGCTTTTTTCCATCTACGTAACATTGCAAAAAACAGAAACTTTCTGTCCAAAAATGCAGAAAAATGTATCCATGCTTTTGTCACTTCTAGGTTAGACTACTGCAATGCTCTACTTTCCAGCTACCCGGATAAAGCACAAAATAAACTTCAGTTAGTGCTAAATACGGCTGCTAGAATCCTATCCTAATTCTCTCTTTCTTTCTCTCTCTCTCTCGGAGGACCTCAGCCCTAGGATCATGCCTCAGGACTACCTGACATGATGACTCCTTGCTGTCCCCAGTCCACCTGGCCATGCTGCTGCTCCAGTTTCAACTGTTCTGCCTTATTATTATTGGACCATGCTGGTCATTTATGAACATTTGAGCATCTTGGCCATGTTCTGTTATAATCTCCACCCGGCACAGCCAGAAGAGGACTGGCCACCCCACATAGCCTGGTTCCTCTCTAGGTTTCTTCCTAGGTTTTGGCCTTTCTAGGGAGTTTTTCCTAGCCACCGTGCTTCTACACCTGCATTGCTTGCTGTTTGGGGTTTTAGGCTGGGTTTCTGTACAGCACTTTGAGATATCAGCTGATGTCACTAACCTTTGATGATCTTCATCAGATGGCACTCATAGGGCTTTATGTTACACAATACGTGTATGTTTTGTTCGATAAAGTTCATATTTATATCCAAAAATCTCAATTTACATTGCGCATTATGTTCAGTAATGTTTTGCTTCCAAAACATCCGGTGATTTTGCAGAGAGCCACATCAATTTACAGAAATACTCATCATAAATGTTGATGAAAATACAAGTGTTATGCAAGGAATTAAAGATGTACTTCTTCGTAATGCAACCGCTGTCAGATTTCAAAAAATCTTTACAGCTAAAGCACACCATGGAATAATCTGAATACAGCACTCAGAGACCAAAACAAGCCATACAGATACCCGCCATGTTGTAGAGTCAACAGAAGTCAGAAATATCATTATAAATATTAACTTACCTTTGATGATCTTCATCAGAATGCACTCCCAGGAATCCCAGTTCTACAATAAATGTTTGTTTTGTTCAATAAAGTCCATCATTTATGTCCAAATACCTCCTTTTTGTTTGCGTGTTTAGTTCACAAATCGAAATTCACAGCTAGCCACCTGACTGAATATCAGTGACTATTTACCAGTTGTACACTCATTCTCCGAGAGTCAGGTTTTTTTTGGGGGGGGGATGTCTGTTGACAGTGCAGGAGTCAAGGGACGTTCAAGAAAAGTGCCTTAGGTCCGGCATCTCACAAGCCCACTGTCAGCGGCATCTCTACTTGCCCCTTCTCTACTTATTTTACACCTGCTACATTATCTCTCACTGGGGTTAGGGGATATAGAGAGAGGAGCAACATTCTGTTAATATTATGGATCTCTTCCAAATAGGTTGGCGAGCTTCTCCGTAGTGTTTGTGTGTGTGCAGGCAGGCTAAATAAAGCCAGAATTACAGAGCAGAGCGGCCTGTAAAACAGCTGTGTGTAGCAAGCAGAGAGCCTAGATTCCTTGGCCGGGGTGAGATTGCAAAAGTCTGTGATGTGGTTTGCGTATTGCTATATAAATATAGTAATCCAAAAAAAGAAGATGGTAAAATGGAGGCCCTAGCAGAACAATAATGTGCCGTCTCTGTTCTGGGCAGGTTGAGATCTTTCTTTCTCTTTCTCAGTCTTCTTCCGTTTGGTTGTTTTGAAGAGAGAGAACTATTTCATTGAGGCTATTAGGGCTGTTATGGTGTGGAGTGGGCTGTGTTAAATGGAGAGAGAAAGGCAACTGGTGAAGCACACAAATCAGTGCTTCTCAGTGTTGTGGTTACAGTTTTGATGGAACAGTTCTGGATCCCGCAGTCACAAAAAAGGCACAAAATGTTCAGTGGCAAGGAAAGAGAGACAAAACGGAGAATGGTGAGTGCAAGAAGAAATTGTGATCTTTTGCAGAACGGAGAAGTACCTGTGTTTTGTGGTTGATACAGTGCTGTACCAAAATGCTTTTGTCATAAAAATTCCCAGATGGGAGTAGGATGAGCTTGAAAAGTGTGTGTGTGCAAAAGTGTGTTTTTAGAACCAGACACAATAACCTTAAATGATGTGGTCAAACAGCCCCCCCCCCCTGTTCCAACACAACCGGTTCCAGCGTGCACAAACGCACGCACAGGCACACACAAATCCCGAGGGCTCGACAGACAGACAACCTCTGACAAGCGTCTAGGCTTGCTGCAGCTGCCCTCAGCTGAGCTCAATCCTCGCACACGCACCCACATGCACACACAATTAAACAAGGTCTCTGACCCAATTCTAGCCAAGGCTGTCCATAATAATGCTCTGCTCTGCCTTTTTAACAACACTATCAACAAGGCAGGTCCTACAGGCCCTAGTTTTGTCACACCAGGAATACTGTTCAGTCGTGTGGTCAGATGCCACAAAGAGGGACCTCGGAGAATTCAAATGTCTCAGAACAGGGCAGGGCTTAAATGTACACAGAGCTTCAATTAATGATATGCATGTCAATCTCTCCTGGTTCAAAATGGAGGAGAGATTGACTTCATCACTACTTGTTTTTGTAAGACGGGTTGACATGCGGAATGCACAGAGTTGTCCGTTTAAACTACGAGCACACAGCTCAGACACCCATGAATACCCCACAAGACATGCCACCAGAGGTCCCTTCACAATCCCAAAGTTAAGAACAGACTATGGGAGGCGCACATTACTACATAGAGCAATGGCTACATGGAACGATATTCCACATCAGGTAACTGATGCAAGCAGTAGAATCACATATAAAAAAATCTAATAAATAAATACACCTTATGGAACAGCGGGGACTGTAAAGAGACACACACACACACGATAAAACACACACGTACACATGGATTTTGATTTGTAGATATGTGGTAGTAGAGTAGTGGCCTGAGGGAACACACTTAATGTGTTGTGAAAAGTGTTATGAAATGTAACGTCATGGAATATTTGTAATTGCATATAACTGTCTTAATGTTGCTGGACCCCAGGAAGACTGCCTTGGCAGCAGCAAATGCAGGGTAGTGGGTTCGATCCCCGGGACCACCCATACGTAGAATGTATGCACACATGACTGTAAGTCGCTTTGGATAAAAGCGTCTGCTAAATGGCATATATTACAATATATTTAAATACAAATACATCTCAACTGCACGAATTGCGTTAGCCTTGGCTTCATGCAACCACTTCCGGGCCATTTAAAGCTCCTTAAACAAGATGGAACATATATGAATCTAGGCATGTGCCCACTCACTCAACACCTCCACTATACACTGGACATGCAAGCTGCCAGGCAGATCTCGAATGAAGAGCTTCAGCACAAAGTTTCACACTGTGGATATTGAATTTTAGGAGAGTTGATAAAGGGGAACACAGTGGTATGATTCTCAAAATACAGGAGGCATTCCACAGTACTTCATCGGGAGAGAGGTGATGTGTGTGAGCTAGAAGGGTTTGACTGTTAGATGTGCACTTACTGTTGAACATGTGCGCACACACACACTCTCACACTCTCACACTCACTTACTAGCATGTATACTGTATACATGACGTGTGTGCAAACAAACACGTAAAATGACATGAACACACAAACATTATACACACATTGATACCCTCTCTCTCTTCTATCTGTCCCTCTTTTCCCAGAACTGAATAACCCAAATAAATGCAAATAAAAAAAGTCTCCAGTCTGGCACTCTGGCCAGCATCAGACAACAAAGGCCATGCATGTTAGTGCCTATCCCCTAGGGAAACAACTATTATCCATATAGAAAGCTGAGACCCAAAGTTGTGTTTGTTCCCGCAATTGCATTTCGAAATGTTATAAAATCACGAGGGGCACATGAGAGTGGAAAGAGCATGTGAGAGGCTCGCTCATTACAGCCGCTGGCCCCAGCGAAAGAGGCAGGCGCAGCGGCAGGCCAGACACTTTTATTACAGGAATCATGAGGATAATGCACTTTACTTCACTTCACTTTACTTAATAAATTCATGGTTTTATCCCCCCCTAAAAATAGACGTTTTGATCAAGGTGACCAGGTAGAATGTGCAGCTCCCACCATGTGATACTCGCACAGACAAATTAAAGGGTCACATTCTGGAGCCCTACCGGGACTAGACTGATAACAACAGACGGGATGGGGGGGGGGGCGGGGTATATAAAGCATCATACATCTCGGAGCTCAAACTGCTTGCTCGCAAAGCCTTAAAATGCACCCTTATCCCTCACAGGCAAGTCCCCACATGTGCCCGATGGGACCCAAAGAGAGAGCCGTAGGGAGTTGAAGAAGAAGCAGGGTGAGGGAGTAAGTGAGTGAGTAAGGTATGCGGTCAGGACTCCCTTTGTGAAGTTTTCACCCCCTTGTGTTGCTGCGAGGTTTTGCCAGGTCTTGTGACTTCACCTCATTTCCAATGCAAATGAAAGCTGCTTGGCTAGCTAGTGTGTCAGAGCAGATGAGTGAAGACTTCAAAGGGCAGAGGCCTGTGTTTTCTCTATGACTGGGAAGTGAATGGTATTGATGAGATCATCAATACCACTAGCTTGCTAACCCACGGATATGTGGGTAGGTGGCTGGGAAGGGTGTGCACTCAGGGTTAAGGAGAGTGACTAAAATAATCTTACCCTGCAATTACTGTACATACAAGATCCAGGGAGGGAGTACATTTGAAGGTATAAGCAAATAGTAATATCCAAAGTTACAGTCCTTCAACTTGAGTCAACGATCTAGCCTCCTAGAATGTGATATGGAAATGAGGGTTTGATTAAAAATGGTTTCCAATAAGCAGTCACAAATGCTCTAAAACGAGATGGTGCAACACCCTTACTTTCTCTCTGTCCTGCATGTTCAGATAGTACCTCCTCATTTCGACTCTCCGTTTCAGAGCGTTTTTGTACGTTTCATGCCCACTGAACATGACCTTGATGATCATTTAACCATGTTACTTTTGACTGGCTTTTTAAGGATAAAATATATTCTTCCATTTGAAAAAGAACAACAAGTATAGGAGAAGTCATATACTTGTTGTGCAACTGGGTACTGGACTTCCTGACGGGCCGCCCCCAGGTGGTGAGGGTAGGCAACAACATCTCCTCCCCGCTGATCCTCAACACGGGGGCCCCACAAGGGTGCGTTCTGAGCCCTCTCCTGTACTCCCTGTTCACCCACGACTGCGTGGCCACGCACGCCTCCAACTCAATCATCAAGTTTGCGGACGACACAACAGTGGTAGGCTTGATTACCAACAACGACGAGACGGCCTACAGGGAGGAGGTGAGGGCCCTTGGAGTGTGGTGTCAGGAAAATAACCTCACACTCAACGTCAACAAAACTAAGGAGATGATTGTGGACTTCAGGAAACAGCAGAGGGAACACCCCCCTATCCACATCGATGGAACAGTAGTGGAGAGGGTAGCTAGTTTTAAGTTCCTCGGCATACACATCACAGACAAACTGAATTGGTCCACTCACACTGACAGCGTCGTGAAGAAGGCGCAGCAGCGCCTATTCAACCTCAGGAGGCTGAAGAAATTCGGCTTGTCACCAAAAGCACTCACAAACTTCTACAGATGCACAATCGAGAGCATCCTGGCGGGCTGTATCACCGCCTGGTACGGCAACTGCTCCACCCACAACCGTAAGGCTCTCCAGAGGGTAGTGAGGACTGCACAACGCATCACCGGGGGCAAACTACCTGCCCTCCAGGACACCTACACCACCCGATGTCACAGGAAGGCCATAAAGATCATCAAGGACATCAACCACCCGAACCACTGCCTGTTCACCCCGCTATCATCCAGAAGGCGAGGTCAGTACAGGTGCATCAAAGCTGGGACCGAGAGACTGAAAAACAGCTTCTATCTCAAGGCCATCAGACTGTTAAACAGCCACCACTAACATTGAGTGGCTGCTGCCAACACACTGTCATTGACACTGACCCAACTCCAGCCATTTTAATAATGGGAATTGATGGGAAATGATGTAAATATATCACTAGCCACTTTAAACAATGCTACCTTATATAATGTTACTTACCCTACATTATTCATCTCATATGCATATGTATATACTGTACTCTACATCATCGACTGCATCCTTATGTAACACATGTATCACTAGCCACTTTAACTATGCCACTTTGTTTACTTTGTCTACACACTCATCTCATATGTATATACTGTACTCGATACCATCTACTGTATGCTGCTCTGTACCATCACTCATTCATATATCCTTATGTACATGTTCCTTATCCCCTTACACTGTGTATAAGACAGTAGTTTTGGAATTGTTAGTTAGATTACTTGTTGGTTATCACTGCATTGTCGGAACTAGAAGCACAAGCATTTCGCTACACTCGCATTAACATCTGCTAACCATGTGTATGTGACAAATCAAATTTGATTTGATTTGATTGTAGCCTAATTTAACCATTAACTTGTGATTGGCCACTTCAAAATATTTCAATCCAACCACTTTATTTTCGTTTCATTTTAGGAGGGAAGGAAGGGGGGGGGTTACTGGACAAAACCTGTATCCTGTCCGGAGGAATATTCCCCATGTTGTTTCCTTTTAATTAGGGGCAGATTTTATATTTTTTGTCACTGCCTGGGCCAGTTATATGCCGTCCAGATGGGTACACTTCATAATCGTTTGATTCTCCAAAAGTAAATAGGAAGTGCTATTTCAATAAACACAAGATGGTATGTTAGCCTCACTGAAAAGAAAGCGCCTGATAGTTCTGAGGTAATGCTTAGGATGACCACAGCTTCAGTATTATGCTTCACACACAATGGGTGTATCCAATGTATCACAGTATGTCCTATTTAGTAGTTTTTTGTCAAAATGGAATGTGCTTTGAATGCCAGGATGTCCTAGTTAATTTAGTATTTTCATAAAGTAGGAATTCACTGTACAGGAATTCTTTGCGAAGGGAATCACCCTTTTTAGACCCACAGTTGAATGCAACCAGAAAAGGGGACAGGCTGTAAAAGAAAAGTGAGCAAATGGTGGTTGACAACATGATGGAGCATCAGAAGCGTGTAGACCTCGTGCATAACAGTAGCATGCAGTAGCTTGAGGTGACCTTGGGAGCTCTGAGGTACAAAAAAAATCCCCTTTATTATAAAGCATTGCATTTGCGTAGTGGCATAGAGCAGTAGAGTTGAGGAACTTACAGAAGTTGCACACATGGGGAATATTTTTAGTAGCCTAGGGTCCGGGAAGAATGTGGCCTTTTATAAATGCATTCCATGCAATACTATGTCATTTTCCATGACTGGCTACTTTGGCAGAATATTTTTTAACTCAGCAGAAATGATCGAAATGCCAGGCTACTTTGACAGTGACAAACTGAGAATCAGAGATCAATAAAAACGACCTTGTCTCGAATCCATCAATAGCCTAGGCCTAGGTGTGTGGAGACATGTTGTAGGCTACAGTATGAGGAGGAAATTATAGTCCTAAAAGTACTTTCCAGTTTCACTGACCCACTCGCTGACGCGTTTTACTTTGTAAAAACAATATTTGGAAGTTGATCAAACAGCAGAAAGATTAGTCTTCTCTTTTCTGCGGGAGGTTGTGTTTTCCGCACAATTGTATTGATATATTGCGAAAGGCCTGTTTTGACTGCATGTTGTTTGTTCACTGACAGACTTGCCACACATTCCCGACAGTAGGCTATGCCTTGTTATTGGGCTACACACAGTCCACAGCTAGGCAATTTTTAAAAAGAAACTATTGATCCTCTGTGGCTACATTATGGGCCTTATCATGGTGTAATAGGCTATTCTGAAATATTTTACATTTTTCCTTCTCCCATAACCACGGCCATGCGTTGGTCTCAAACATAGGTTACAATTAGAGATGTATCGGGATATATCGGAATAGGCCAATATTAGTCAAATATGCTGATGTCTAGTTCAATGCCGATGTGAAAAACCGATGTCAAAGCTGAAGTGCATACCTATATAACGTAGAAAGGTCACGTAATGACATCACAAAAAAATACAGCGCTACACGTGCAACAACAGCATTCCTAACCTGGCCCACAATGTCTGCTGTGTGGATCTATTTTGAAGTTTCAAAGGAAGATAACAGAATGCTATGTTTGTGACGCTATTATTTCCCAAGGAGGGGAGAAAGTGAAAGAAATTGGTTTTGATTATGTTTTGCTGATAATGGGGACATACGTAAATGCCAACAAAATAACTTTTTAGTCAGTGTGTGTGTGTGTGTCTCTGTGAGAGAAAGACGCATTGTATTTTCATTTTCTGTTACTACATCGGCCAACAATTCCAATGTTGATCTATGCCTAATGATCCTTTGGAATGCAAGAATAATGAAATATGTTGTATTAAATGTACTAACCACCCCCCTTTTCCATTATTTGCAGATACTAGAATACCTGACAGAGCCTACTATTCTTAGGAGTGAAGATGCACTTGGATAATGAAGAAGTAACAAGCACCGTTTCCCCATCCTAGCTAAAGCTGCGCGTAAGTATCTTGGTGCTCCCTGTACTAGTATGGACAGTAAGTGCCTTTTCAGTGCAGCTTCACACATTGTAGACGAAAAAAGAAACAGACTCTCTTGTGACAAAGCCGAGCAGGTCCTCTTTGTGGAGGAAAACCTCCCCCAAATGTTAAAGTTGTAAATGGAAAGTCATATTGTAACCCAGCCATCTAGAGCCACTGGTAGAATGTTTACTAAGCACAATGGCTTTTCAGTTGTTCATTCATGGCTGGTATAGGTCAAGATTTCCATTTAGTTTAAAACAAAGCAGTTGTTTGTTTTTTGTTTTTTTCCTTAATGAAAGATGAAATGTGTTGTAAATGTTCTCTCATTTTACAAGTCAAATCAGTTGAGCACATTTGAAAAGTTTGTTGTGCCATTTATAGCAGTTTATGACAGCCGAGACAGCCATTTTTTGAAGCAGTTAAAGCTAAAATGATTAACTGCATTTTAGTTTAAACCAATATTCATTTCAAAGCATTTAAGTTTGTCAAGATTGGATAGTAAGAAGTGCCACGAACAACTTAACAATCTTTGTAATGCCCGGGCAGCTAAAATGTGTGTCTGTTGTGCGATAAAATACATTCATGGATGTGTAATTTTTCTAATTTTACAAGTTATTAAACAATCTGTTCTTAACTGAACATATGACACTTTGTTTCAACTAATTAACCTGTTAAGCTTACCCCCTACTTTTTCGAACATTCTGTTAAAAATCGCGCAACATTTCAGCGCCCTGCTACTCATGCCAGGAATATAGTATATGCATATGATTAGTATGTGTGGATAGAAAACACTCAGACGTTTATAAAACTGGTTAAATCACGGCTGTGACTATAACAGAACGTGCGTTTCATCGAAAAGCGCAGGAAAATCTGATCACTGAAAATATATATATCCATGCGCGACTTGAACCCATTGATAATGGTGAACCACATTTAATGGGGCTGAGGTTGCAATACCTACAGCTTCCACACGTTGTCTAGAGTCTTGTCAATTGCCTAGGCTTTGTTTCTTGGTCAAACAGACGCAAGGCAACGCATTTCCTCCGGTCTCCGACCGGATATTTTGGTTGAGAATTACCAGGACATTTTGCATTTCCTCCGGTCTCCAACCGGATATTTTGGTTGAGAATTACCCGGACATTTTTTCCAGACGGACAGCTAAAGAATATACTTCGCCTCGTGATCAATTTGATCGCTTATTAACGTTTAATAATACCTAAAGTTGCATTACAAAAGTATTTCGAAGTGTTTTGTGAAAGTTTATCGTCGACTTTTTTAATTTTAAAAAATGACGTTACGTTATAAGACGCTATTTTTTTCCGTTTATCACACAGTCTTCATAGATCGATATCTAGGCTATATATGGACCGATTTAATCGGAGAAAAAAAAGACCCAATAGTGATTATGGGAAATCTAGGAGTGCCAACAAAGAAGATGGTCAAAGGTAATGAATGTTTTATATGTTATTTGTGCGGTTTGTGTAGCGCCGACTATGCTAATTATTTTGTTTTACGTCCCCTGCGGGTCTTTTGGGGTGTTACATGCTATCAGATAATAGCTTCTCATGCTTTCGCCGAAAAGCATTTTAAAAATCGGACTTGTTGCCTGGATTCACAACGAGTGTAGCTTTAATTCAATACCCTGCATGTGTATTTTAATGAACATTTGAGTTTTAACTAGTACTATTAGCATTTAGCGTAGCGCATTTGCATTTCCAGATGTCTAGATGGGACGCCTGCGTGCCAGGTAGGACCAAGAGGTTAACTGTACTAGAATGCTTAAAAGGCTATTAAAATATTAAATATCTGGGGGGTTTTGGCAAGGAAAATATCAGTTATCGGTATCGGCCAAAAATGCAATATCGGTGCATCCCTAGTTACAATGTTGCGCAAACCATAAGTCCTGGCCGACCCAACCCGAATCAACTCTTAGAATATCAGACCAGGCCTGAAAATCTACTTCTTTACATTGTTTTATCGGGGCAGGATAATTAACGAATGAACTTTTTTACATTGAAAAAACTAAAAAATATATTTTTCATGCCACGAGATGTTCCGGATCTGGCCAAATAGCAGATCCGTGGCTGGGTACGTTCCCACTTTCTGTTTTCTTTCCCATCACCAAAGTGAGGCTGCAGAATAATGGCACACAGGTGTGTGTGTGTGTGTGTGTGTGTGTGTGTGTGTGTGTGTGTGTGTGTGTGTGTGTGTGTGTGTGTGTGTGTGTGTGTGTGTGTGTGTGTGTGTGTGTGTGTGTGTGTGTGTGTGTGTGTGTGTATTCTCCTTCCACAATAAAAGCCCTTGTCTTTAAAAAAAATCCAAACTGCAGATAGAATTACAGAGGGCACAATACTAAGTCTATTTAATTTTTTTATTATTTAGCTACAAATGATTATGCCTATCTTCACTGCACTGGAACCATCATTTCTTCAAACTTTTGGCCGAGAATATGGACAGAACCCACAGCATATCATATTCGATATCTAAAGTTTACACTTGATTGAGAAATTAATTTCCCTTTGAAAATAGTGAGACAACCAACCCTTGCCAAATACCCTTCCTTGTTTCTAAACCTTGGGAGCATTTAAGGTGGATTTAACGTCTGTAAGCCTCATTAGCGTTGGCGAGAATGCTCTGTTGGTTTTGCACCTCCAAGGTATACATCAAACTGCTGTTAGTTAGTTGGTTGTAGAGCAGTATTTACTGTGGCTTGTACTAGAGGTCGACCGATTCATCGGAATGGCCGATTAATTGCACTCCGCGAGGAGACTGCGTGGCAGGCTGACTACCTGTTATGCGAGTGTATCAAGGAGCCAAGGTAAGATGGTAGCAAGCATTAAACTTATCTTTTTTTTATCATTCTTAACAATCACTAGTTAACTACACATGGTAGATGATATTTCTAGTTTATCTAGCTTGTCCTGCATTGCATATAATCAATGCAGTGCCTGTTAATTTATCATTGAATCCCAGCTTACTTCGCCAAACGGGTGATTTAACAAGCACATTCGCGAAAAAAGCACAGTCGTTGCACCAATGTGTACCTAACCATAAACATCAACGCCTTTCTTAAAATATATTTTTTCATATATTTTTGTATATATTTTTAAACCTGCATATTTAGTTAATATTGCCGGCTAACATGGATTTCTTTTAACTAGGAAAATTGTGTCACTTCTCTTGCGTTCTGTGCAAGCAGGGTCAGGGTATATGCAGCAGTTTGGGCCGCCTGGCTCGTTGCAAACTGTGTGAAGACCATTTCCTAACAAAGACAGTAATTAATTTGCCATAATTGTACATAATTATGACATAACATTGAAGGTTGTGCAATGTAACAGCAATATTTAGACTTAGGAATGCCGCTCGTTAGATAAAATACGGAACGGTTCCGTATTTCACTGAAAGAATAAACGTTTTGTTTTCGAAATTATAGTTTCCAGATTTGACCATATTAATGACCAAGGCTCGTATTTCTGTGTGTTATTATATTATAATTATGTCTATGATTTGATAGAGCAGTCTGACTGAGTGATGGTAGGCAGCAGCAGGCTCGTAAGCATTCATTCAAACAGCACTTTCCTGCGTTTGCCAGCAGCTCTTCGCTGTGCTTCAAGCATTGAGCTGTTTATGACTTCAAGCCTATCAACTCCCGAGATTAGGCTGGCAATACTAAAAGTACCTATTAGAACATCCAATAGTCAATGGTATATGAAATACAAATAGTATAGAGAGAAATAGTCCTACAATAACTACAACCTAAAACTTCTTACCTGGGAATATTGAAGACTCATGTTAAAAGGAACCATCAGCTTTCATTTGTTCTGAGCAAGGAACTTTAAATGTTAGCTTTTTTACATGGCACATATTGCACTTTTACTTTCTTCTCCAACACTTTGTTTTTGCATTATTTAAACCAAATTGAACATGTTTCATTATTTATTTGAGACTAAATTGATGTATTATATTAAGTTAAAATAAGTGTTCATTCATTATTGTTGTAATTGTCATTATTACAAATATATATATATATATAAATTAAATTGGCCGATTAATCGGTATCAGCTTTTTTGGTCCCCCAATAATTGGTATCGGCGTTGAAAAATCATAATCGGTCGACCTCTAGCTTATACCCCTGATAGCATTGACATGCCTATTAAAGGCAAACTCATATTTATATTTTTGGGGAGAGAAAGAGAGAAACAGATTAAAAGAAAAGCTGAACCTCTGCCCTTCATGTTTGTATAATGGGAGAGTATTATATTACGATTAATTACAGTATCACGATGTCTCGAACTGAGGGAAGTCCTTTTTGATTCCTCTCTGAGTCGGTCTTGCTGGGAAGGAATCAGAGCCTCGACAGAATCAAATGATCATCAACAGGAATTTGTCACATCAAGAAACCTAAAAGAGGTTTTTGGTTTCTAGGCTGGGCAAAGCAAAATAGCCATAAAAGGTAATAGCTTTTTTATTTATGATAGACATAGACAATTTGGTATTGTGCATCAAAAGCTATTTTCCACCAGTGTTTATCATCATTGCATCAAATGAATAGGCTAAGTGTTGAGCAGTATTGGAAGCATAGACATACACTGAGTGTACAAAACATTAAGAACCCCAGCTCTGAAAGCTATGATCCCTTATTGATGTCATTGTTAAATCCACTTCAATCAGTGTAGATGAAGGGAAGGAGACAGGTTTAAAAATGATTTTTAAGCCTTGAGACAGTTGAGACATGGATTACGTATGTGGGCAATTCAGAGGGTGAATGGGCAAGACAAAATATTTATGTGCCTTTGATCAGGGTATGGTAGTAGCTGCCAAGCGCAACGGTCTGTGTCAAGAACTGCAACGCTGCTGGGTTTTTCATGCTCCACAGTTTCCCGTGTGTATCAAGAATGGTCCACCAACCAAAGTACATCCAGCCAATTTGACACAACTCTGGAAAGCATTGACGTCAACATGGGCCAGCATCTCTGTGGAACACTAAAAACACCTTGTAGTGTCCATACTCCAACAAATTGAGGCTGTTCTGAGGGCAAAGGGGTGGGGGGCTATTCTCAGTGTATAGGCTAAAGCGTTACTGAATAAATTAGGGGGGAAAGAGAAGATTGTGTACTGAATAAGTGCATTGTATAGGCCTAATGTGACAAATACCATCCTGAGAAAACTGTGGGTTGCGCAATAGCTTTCACTTCTGTAATCCCAAATAGAACTGGAAATTCGACTGGTTTTCCAAATGTGTGCTCTTTAGAATGCCAGACAGCACCAAATCGAAGCTTGAGATGAGCTCCCCGCCAACCCCACCCACATAGTCAGATAATAAGCATTGAAATAGATTTTAACATATTATTTTAAATGCGCAGAGAGAGAGAAAGACAGAGAGCATTCCCAAATAGACTGAGTTTTTGGTTAACAGAGGCAAACAGAGATAATATCCTCATTCTGGCAGTGGTATTTAGATTTTCTGTTCATCTGATTTTGAAGCTTGCTTGGGCATCCACCACATCTCGTTGTTTAGGCAGGCTGTCTAGACGAAACGAAGTGACTTCACAGTGTATTTAGACATGCACTTTACAGTTCATCTTCAATTGAGAATTGCCCTACCACAGAAAAACAAAGCAGTTCAGACAGGATACAAGAGGGCACCTTAATTATGGGGAAGCCAAGAGCAGGACACATTCGAAATTCCATAATCTCTGCACAAGCACTAAAAATACTGACATTTCGGCTCGTTCCTTGTGGAAAATATTTATCTGGAAAAGAGGAGACTGTACGCAGGAGACAGGAGCTCACAGTCCATTACTTAACAGTATTCAAAATGTCCAGATCTTTCTCTAAGATATATAGACCGGTTGTCTCCTTTGGGAAACTTATCAAATGAGGGAGCATCTCAATCTCTCATTTTTATCCCCTCCATCTCTAGACAAAACATCACACAGCTCTTGCAGGCAGAGCTTAGCTTAACTGTCTTTAGAGGAAATTCCTCTTTTCTCCTAAATTACTTTTTGGGACTAGAGGGTCTGTCAGAGTAATATTCATCAAAGAGGATACATTAATTCCACTTGCCCCTGCCAAAATATATGAGTCAATCAATAGACCACACATCATATGTCGACATGTCCAAGTGGATTTAGATGGGAAAATAATTGTATTGTTATTGTTGTTGTTGTTAATATTTAATAAAATGTCCCCTCGACTCTAATTACACGATTTAATAAAAACATATGTATATGTGTTACCCTATTTTATTGGGTTTATTAATTAAATTATTAATCCGTCTGAAAAATCAATCTATTGATTTAAATATCCAAAATACCACTGTATACTGTCACTCCACCATTGAAGATTTTGGATCACTGTCTGCATGGTATGTACAAGATTTTACTTGTGAATAGAGCTCACTTCAATAACCTGAATTTGCTTTTATTGCCTATAGACATACACAATTAATTTACAAGGTTTGTAGTATAAAACATATTCGCGGAGACACCTTTTATGGAAGTTTAATTGAACTTATTTAGGATCAATTAGTGTATATCAGAGATAGCCAGACGTCTGACCTGCACAATAATAACGTTGACGATCAGATAAGCTTCCGTTTCATCATGTCAAACAATGGCAGACAGTTAGTTAAACGTTCAGTTGACGAAAATGTTAAGGACAAAAAGTTGCTTGCTGGGAGTTAACTCATGATATGGCTGACAAACGTTGCACACAAAAAAACAGGGCAGTCAGCCAGAAATTGTGCTGAATTGAAAGTATAAAGAGGTGGGATATCTAATAGTTCGCCTACCTGCCACGCAATGGAAGCCTACGCGAGCTAATATACCCAATCAAGCTTGGTCAATCCAAGTGGGAAAGAAACGTGCAGAAAAGTAGCAATAATTCGCTTGAACATTACAAAAAGTACTTACTGATCTCCATGCTTTGGAATGAAGTCGAGGGTTTGCAGTTACATGTACAGGATACATTGGTCTGTATGGCCGCTGTACCGTTTATTAGACCCATGAAGTTGAACATTTACATCTGGAAAGCTAAACGAAAAACGTCTCGAATATCTCTCCAGTTCACTTGTCATGCGCGCGGCGGGGCAGGAATCACAACAAAAAAAACATACGATATTTTATTTCTCGGTAAAATCTTCTGCGGGTGGAAGTCAGTGGTCTAGGGTCTCAGTTGCCTTCGTCCTCCCCCTCCCCCTACCCGGACCGCAGCCTGCCGTAGGTACTCCAGTATCCCTGATGTTTGTGAACAGACAGCTTGTGCTACTTTGTATCAGTCTGTCTGCTGGGCTTCTGAGCTCACCACCTCATTCAAGTCCAAGTCGGCTGAGCTCCTATTGGGGGGGTCCATGCAATCCGGGATCTTTGGGACGTCCCTTTCCCATTGAAGTTTACATTTAAAAAGGTTCATGCAAGGGTAAGGTTAGGGTTAGGTAAGGGTTATCGATATTGATATGGTTAAGGTCGGGGTCAGGTAAGGGTGGGAGTTAGGGTTAGGATTTAGGGCATGGACGTCCCGAGGATCCAGAATAGCTTTTTATTGGGGCGGGGCTTGGATGCAGACAGGATTACGTCAACACCAGACTTGAACAGGCAACAGTGACAGGATGTCTGGCCAATCGGATAGCAAAATCTGAAATCGACGCAGTTTATTATCGTAGCAATTGAGGGATTTCGATTAAGTGCACCGGGCTATGGCCTGTGACATACTCGCAAAAGTGGTGAGGGAGGAGTTATCTCCTCAAATCGAACGTTAATCTACCCGCTCGGCCATGGCGTCAACAAAGCAGCACGTTGTATCGTTTTCCATCAAATGTTTTTTTGAATTTTCAAACTAGTTTTCATTGGGACAGCACATAAAGCTTTTTAAAATGAAAAGCAATTACCTGTGTGAAATGTGAAAACACAGAATCTTGCTCATTACTCCACGTCACTTTTCCTTTGAGTTGAGTTCGCTGTCAGCCAAAACGGGGCACCTGGCTCACGCCCAGGAGGCAGCTCTGTTCCAAAGCGAATGCGATCAACGCTAGCCTGGTCCGCCTGGGCATTAATCGAATCCCCTCAATCTGATCGGGAAACTGCACCAGTCAGTCATCCACTGATTTATTTAACAATGACGTGCGGTGAGGTCGGCGGCTGGGTAAGCACTGGCTATTATCAAAGCCATATTTACTCACAAATAAACCTTGATGAAGCCTAAATTCACCATACAACAGATAGCTCCAACAAACAGTGACATGGGCTATTATACGAAATGGACAACAACAAAAAATGTCAATACCAATGTAGCCAAGATACACAAGCTTTCTATTGTGGCATATTTCACATAATCTGAAAAAATGACACTGCTCAACTGAGCTCAGGTCAGCCATAGACCGATGTAGCATCCAGAGTTACAAGATGGCAGTAAAATACCAATTTAACCTGACACATTTAACCTGAATTTTTCGCATTGCAGACTCCATACCCTTTCACAATGGATTTACAATTCTTTCAACGTGCAGCACCTGCAAATACACAAACACGCACATAATATTGTTATGTGAAATATTATTAAAGACACATATAATAACTAAGGTTCTAATGAAATGTCCATATCAACAATCTAAATAATTGAAAAACACAGTTCAAAACATTAAAGTGTCCCATTAAAACTAAATTCCAGCTTGATGAATCAAATGCATTCGAAGGGATGCGGTCTAGTCTCATTATTTAACCGTAGAATAACCCTCAAATTGCTAAGGAAAATTCATTTAGGGCTTTACTTAAGTCCATTCTCTCTGGTGAATCTCTCGGTGAGAACGTTGTACAAGTCACAGCAGAACCCCATGTCCATTATTTATCGTGCATGCACACAGCAGGGAGACACATTCACAAGGCCACTTTTGGTTCAATTTTCACACTGACATAAAAAGTAATTCCCATTCCATCCACAAAGCAAAAATAAATGTCCAAGATGTGTAAAAGTCCAGTTAAAAAGTATGAATTGGTAATGACGTTTCAGACAAATGATCTAGTACTCACTGTTTGCCTGCCTGACAGCTAGGGAGATGGTGGTTTCCTGTCATGTGACGTGTTGTATGTAGAGCCTCTGTTTGGGTGGCAGGTAACCTAGAGGTTAAAGCCATAACCCGGGCTGACAAGGTGAAAAATCTGTCGATATGCCCTTGGGCAAGGTACTTAACCCTAATATTACTATAGCTGGTAAAACAACACATTTCACCGCACTTATCCGGTCTATGTGACAATAAAACATATGTTTTGCTGCCTCTGCTTCTGTCGGGTCTAAACTTTCATTATAGTTGACATTCCACTCTTCAAACCCTCAAAATGGAGCACTAAATTGTTCTTGGATATTTTTTGGGGTCCAATAGTGTCCATTTGTCAGGTTGGTCTTTTTGCAGATAGCTAGATGTGTTCAGTTAAAAGGATGCGAGCGACAAGTTATGTGGAGACACCCAAATGTGCACAGCTTACTCCACCCACACAACATTTTAGGCAATAAGGGTGGCAGATAGCCTAGCTGTTAAAAGTGTTGGGCCAGTAAATGAAATGTTGCAAGTTGGAAAAATCTGCCGTTCTGTCCTTGAGCAAGGCAGTTAACCCCCAACAACAACTGCTCCCTGGGTGCCGGTGATGTGGATATAATTTCTTTATTTTGTGTTCCTTTTGGGATATTTGTCTTGCATCTCAACAAACAACTGTACAGCATCACCAACAGGTGCATAAATACATCAATCACAAGCGATAACTACAGAAAAAAATACACATGTGGATACCGTTTGTAATTCAGTTCGTAAATTCTGGGGGTGTGGGGGGGTTGAGCAGTTGTTGTTTTTTCAATTGACTTATCCTGGTGAGCATGAATGATTTATGGGTCTCTTTGTAAAGATGGACTCTATTTCGACGGCCCGTTGGTAGGAGTTGGCACTGTCAGGTTGGTGGCAATTCTCGCTTCTGCCCTCACCACGCTTTCCAGGAACAGCGCTTCCATGTTCTTGAGATTAATGCCACTGATTTTGCTTGACAGCTTTACTATTTGTGTAGTTGATTTTTATTTGTGATGGATAGCTGATTGTACCAGGCTTGGAAACAGAAAGTGAGAACACTGAAAAAAGGACGTGTAGACTATGGTTGTTCTTTTATTGACCTGATATGTATTTAATCTCATGAAACACAGTCGTTATTGTCCCTTTTTGTAAATCTGTTTTGTTTGCAGTCTAGGAGAGTTTTGAGTCCATTATAGTTCCAAGATATTTGTATTGCTCAACTGATTATATTTGCTCTGAGTCAATGTGGATGGGCCTGGTGTCGTCTTTTATAGTTCTGAAGTTTATTGTAATATCCTTGTTTTTTTTTACATTAAGTATGAGTCTGTTTTCCTTGTACCATTCAGTGAAGTGTGTTATTTCTGTCCTGTCGTCATCCTCGGACCCCTCTATTAGACCAACAATTGCTGTATCATCTGCATACTTAACTGTTGCACATTCTGATGTTATTTGGGTGCAACCGTTAGTGTAAAGGGTGAACAGAATTGTCGAAAAAACACTGACCTGGGGTACCCCTATATTGTTGGTTAGGGGGTCCGATGTATTCACATTGAACCACTCTTCTGACCCGACTGGTGAGAAAACACCGGATCCAATTGATGAGATGGTCAATGACGCCCATGGTTGCAAGTTTGTTCACCAGAATATCAGGATCTAATTTGTTGAAGGCAGATGAAAAATCATCAAAACGTTTTCTGTCATATGAATGTGGTTTATCCAGACCCATGTAGATTTTATGAAGAAGGAAGAGCAGTGCATCTTAAACTCCACGGCTTGGTTTATACAGGAAAGGGTCCAGTAGGCTCTCCGTGTGTCAGAGAAGGTGTCCAAGGACAATTATGTTCAGAGAGAGTGTCCAAGCATTTGATTATCACGAGGTCAAGCATAGTCATTCAGGTATTTGGTATTACATTCAGTTGTGCAACTGACTAGGTATCCCCTTTCCCAATACATGTGCAAAATATTAAATTGGCTCAATGCAACTAAAGAAGGCTAGACAAAGCAGCGATGTCTATGCTGACCCTGTCCATTAATAGTGACTGGCCTACCCTGTCTGCACGTCACTGCTATTTAATCAAGAATATACACTGAGTGTACAAAATATTAAGAACATCTTCCTAATATTGAGTCGCGACCCTCTTTTGCGCTCAGAACGGCCTCAATTTGTCGGAGCATGGACTCTACAAGGTGTCGAAAGCGTTCCACAGGGATGCTGGACCATGTTGACTCCAATGCTTCCCACAGTTGTGTCAAGTTGACTGGATGTCATTTGTGTGGTGAACCATTCTTGATACACACGGGAAACTGTGAAATGTGAAAAACCCAGCAGCGTTGCAGTTCTTGATACAGTCAAACTGGTGTGCCTGGCACCTACTACCATACCCTGTCCAAAGGAACTAAAATATTTTGTCTTGCCAATTCGCCCTCAGAATGGCACACATACATAATCTATGTCTCAAGGCTTAAAAATCCTTCCTTCTCTCCTCCCCTTCATCTACATAAGATATATATTTCCCCTGGTCTGTCTATGTCATGGAAAGAGTAGGTGTTTCTAATGTTTTTTACACTCAGTGTATACCGCATATGGGTAGGCTATAAGTAACTTTTGTTTTATCTAACTTTCCCACAGACTCATTTGCTTCTTGTCTACTCTTTTTATTTTTTTATTTTTTTACCTTTATTTAACCAGGCAACTCAGTTAAGAACATATTCTTATTTTCAATGACAGATTTGTACCTTGTCAGCTCGAGGGTTTGAACTCGCAACCTTCCGGTTCCTAGTCCAACGCTCTAACCACTAGGCTACGCTGCCGCCTACTCTAAAGCCAATAGATTGTCACCTTTCTGTGGTTTTAACAATGACTTGACAACATATCAAAAGCTGCATAACAGTTCAGTAACCCAGAGAAATAGCTTATTTTATTTCTGAAAATATTAGCTTATTTTAATTGCTACACAGTGCCTTCGGAAAGTATTCAGACCCCTTGAATTTTCTCAAATTCGGTTAAGTTAGCCTTATTCTAAAATGGATGAAAGAATAAACAATCCTCACCAATCTACACACAATACCCTATAATGACAAAACAAAAACGTTTTTTTTTTATATTTTGCTAATTTATAAAAAACAAAAACAGAAATACCTTATTTACAAGTATTCAGACCCTTTGCAATGAGACTCTAATTGAGCTCAGGTGCATCCTGTTTTCCAGTGATCATCCTTGAGATGTTTCAACAACTTGATTGGAGTCCACCTGTGGTAAATTCAATTGATTGGACATGATATGGAAAGGGACACAACGGTCTATATAAGGCCCATCGTTGACAGTGCATGTCAGAGGAAAAACCAAGCCATGAGTTCGAAGGAATTGTCCGTAGAGCTCCGACACAGGATTGTGTCGAGGCACAGATCTGGGGTAGGGTACCAAAAAAATGTCTGCAGTATTAAAGATCCCCAAGAACACAGTGGCCTCCATCATTCTTAAATGGAAGAAGCTTGGAACCACCAACACTCTTACTAGAGCTGGTTGCCCAGTCAAACTGAGCAATCGGGGGAGAAGGGTCTTGGTCAGGGAGGTGACGACGAACCAGATGATCATACTGACAGCTCTCTAGAGTTCCTCTGTGGAAATGGGATAACCTTCCAGAAGAACAACCATCTCTGCAGCACCCCACCAATTAGGCCTTTATGGTAGAGTGGCCAGACGGAAGCATCTCAACAGTAAAATGCACATGACCGCCTGCTTGGAGTTTTCCAAAAGGCAACTAAAGACTCTCAGACCATGAGAAACAAGATTCTCTGGTTTGATGAAACCAAGATTTTACTCGTTAGTCTGAATGCCAAACATCACATCTGGAGGAAACCTGGCACCATCCCTATGGTGAAGCAATGTGGTGGCAGCATCATGCTGTAGGGATGTTTTCAGAGGCAGGGTATGGGAGACTGGTCAGGATTGAGGCAAAGATGAATGGAGAAAAGTACAGAGAGATCCTTGATGAAAACCTGCTCCAGTGCTCAGGACCTCAGACTGGGGAGAATGTTCACCTTCCAATAGGACAACAACCCTAAGCACACAGCCAAGAAAACGTGGGAGTGGCTTTGGGACAAGTCTCTGAATGTCCTTGAGTGGTCCATCCAGAGGCAGGACTTAAAACCGATCAAACATCTCTGGAGAAACCTGAAAATAGCTATGCAGCAACACTCCACATCCAACCTGACAAAGCTTGAGAGGATCTGCAGAGAAGAGTGGTAGAAACATGGAATGACGTTGGAGAGATGAAGCAGGTACGGGGATTAAAACATTCAATAAATAACGGACATGGAACAGCGTCAGCAAACAAGTAACACAAACAAAAGACAATCAATGCAGAAGTGGGGAACATAGCTGGGTAACTGACAAATATAGGGGAGGTAATAACAGGTGATGAGTGAGTCCAATATCGCTGATGCGCGTGACGAGGGAAGGCAGGTGTACGTAATGGTTGACAGGAGTGAATGATGCAGGGCAGCCTTGCGCCCTCAAGCACTGAGGGGTGGGCTCGAGCAGACGTGACAGTAACTCCCAAAATACAGGTGTGCCAAGCTTGTAGCGTCGTAAGACTCGAGGCAGTAATCACTGCAAAAGGTGCTTCAACAAAGTACTGAGTGAAGGGTCTGAATTCTTACTGTGGTAAGAAAAAGTATGTGGACCCTTGGATTTAACAACTGGTTGAACTTCATTTAGCAGTAATAACCTCAACCAAACGTTTTCTGTAGTTGCAGATCAGACCTGCACAATGGTGGGGAGGAATGTTGAGCTATTCCTCTTTACAAAACAGTTTCAGTTCAGAAATATTATTGAGATGTCTTTTGGGAACTGCTCTCAAGGTCATGCTACAGCATCTCAATGGGGTTGAGGTCAGGACTCTGATTGGGCCACTCCAGAAGGCGTATTTTTTTCTGTTGAAGCCATTCGGTTGTTGATTTACTTCTGTGTTTTGGGTCGTTGTCCTGTTGCATCACCCAACTTCTGTTGAGCTTCAATTGGCGGACAGATAGCCTATCATCCTGCAAAATGTCTTGATAAACTTGGGAATTAATTTTGTGCTGTGCTTTATTTTCTCCACACATAATGTTGTGTGTTCCTTCCAAACAACTCAACTGTAGTTTCATCTGTCCACAGAATATTTTGCCAGTAGCGCTGTAGAACATCCAGGTGCACATTTGCAAACTTCAGACTTGTAGCAATGTTTTTTTTGGATAGCAGTCTTCTGTGGTGTCCTCCCATGAACACCTTTCTGGTTTAGTGTTTTACGTATTCTAGACTCGTCAACAAAGATGTTTGCATATTCCAGAGATTTCTGCACATCTTTAGCTGACACTCCAGGATTCTTCCTAACTTCATTGAGCATTCTGTGCTGCGCTCTTGCAGTCATCTTTGCAGAACGGCCACTCCTAGGGAGAGTAGCTACAGTGCTGAACCTTCTCCATTTATAGACAATTTGTCTTACCATAGACTGATGAACATCAAGGTCTTATGTCTTCTGAGATCTCTTTTGTTTGAGGCATGGTTCACATCAGGCAATGATTCTTGTGAATAGCAAACTCACATATTGTGAGTGTTTTTTATTAGGGAAAGGCAGCTCTAAACAACATATCTAATCTCATTGATTGGACTCCAGGTTAGCTGACTCCTGACTCTGGAGAAGTCATTAGTCAAGGGGTTCACATACTTTTTCCAACCTACACTGTGAATGTTTAAATAATGTATTCAATATAGACAATACAAATACAAAAATGTTGTGTTATTAGTTTAAGTACACTATGTTTGTATATTGTTGTGACTTTAGAAGAAGATCAGATGAAATTTGATAACCAATTTATGCAAATATCCAGGTAATTCCAAAGGGTTCACATACATTTTCTTGCCACCTGATATGGACAGGGGGACCTAGCCTCGACCTCCAGTGTTCTCCGTTTTTGATTTTTTTTTTTATAAATTAGCAAACATTTCTAAAAAACGTTTTTTCTTTGTCATTAAGGGGTATTGTCTGTAGGTTGATGAGGGAAAAAAAAATATTTAGTCAATTTTAGAATAAGGCTGTAAAACTCACAAAATGTGGAAAAAGTCAAGGGGTCTTTCGAAGACACTGCATGTAAGACTATCATTGCAGATCGTGTTAGGTTGTAGGCCTTATTGTCATGTTTTGTCATTTATTATCTTGTCTTGTCCCTGTGCTTCCCATTCTATTCGTTTCCCTCTGCTGGTCTTATTAGGTTCTTTCCCTCTTTCTGTCCCTCTCTCTCCCCCTCCCTCTCTCACTCTCTCGCTCTCTCTTCTCTCTATCGTTCCGTTCCTGCTCCCAGCTGTTCCTATTCCCCTAATCAATCATTTAGTCTTCCCACACCTGTTCCCGATCCTTTCCCCTGATTAGAGTCCCTATTTCTTCCTTTGTGTTCCGTTCCTGTCCTGTCGGTTCCTTGTCTAGAATTCACCGTGCTGTGTTTGTGTATCGCCCTGTCGTGTCGTGTTTTCCTCAGATGCTGCGTGGTGAGCAGGTGTCTGAGTCTGTCTGGTTCAAGTGCCTTCCCGAGGCAACCTGCTGTTCACCTGCTGTTCAAGATCGAGTCTCCAGTTTGTCCTCGTCATTTCGAGTGAAAGTTGTGTTTTTTGTTTGTATTTACTTTACTGGATTAAAGACTCTGTTTTCGCCAAGTCGCTTTTGGGTCCTCTTTCACCTGCATGACAGAAGGAACCGACCAAGGAATGGACCCAGCGACTTCAGACGCTCGTTACACTGCCGTCAAGATCCAAGGAGCCATGCTCGGCAGACACGAGCAGGAATTGTCTGCTGCTCGCCATGCCGTGGAGAACCTGGCCGCTCAGGTTTCCGACCTCTCTGGACAGTTCCAGAGTCTACGTCTCGTGCCACCTGTTACTTCCTGGCCTGCCGAGCCTCCAGAACCTAGGGTTAATAACCCACCTTGCTACTCCGGGCAGCCCACTGAGTGCCGCTCCTTTCTCACGCAGTGTGAGATTGTGTTCTCTCTCCAACCCAACACATACTCTAGAGAGAGAGCTCGGGTTGCTTACGTCATTTCACTCCTTACTGGCCGGGCTCGAGAATGGGGCACAGCTATCTGGGAGGCAAGGGCTGATTGCTCTAACAAGTTCCAGAACTTTAAAGAGGAGATGATTCGGGTTTTTGACCGTTCAGTTTTTGGTAGGGAGGCTTCTAGGGCCCTGGCTTCCTTATGCCAAGGTGAACGGTCCATAACGGATTATTCTATTGAGTTTCGCACTCTTGCTGCCTCTAGTGAGTGGAACGAGCCGGCGCTGCTCGCTCGTTTTCTGGAGGGACTCCACGCAGTGGTTAAGGATGAGATTCTCTCCCGGGAGGTTCCTTCAGATGTGGACTCTTTGATTGCTCTCGCCATCCGCATAGAACGACGGGTAGATCTTCGTCACCGGGCTCGTGGAAGAGAGCTCGCATCAACGGTGTTTCCCTGCTCCGCATCGCAACCATCTCCCTCCTCTGGCTCAGAGTCTGAGCCCATGCAGCTGGGAGGGATTCGCATCTCGACTAAGGAGAGGGAACGGAGGATCACCAACCGCCTGTGCCTCTATTGCGGAGTTGCTGGACATTTTGTTAATTCATGTCCAGTAAAAGCCAGAGCTCATCTGTAAGCGGAGGGCTACAGGTGAGCGCAACTACTCAAGTCTCTCCATCAAGATCCTGTACTACTTTGTCGGTCCATCTACGCTGGACCGGTTCGGGTGCTACATGTAGTGCCTTGATAGACTCTGGGGCTGAGGGTTGTTTCATGGACGAAGCATGGGTTCGGAAACATGACATTCCTTTCAGAGAGTTAGAGAAGCCTACGCCCATGTTCGCCTTAGATGGTAGTCATCTTCCCAGTATCAGATTTGAGACACTACCTTTAACCCTCACAGTATCTGGTAACCACAGTGAGACTATTTCTTTTTTGATTTTTCGTTCACCGTTTACACCTGTTGTTTTGGGTCATCCCTGGCTAGTATGTCATAATCCTTCAATTAATTGGTCTAGTAATTCTATCCTATCCTGGAACGTTTCTTGTCATGTGAAGTGTTTAATGTCTGCCATCCCTCCCGTTTCTTCTGTCCCTACTTCTCAGGAGGAACCTGGCGATTTGACAGGAGTGCCGGAGGAATATCATGATCTGCGCACGGTCTTCAGTCGGTCCCGAGCCAACTCCCTTCCTCCTCACCGGTCGTATGATTGTAGTATTGATCTCCTTCCGGGGACCACTCCTCCTCGGGGTAGACTATACTCTCTGTCGGCTCCCGAACGTAAGGCTCTCGAGGATTATTTGTCTGTGTCTCTTGACGCCGGTACCATAGTGCCTTCTTCCTCTCCGGCCGGGGCGGGGTTCTTTTTTGTTAAGAAGAAGGACGGTACTCTGCGCCCCTGCGTGGATTATCGAGGGCTGAATGACATAACGGTTAAGAATCGTTATCCGCTTCCCCTTATGTCATCAGCCTTCGAGATTCTGCAGGGAGCCAGGTGCTTTACTAAGTTGGACCTTCGTAACGCTTACCATCTCGTGCGCATCAGAGAGGGGGACGAGTGGAAAACGGCGTTTAACACTCCGTTAGGGCATTTTGAGTACCGGGTTCTGCCGTTTGGTCTCGCCAATGCGCCAGCTGTTTTTCAGGCATTAGTTAATGATGTTCTGAGAGACATGCTGAACATCTTTGTTTTTGTCTATCTTGACGATATCCTGATTTTTCTCCGTCACTCGAGATTCATGTTCAGCACGTTCGACGTGTTCTACAGCGCCTTTTAGAGAATTGTCTCTACGTAAAGTCTGAGAAGTGCTCTTTTCATGTCTCCTCCGTTACTTTTCTCGGTTCCGTTATTTCCGCTGAAGGCATTCAGATGGATTCCGCTAAGGTCCAAGCTGTCAGTGATTGGCCCGTTCCAAGGTCACGTGTCGAGTTGCAGCGCTTTTTAGGTTTCGCTAATTTCTATCGGCGTTTCATTCGTAATTTCGGTCAAGTTGCTGCCCCTCTCACAGCTCTTACTTCTGTCAAGACGTGTTTTAAGTGGTCCGGTTCCGCCCAGGGAGCTTTTGATCTTCTAAAGAACGTTTTACGTCCGCTCCTATCCTCGTTACTCCTGACGTCACTAGACAATTCATTGTCGAGGTTGACGCTTCAGAGGTAGGCGTGGGAGCCATTCTATCCCAGCGCTTCCAGTCTGACGATAAGGTTCATCCTTGCGCTTATTTTTCTCATCGCCTGTCGCCATCTCAGCGCAACTATGATGTGGGTAACCGTGAACTGCTCGCCATCCGCTTAGCCCTAGGCGAATGGCGACAGTGGTTGGAGGGGGCGACCGTTCCTTTTGTCGTTTGGACAGACCATAAGAACCTTGAGTACATCCGTTCTGCCAAACGACTTAATGCCCGTCAAGCTCGTTGGGCGTTGTTTTTCGCTCGTTTCGAGTTTGTGATTTCTTACCGTCCGGGTAGCAAGAACACCAAGCCTGATGCCTTATCCCGTCTGTTTAGTTCTTCTGTGACTTCTACTGATCCCGAGGGGATTCTTCCTTATGGGCGTGTTGTCGGGTTAACAGTCTGGGGAATTGAAAGACAGGTTAAGCAAGCACTCACGCACACTGCGTCGCCGCGCTTGTCCTAGTAACCTCCTTTTCGTTCCTGTTTCCACTCGTCTGGCTGTTCTTCAGTGGGCTCACTCTGCCAAGTTAGCTGGTCATCCCGGTGTTCGAGGCACTCTTGCGTCTATTCGCCAGCGCTTTTGGTGGCCGACTCAGGAGCGTGACACGCGCCGTTTCGTGGCTGCTTGTTCGGACTGCGCGCAGACTAAGTCGGGTAACTCTCCTCCTGCCGGTCGTCTCAGACCGCTCCCCATTCCTTCTCGACCATGGTCTCACATCGCCCTAGACTTCATTACCGGTCTGCCTTTGTCTGCGGGGAAGACTGTGATTCTTACGGTTGTCGATAGGTTCTCTAAGGCGGCACATTTCATTCCCTCGCTAAACTTCCTTCCGCTAAGGAGACGGCACAAATCATTATCGAGAATGTATTCAGAATTCATGGCCTCCCGTTAGACGCCGTTTCAGACAGAGGCCCGCAATTCACGTCACAGTTTTGGAGGGAGTTCTGTCGTTTGATTGGTGCGTCCGTCAGTCTCTCTTCCGGGTTTCATCCCCAGTCTAACGGTCAAGCAGAGAGGGCCAATCAGACGATTGGTCGCATACTACGCAGCCTTTCTTTCAGAAACCCTGCGTCTTGGGCAGAACAGCTCCCCTGGGCAGAATACGCTCACAATTCGCTTCCTTCGTCTGCTACCGGGTTATCTCCGTTTCAGAGTAGTCTGGGTTACCAGCCTCCTCTGTTCTCATCCCAGCTTGCCGAGTCCAGCGTTCCCTCCGCTCAAGCGTTTGTCCAACGTTGTGAGCGCACCTGGAGGAGGGTGAGGTCTGCACTTTGCCGTTACAGGGCACAGACTGTGAGAGCCGCCAATAAACGCAGGATTAAGAGTCCAAGGTATTGTTGCGGCCAGAGAGTGTGGCTTTCCACTCGCAACCTTCCTCTTACGACAGCTTCTCGTAAGTTGACTCCGCGGTTCATTGGTCCGTTCCGTGTCTCCCAGGTCGTCAATCCTGTCGCTGTGCGACTGCTTCTTCCGCGACATCTTCGTCGCGTCCATCCTGTCTTCCATGTCTCCTGTGTCAAGCCCTTTCTTCGCACCCCCGTTCGTCTTCCCTCCCCCCTCCCGTCCTTGTCGAGCGCACCTATTTACAAGGTACATAAGATCATGGACATGCGTTCTCGGGACGGGGTCACCAATACTTAGTGGATTGGGAGGGTTACGGTCCTGAGGAGAGGAGTTGGGTTCCGTCTCGGGACGTGCTGGACCGTTCACTCATTGATGATTTCCTCCGTTGCCGCCAGGATTCCTCCTCGAGTGCGCCAGGAGGCGCTCGGTGAGTGGGGGGTACTGTCATGTTTTGTCATTTATTATCTTGTCTTGTCCCTGTGCTTCCCATTCTATTCGTTTCCCTCTGCTGGTCTTATTAGGTTCTTTCCCTCTTTCTGTCCCTCTCTCTCCCCCTCCCTCTCTCACTCTCTCGCTCTCTCTTCTCTCTATCGTTCCGTTCCTGCTCCCAGCTGTTCCTATTCCCTAATCAATCATTTAGTCTTCCCACACCTGTTCCCGATCCTTTCCCCTGATTAGAGTCCCTATTTCTTCCTTTGTGTTCCGTTCCTGTCCTGTCGGTTCCTTGTCTAGAATTCACCGTGCTGTGTTTGTGTATCGCCCTGTCGTGTCGTGTTTTCCTCAGATGCTGCGTGGTGAGCAGGTGTCTGAGTCTGTCTGGTTCAAGTGCCTTCCCGAGGCAACCTGCTGTTCACCTGCTGTTCAAGATCGAGTCTCCAGTTTGTCCTCGTCATTTCGAGTGAAAGTTGTGTTTTTTGTTTGTATTTACTTTACTGGATTAAAGACTCTGTTTTCGCCAAGTCGCTTTTGGGTCCTCTTTCACCTGCATGACACTTATACTTGCTCAACTTAAATCTCATTACATTTAACATTTACATTTAAGTCATTTAGCAGACGCTCTTATCCAGAGCGACTTACAAATTGGTGCATTCACCTTATGACATCCAGTGGAACAACCACTTTACAATAGTGCATCTAAATATTTTAAGGGGGGAGGGGGTGAGAAGGATTACTTTATCCTATCCTAGGTATTCCTTAAAGAGGTGGGGTTTCAGGTGTCTCCGGAAGGTGGTGATTGACTCCGCTGTCCTGGCGTCGTGAGGGAGTTTGTTCCACCATTGGGGAGCCAGAGCAGCGAACAGTTTTGACTGAGCTGAGCAGGAACTGTACTTCCTCAGTGGTAGGGAGGCGAGCAGGCCAGAGGTGGATGAACGCAGTGCCCTTATTTGGGTGTAGGGCCTGATCAGAGCCTGGAGGTACTGAGGTGCCGTTCCCCTCACAGCTCCGTAGGCAAGCACCATGGTCTTGTAGCGGATGCGAGCTTCAACTGGAAGCCAGTGGAGAGAGCGGAGGAGCGGGGTGACGTGAGAGAACTTGGGAAGGTTGAACACTAGACGGGCTGCGGCGTTCTGGATGAGTTGTAGGGGTTTAATGGCACAGGCAGGGAGCCCAGCCAACAGCGAGTTGCAGTAATCCAGACGGGAGATGACAAGTGCCTGGATTAGGACCTGCGCCGCTTCCTGTGTGAGGCAGGGTCGTACTCTGCGGATGTTGTAGAGCATGAACCTACAGGAACGGGCCACCGCCTTGATGTTAGTTGAGAACGACAGTTTGTTGTCCAGGATCACGCCAAGGTTCTTAGCGCTCTGGGAGGAGGACACAATGGAGTTGTCAACCGTGATGGCGAGATCATGGAACGGGCAGTCCTTCCCCGGGAGGAAGAGCAGCTCCGTCTTGCCGAAGTTCAGCTTGAGGTGGTGATCCGTCATCCACACTGATATGTCTGCCAGACATGCAGAGATGCGATTCGCCACCTGGTCATCAGAAGGGGGAAAGGAGAAGATTAATTGTGTGTCGTCTGCATAGCAATGATAGGAGAGACCATGTGAGGTTATGACAGAGCCAAGTGACTTGGTGTATAGCGAGAATAGGAGAGGGCCTAGAACAGAGCCCTGGGGGACACCAGTGGTGAGAGCGCGTGGTGAGGAGACAGATTCTCGCCACGCCACCTGGTAGGAGCGACCTGTCAGGTAGGACGCAATCCAAGCGTGGGCCGCGCCGGAGATGCCCAACTCGGAGAGGGTGGAGAGGAGGATCTGATGGTTCACAGTATCGAAGGCAGCCGATAGGTCTAGAAGGATGAGAGCAGAGGAGAGAGAGTTAGCTTTAGCGGTGCGGAGCGCCTCCGTGATACAGAGAAGAGCAGTCTCAGTTGAATGACTAGTCTTGAAACCTGACTGATTTGGATCAAGAAGGTCATTCTGAGAGAGATAGCGGGAGAGCTGACCAAGGACGGCACGTTCAAGAGTTTTGGAGAGAAAAGAAAGAAGGGATACTGGTCTGTAGTTGTTGACATCGGAGGGATCGAGTGTAGGTTTTTTCAGAAGGGGTGCAACTCTCGCTCTCTTGAAGACGGAAGGGACGTAGCCAGCGGTCAGGGATAAGTTGATGAGCGAGGTGAGGTAAGGGAGAAGGTCTCCGGAAATGGTCTGGAGAAGAGAGGAGGGGATAGGGTCGAGCGGGCAGGTTGTTGGGCGGCCGGCCGTCACAAGACGCGAGATTTCATCTGGAGAGAGAGGGGAGAAAGAGGTCTCATTAAATCTCATGATTTCATACTTCAGAATAGAGGAACAACTGGCCTCCAATGGAGAATATGGAAATACAAGGTATTTACATACACCATTTCCTAAGGGGAAAATGTAATATGATGTATTTTGATCCTTTATGTGGATTTAAATGAAATGTGTAACATCTTGACTGCTGACAAAAAGTATGAATGTTTCTTACCTTTAGGCTCAGAGTATCTCCTGGGGTGTATTCAGTAGGAACCGAATGAAAGCAAATAGACCGAAATAGGGAGGGACTAATCTGAACTTTTTGATTCAAAATGTTTTCAGTTTCAAAATGTCTTGCTACGGTTTGCAATGGTGTGCACTAATGAATACACCACAGGTTCTGACACAATGAAACTCATCCCGAACGTAGCATGGCCATCCCTTTGGTTGTATAGTATTTTCTAATTGATGTACTGTATCTGTATTGCAATGCAATGGATGTCAAACCATCTCTGTCATGCCCTATTTACACACAGTATTTGCACATGCAGTATAAACAACCATTATCTCTTATATTAGGCCAGTAATGCCACAAGTCATGTCAACATTGCTTCATATTTTGGAGCAAGGAGAGCTTGCTTCAACCAAAATCAAATAAAGCATTGCATAATGCATTAAAATAGCTATTTAGGGTGCCATTTGGGACGCATCCTTTGTTTAAATATGGCATATGACACACCATGTCTAGACAATTTAAATGCTTCCTCCAAACCCTGGTATTAAGTACAGTGTTTAATTTGTAGGTTTGGCTGAAATGGTCAAACACACCCCCGTGTTCCCCTAAAGGCAAACTGTTGTCTTCTTCCTTAAAAATCCACTATGCATGCCAGAGATTCAAACTATTCGTACATACAGTATATAATTGTTACAGTTCTCAATCAAGTAAGTACAAGCATTTTTGGGAACTGTGGTTAAATGTACCTATAGCAGAACAACAATGGTAAAATGCTTAAATACATTTCAGAATGTCTGATCATTTTCTTGCCTTTGTACACAGTAAATCATGGAGTTTTTTGGTGTGTATTTTGTCTTATTTCTGCCATCATTTCCTATAACCAAAAACAGCTTCTGGACATCAGAACAGCGAACACTAACGTTGATTGGGATGAAGATTTCTACTTCAACGAGTCAGCAGCTGTGGATGTACTGCTAATTCCAGACCAGGCCCTAGTCCCCAGGATTCAATAGAGGAAGAGACGGCGCAAGAGAGGAAAAAGAGCAGTCTCCCTGATGAGACTACGTCAGTTAGTAAATAAACCAGCATCTACCATCTGTTCTATTGGCAAATGTAAAATCACTAGAGAACAAACAGGACGATCTCTGTTCGAAACTATCATATCAATGGGACCTGAAGAACTATAATATCCTATGTTTCTTGGAGTCGTGGCTGAACGGCTAAATGGCATATATACTGAACAAGGATATGGATAATATTCTAGCTGTTTTATCTAGGCATCGGGCTCCTGAGTGGCGCAGCGGTCTAAATCAAATCAAATCAAATCAAATTTTATTTGTCACATACACATGGTTAGCAGATGTTAATGCGAGTGTAGCGAAATGCTTGTGCTTCTAGTTCCGACAATGCAGTGATAACCAACAAGTAATCTAACTAACAATTCCAAAACTACTGTCTTATACACAGTGTAAGGGGATAAGGAACATGTACATAAGGATATATGAATGAGTGATGGTACAGAGCAGCATACAGTAGATGGTATCGAGTACAGTATATACATATGAGATGAGTGTGTAGACAAAGTAAACAAAGTGGCATAGTTAAAGTGGCTAGTGATACATGTGTTACATAAGGATGCAGTCGATGATGTAGAGTACAGTATATACATATGCATATGAGATGAATAATGTAGGGTAAGTAACATTATATAAGGTAGCATTGTTTAAAGTGGCTAGTGATATATTTACATCATTTCCCATCAATTCCCATTATTAAAATGGCTGGAGTTGGGTCAGTGTCAATGACAGTGTGTTGGCAGCAGCCACTCAATGTTAGTGGTGGCTGTTTAACAGTCTGATGGCCTTGAGATTGAAGCTGTTTTTCAGTCTCTCGGTCCCAGCTTTGATGCACCTGTACTGACCTCGCCTTCTGGATGATAGCGGGGTGAACAGGCAGTGGTTCGGGTGGTTGATGTCCTTGATGATCTTTATGGCCTTCCTGTAACAACGGGTGGTGTAGGTGTCCTGGAGGGCAGGTAGTTTGCCCCCGGTGATGCGTTGTGCAGTCCTCACTACCCTCTGGAGAGACTTACGGTTGAGGGCGGAGCAGTTGCCGTACCAGGCGGTGATACAGCCCGCCAGGATGCTCTCGATTGTGCATCTGTAGAAGTTTGTGAGTGCTTTTGGTGACAAGCCGAATTTCTTCAGCCTCCTGAGGTTGAATAGGCGCTGCTGCGCCTTCTTCACGACGCTGTCAGTGTGAGTGGACCAATTCAGTTTGTCTGTGATGTGTATGCCGAGGAACTTAAAACTAGCTACCCTCTCCACTACTGTTCCATCAATGTGGATAGGGGGGTGTTCCCTACTGCATCTCAGCACAATAGGCATCACTACATTCTCTGGTTCAAATCCAGGCGGTATCACATCTGGCTGTGATTGGGAGTCCCATAGGGCTGCTGACAATTGCCCCAGCATTGTCCGGGGTACACCGTCATTGTAAATAAGAATTTGTTTTTACCTGACTTGCCTAGTTTAATATAAATTAAATAAAAATCGTCAAGCCCGGACGGCAGCTTTGTGTGAGGTGTGTGTCTCTTTTTTAACAACAGCTGGTATGCTATCTCTAATGTTAAGGAAGTGTCACGCCCTGGCCTTAGTATTCTGTGTTTTCATTATTATTTTGGTTAGGCCAGGGTGTGACATGGGGATTTATGTGGTTTGTTTTGTCTGGGGTTGTTTGTGGTTATGGGATTGTGGTTAGAGTAGTACTCTAGGTAAGTCTATGGTTGCCTAGACAGGTTCTCAATCAGAGGCAGGTGTTTATCGGTGTCTCTGATTGGGAACCATATTTAGGCAGCCATATTCTTTAGGTCTCTTGTGGGTGATTGTTCCTGTCTTTGTGGCACCAGATAGGACTTTTGGTTTTTTCACGTTTTGTAGATTGTTGTATTTTCATCTTTATTAAAGATGTACAAAACTAACCATGCTGCATTTTGGTCCTCCTCTCTTTCACCAGAAGAAAACCGTTACAGGAAGTCTGAAGGTTTTGTTCGCCTGAGTTAGAATACATCATGATAACCTGCAGACCATACTATTTACCAAGAGTTTATCTATATATTTCTCGTAGCTGTCTATTTACCACCACAAACCGATGATGGCGCTAACATGCTGACCTCACCGCTCGTGTCACATGCGCAAGCATTGCAAAATACATGTACACATACATGTTACTCAATCATTGCCCTTGCGCGTCAACTAGCGTCTGTATAGCCAGGCGCTAAAATATAACTTGGTTCTATTTGTGACGCTTGACTCACTGCAAGTATAATTTGTTTTTAGGAGCATAAACCCACATGGGTGATTGAAAGATGAACTGAGGTCCGCAGTCCAGTTGGTAGTGGTAATGCACCTTAAAGTTGGTTGTCAACCACCATATAGTCAAAAGAAGAAGCCTGAAGGAGGAGAGATTAGAAACGAAACAAACTCCGTTTACCCTTTTATATGTGGATTAATTTTCGGAGTAGAGGATGTTGTGAATTTCAGGTAAAATAACAACCCTATGTTTATATCCCAAATTAGCTAGCAACAGCTAACTAGCTAGCTAAATTGCCATAAATGTTTAATGCTTTTTGACCTGTCCCCAAATTAATATAGTTGGTTCAGAGTTAGTTTTGATATTTCAACCTGCGTGTCCTGGTATGGGTAGACAAAATCAACATGCGCTTAATGGCGGACTCACGTACGCGAGCAGTCCGGTCAGCATGTAAGGTCCCACTCAATGAGCTATATAAGGCCATCAAAAATTCAAGAGGTGACACTCCTATTGGCCAGTGATTTTACAGTGTCTTCAGAAAGTATTCACACGCCTTGGATTAAATTGAGATTGAGATATTTTTGGTCACTGGCCTACACACAATACCCCATAATGACGCTGTCCTTCACACGATACCCTATAATGACACTGGCCTACACACAATACACACAATAACCCATAATGACACTGGATATTTTAACAAATACATGAAAGCTAAAATGTCTTGAGTCAATAAGTACTCAACCCCTCTGTTATGGCAAGCTGTTATGGCAAGTCTAAATAAATTCTGGAATGACACCGCTCAGGGATTTCCCTATGATGCCAATGGTGGCTTTAAAACAGTTCGAGTTTAATGGCTGTGATAAGAGAAAACTGAGGATGGATCAACAATATTGTAGCTACTCAACAATACCAACCAAACTGACAGAGTGAAAAGGAATCCAATACAACACATCACTGATTACCACTCTTCATATATTCCAGCATAGTGGTGGCTGTATCATGTAAGGACTGGTGAGTTTTTCAGAATGAAAATCATTTCCGGAATGGAGCTAAACATAGGAAAAATCCTGGAGGAAAACCTGGTTCGGTCTGCTGTCCACCAGACACTGGGAGATTAATTCACCTTACAGCAGGACAATAACATAAAACACAAGGCCAAATCTACACTGGAGTTGCTTACCAAGAAGACAGTGAATGTTCCTGAGTTTTAACTTAAATTTGCTTGAAAATCTATGACAAGACTTAAAAATGGTTGTCTAGCTGTCACATTCGTCGTATACATAATGAGCGGACCAAGGCGCAGCGTGAGTAGAGTTCCACATATTTATTAAAGTGAACTGTCAAAAAAACAACAAAGAATAAACGAACGTGAAGTTCGTACCGCACATAGACCTAAACCAAAACAAAACAATATCCCAAAAACGCAGGTGGGAAAAGGACCACATTAAGTATGATCCCCAATTAGAGGCAACGATCATCAGCTGCCTCCAATTGGGAACCATACTCACACCAACATAGAAATTCAAGACTAGAACACCCCCTAGTCACGCTCTGACCTATTGCACCATAGAGAACCCCAAGAGCTCTCTATGGTCAGGGCGTGACAGTACCCCCCCACCCCAAAGGTGCGGACTCTGACCACAAAACCTGAACCTGGATGGGGAGGGTTAGGGTGGGCAACTAGCGTCGGTGGCGGCTCCAGTGATCAGACCGAGGATCTGACCCTGAAGACGAGCTGAATGCCATGCCCGGACTTGGCACCGGAGCAGAGGATGGCTCTGGCCATGGAGCGGGACTGGACGCCGTGCCTGGTCTGGGCATCGGCGCAGATGAAGGCTCCGGCCATGGAGCGGGACTGGACGCCGTGCCTGGACTGGGCACCGGGGCAGAGGAAGGCTCCGGCCATGGAGCGGGACTGGACGCCGTGCCTGGTCTGAGCACCGGTGCAGAGGAAGGCTCTGGCAATGGATCGGGACTGGATGCCGTGCCTGGACTGGGCACGGCCAGGTCATCTGATGCAGCTCTCCATCACTCTCCTTCTTGGTCAAGTAGCCCTTACACAGCCTGTAGGTGTGTTGGGTCATTGTCCTGTTGAAAAACGAATGATAGTCCCACTAAGCCCAACCCAGATGGGATGTCGTATCGCTGCAGAATGCTGTGGTAGCCATGCTGGTTAAGTGTGACTTGAATTATAAATAAATCATACAGACAGGGTCACCAAGAAAGCACCCCCCACAACTTAACACCTCCTCCTCCATGCTTTACGGTGGGAAATACACATGCAGAGATCATCCGTTTACTCACACCGCGTCTCACAAAGACATGGCGGCTGGACCCAAAAATCTTCAATTTGGACTCCAGATTCTGTCAAATTCGGTCTGTCTCTTGCTTGTGTTTCTTGGACCAAGCAAGTCTCTTCTTATTATTGGTGTCCTTTAGTAGTTGTTTCTTTACAGCAATTCAACCATGAAGGTCTGATTCACACAGTCTCCTCTAAACAGTTGATGTTGAGATGTGTCTGTTACTTGAACTCCGTGAAGCATTTATTTGCAATGCAATTTCTGAGGCTGGTAACTCTAATGAACTTATCCTATGCAGCAGAGGTAACTCTGGGTCTTCCATTCCTGTGGTGGTCATCATAGCGCTTGATAGTTTTTGAGATCGTCTGTATATCCCCCTAACTTGTTACAACACACCTGATTGGCTGAAATGCATTAAGACAGAATGCAATTCCACAAATTAACTTTTAACAAGGCACACCTGTTAATTGAAATGTATTCCAGGTGACCTCCTGAAGCTGATTGAGAGAATGCCAAGAGTGTGCAAAGATGTCACTTTTTTGGTTACTAAGTGATCCCATATGTGTTATTTCATAGGTTTGATATCTTTACTATTATCCTACAGTGTAGAAAATAGTTTGAAGAAAGAAAAACCCTTGAATGAGTAGGTGGTCTAAAACTTTTGACCAGTAGTGTATCTTACCATCATATGAATATCCTTCTCTGACTCAAATTAGATTTCCTCAAGATTGCGCTGAGGTCCAAAATATTTCAAATCAAAATGTCTTGATATTAAAGTTACATGTATTTGAAAATATCTACATTGGTCTGCCCAAAATTGCTTTTTAATTCTGTCAAGGAAATAAATGTATTTCCTATTGCCAAGTCATTTATGGTTTCTATGCCTTTAGTTTTCCATGTGGACAAATTTTATGAATTCTGAAAATCTTACCAAGAATTGTTCCATAGGGTTGTGCTTTTAGTGAGTGATTGTTACCTCTACTCCCGTTCCCCCTCTCTGGCGCTCGACCAGGTTACACATTATTACGCACACCTGCGCACCCTCACCTCATGAGACTCACCTGGACTCCATTACCTTCCTGATTACCTCCCCTATCTGTCACTCCCATTGGTTCTTTCCCCAGGCATTATTGACTCTGTTTCTGTATTTCATATCTGTACGCTGCTCTTGTTTTGTGCCTTTATTTATTAAATTCACTCCTTGTACTTCCCTCCCGATTCTTAGCGTACACGTTACAGTGAAATTGGTTCTTGTAGAATAGGTTTAATTTTCTTCCATATTGTTATAGGGTGAGCTATGAAGTTAATGTTCTTAGCTTTATTCTTTGAAATTAGATGCCAGAAAAGATTCTGTGGATCAGCATGTGTATCTTCGATATGTACATTTAACTATATATAGATGCTGCCAATTTTGCACATCTGAATGTCTAAACTCTCTGTGCACTCCCACAGCTGCATTCCATTTTTGTTGGATACGCTATGAAGTGCATATAGCTTGTCCATAAGTATTTTTAAATGATTGATAGCTCCCACCTCTTTTACCACATCACCTAGTGCGAGCTCAAGCCTGTGTGCAGAGCAGTTATTAGGGAAGAGGGCCTGGAGCCTTGTTGCTACTCCGCTCTTGCGTCCCAGCATGACAGACGCACCATCACATGTCCTCAGTAAACTTTAAACCCTCTAATGCAGATAACAGATTACGGACAATTACCCCAGCAGAGAAATCCTCTAGTTCCACAAGATCAGCAAAAATGTTTGCTGGTACGTCCATATCTGCCAGCTGATGTATATGAGCAAGGTACTTTTTACTCAAACTAGTAGCCTCATCGAGCATTAGGCTGATTTTGGGAGAGCTCTGTACTATTCTTTCAAATAGTTTTTTTGTATGTTGCTGTATGTTGGAGCAAGCAACATTGAAATGGAGAATTCTCCCCATGTCAAGTCCATTTAACTCCTGAGTCAATTTATTGCTCAAAATCATGAGCAGTGACTTTTAGCCTCTTTGTAAGCTGTTAGGAAGACTCTGGCTGTAGTGTCTTTTTATTTTGAGTGTTAACTACAACCTGTGTTAAGGTGTCCCCTTTAGCCTTGTCTAGAATGCATTTAGGTGCTAAATGGGCCTTAATTTAGGCATGTTACAAAAACTTTTTTCTAACTGCTCTTTGTTGCTTTTTTTACATCGGAGGCAGAGGATGTTACTGTACATTCCACCCACTCTATTGCTAGTTTAATCTCTCCAGTCTTTTCCGGGCCCAAATTCCCGATCTTTTTGCGTTTTGAATCTTGCTTGAAAAGCCAGGGGTTATAATTTCACTTAGTCTTGAACTCAGCCCCATCCAAATTGCACCTGCTTCAAAGCACTTCGTTGGTGGATGCACTTTTCTTATTCATTTTTTATTTGGCTTTCCCTCAGTTTCAAATTCAGTTGGGAGACGACTATCCTAGGCTACGTGACATGATCACTTAGGGACCTCTTCACTAGCTGACCACCACTGCCAAGACCTGTTTCAAGGTCAGTTACTTACCTGGTCGGCCCACTCCATAACCTATATGGTCCTTCTGTAGCTCAGTTAGTAGAGCATGGCGCTTGTAACGCCAGGGTAGTGGGTTCGATCCCCGGGACCACCCATACGTAGAATGTATGCACACATGACTGTAAGTCGCTTTGGATAAAACCGTCTGCTAAATGGCATATATTATTATTATATTATTATTATGTACAAATAATAGAGCAGGTCTGAATTCAGTGTGGATGGATTAGGATGATTGCACAGAAGGATCACTGCACTTTTACATGATGGTTTTTCTGTGAGGCGGGAGAATTAACCAGGAGGCAACCTGATTTAACTCTGATCGTTTAAAAAAAGACAGTGCAAACAGTGAACAAAGTGTATAAATAATGCTGTGTAAGGTACCGAAGCTGGGTAAATAGGTGCAGGAACAAACAAGGTCAAATAATATATCTGAGAGGTGCTGGATCATTCACGTTTTCAGGTACTGTTCACAAAAATGCATTCTGGTTCTCGCATAAATATGCATGTGAAATACATTTCTGAAAGTGAATATGATGAGTTAATGTTAGAAGTAGACAAATGTATCTTACCAATTGAACTGCATCTATTGCAGGATAACTCAATGTTAAAGTTGGCATAGCTGACCATATATGGATGTTCAATTTTATTTTATGGGTTGGTTATGTAGGCTTCTTCTATCCCATCGCTTTCTACTACATATAATAATACTTGATTTCTACTACATATAATAATACTTGATCTTCAACCATATATGGATGTTCAATTTTATTTTATGGGTTGGTTATGTAGGCTTCTTCTATCCCATCGCTTTCTACTACATATAATAATACTTGATCTTCAACAATAGGACTTGGAAATGTGGAAGATTAGCCAAATTGTTTTACCTGAATTTGACCCCAAAACTAAGGATTTATTATCCAGCCCTACTCTGTTGTTTATGATTGTCTTGTCATGGAGGACTGAATTGGATCATTGATTTGAGTTTAAAAATAAATGTTACGCTCATTTAATGGCATGCTTTGAGCACTACTGAAAAGTGCTATTTACATGTGAAAAATGAATGCCATATGCTGCATTTGCTATAGGCCTATTGTTTACCTTTTTGTTGGTGACTCTTTGATATCTTGATAATATGCAGCAGTTTAAAGGGCAAATCCACAGATAAAACAATCACAAATCGGTAAAAAAAACTAGTTTATATTTTGGGTTCTCACGGAGTGTGACAGTTGAACTAAGCTCAGAAGATATATTCTTCAACAGTCAATGGATATAAAAACAGTTGAAGTCGGAAGTTTGCATACACCTTAGCCAAATACATTTAAACTCAGTTTAACAAAACTCCTAGTAACAAGTTTTAATGACTCCAACCTAAGTGTATGTATACTTCCGATTTCAACTATATAAATATATATCATTTATAAATTCAAAAATGTATGTAGCAACTACAGATTATCCCATTTGAATAAATGCTTGGAGTCATGTAACGGATTACATGTAATCCGTTAATCCCCAACCCTGCCAAAAAGTTAGAAAAAAAGTTTGTGTATGTGTCACACCCTGATCTGTTTCACCTGTCCTTGTGCTTGTCTCCTCTCCCTCCAGGTGTCACCCATCTTCCCCATTATCCCCTGGGTATTTATACCTGTGTTTTTTGTCTGTCTGTAACAGTTCTTTTTTTTTTTTTTGTCAAGTCAACCAGCGTGTTACTCCATGCTCCTGCTTTTTGCTAGGATACCGGTTTTGACCCTTGCCTGGCTTGACTCTGAACCCGCCCGCCTGACCATACTGCCTGCCCTGACCTCGAGCCTGCCTGCCACTCTGTAACTCCTGGACTCTGACCTTGTTATGATATTTTGCCTGTTCACTACCATTCTCTTGCCTGCCCCTTGGATTATATTAGATATCAGCGACTCGAACCATCTGCCTCACGTGTCTGCTTCTGAGTCTCGTCCTGTGCCTTTATAGTATGACATCTTCATAGTACAGACGTGTGTTTCTCACATTGGCTTTAGCCATGGAGGGAGCAGGCGTGCCATGGTAACTTTTCACTCACTTAATTTCACCCTATCGCTTCTCATCGCACTTCTTTCAGTTTTCACACGCAACAAATGTAGTTTAGACACTGACCACAACCACTGTCCACAACCATTCAAATATTGACCACACATACTGAAACACAATTACCAACCACTACTGAACACAACTCCTGACCACAACTACTAAACCACAATTTCTGACCACAACCACACAACTTCTGACCACAACAACACAACAACCATAATTACTGACCACAACAACTGAACACAACTGCTGACCACACAACTACTGGACCACACAACTAATGACCGCAACCACAAAATTACTGACCGCAACTAGGGCTGTGGAAGTCATGACATTTCATCAGCCTCAAGGTAATTGACCGTTAATTAACATAAACAGGTTTAGCATATCCAGGCCTCCAAGCATACAAGCTGTATACAAGCCTTTGATGCCGCCTTTAAAAAAATCATAATAAATCCATTATTTATTTTAGTCAGTTCTAAAGAAACATGATATGAAGATATGTATTTCAGAATATGAGTTGGCCTACTGTATGTTATCTGGCTATGATCTCTGCCATAGGCTTTAGGTTGTTCACTTAGCTGACAACATATCCGTGTAAGTCCAGTGCCATTTTATATTAAATTATTTTATAGTAAGAAGAATATAATTTAACTTAGCTGAATAAAATGGAAAGTATATTTTTCCAATTCCAGAGCAAGTGTGCATGTCAAGTGGCTTATTATTTATTTATTTTAATTTTAATTTGTTTGTTTATCTGCCGGCTCCAGCAGCGAACTCAGGCTCTGTGTGTAGTTAACCGACCCTCTGCTCATTCATCGCCATTTTACCTGTTGTTGTATTAGCTGATTAGCTGTGATTACTTTATGCCTCGCTGTATGTCTCTCTCATATGTCAATATGCCTTGTATAATGTTGTTTAGATTAGTTATCATTGTTTTAGTTTACAATGGAGCCCCTAGTTCCACTCATTATACCTCTGATACCTCCTTTGTCCCACCTCCCACACATGCGGTGACCTCACCCATTATTACCAGCTTATCCAGAGATACAACCTCTCTTATCATCATTCAGTGCCTGGGCTTACCCCCGCTGTACCCGCACCCCACCATACCTCTGTCTGCACATTATGCCCTGAATCTATTCTACCACGCCCAGAAAACTGCTCCATTTATTCTTTGTCCCCAACGCTCCAGGCGACCAGTTTTGATATCATTAGCCGCACCCTCATCCTACTCCTCCTCTGTTCCTCGGGTAATGTGGAGGTAAACCCAGGGCCCGCGTGTCCCCATGCACCCTCATTTGTTGACTTCTGTGATCCAAAAAACCTTGGTTTCATGTATGTCAACATCAGAAGCCTCCTCCCTAAGTATGTTTTACTCACTGCTTTAGCACACTCTGCCAACCCTGATGTCCTTGCCGTGTCTGAATCCTGGCTTAGGAAGGCCACCAACAATTCTGAGATTTCATACCCAGCTACAGCATTTTCCATCAAGATAGAACTGCCAAAGGGGAGGAGTTGCAATCTACTACAGAAAGAGCCTGCAAAGTGCTGTCATACTTTCCAGGTCTATACCCAAACAGTTTGAACTTCTCATTTTAAAAATGTACCACTCCAGAAATAAGTCTCTCACTGTTGCCGCCTGCTATCGACCCCCCTACGCTCCCAGTTGTACCTTGGTCACCATTTGTGAATTGATCGCCTCCCATCTAGCTTCAGAGTTCGTTCTGTTAAACTGGGATATACTTAACCTCTTACGTCGACCCTCTACCTTTTCGAATATTCTGTTAAAAATCGCGCAACATTTCAGCGCCCTGCTTCTCATGCCAGGAATATAGTATATGCATATGATTAGTATGTGTGGATAGAAAACACTCAGACGTTTATAAAACTGGTTAAATCACGGCTGTGACTATAACAGAACGTGCGTTTCATCGAAAAGCGCAGGAAAATCTGATCACTGAAAATTGGAAAATATATCAATGCGCCACTTGCATGTATTGTCTATGGGAAAGCAAATTACCTGGAGCCGAGATTGCAATTCCTACAGCTTCCACACGATGTCACCAGTCTTGTCATTTGCCTAGGCTTTGTTTCTTGGTCAAACGAAGAAGAGACAGCCCATTTCTTCAGGTCTCCGACCGGATATTTTGGTTGAGATTTACCCGGACATTATTTCCAGACGTACAGCTATAGAATACACATCGCCTCGTGATCAATTCGATCGCTTATTAACGTTTACTAATACCTAAAGTTGCATTACAAAAGTATTTCGAAATGTTTTGTGAAAGTTCATCGTCAACTGTGGTCCTTCTGTAGCTCAGTTGGTAGAGCATGGCGCTTGTAACGCCAGGGTAGTGGGTTCGATCCCCGGGACCACCCATACGTAGAATGTATGCACACATGACTGTAAGTCGCTTTGGATAAAAGCGTCTGCTAAATGGCATATATTATTATTATTATTATTTTAAAAAATGACGTTACATTTTAAGACGCAATTTTTTTCCGTTGATCACACACTCTTCATAGATCGATATCTAGGCTATATATGGACCGATTTAATCTAAAAAAAGACCCAATAGTGATTATGTGACATCTAGGAGTGCCAACAAAGAAGATGGTCAAAGGTAATGAATGTTTTATATTTTATTTGTGCGCTTTGTGTAGCGCCGACTATGCTAATTATTTTGTTTACATCCCCTGCGGGTCTTTTGAGGTGTTACATGCTATCAGATAATAGCTTCTCATGCTTTCGCCGAAAAGCATTTTAAAAGTCTGACTTGTTGCCTGGATTCACAACGAGTGTAGCTTTAATTCAATACCCTGCATGTGTATTTTAATGAACGTTTGAGTTTTAACGAGTGCTATTAGCATTTAGCGTAGCGCATTTGCATTTCCAGATGTCTAGATGGGATGCCTGCATGTCAGGTAGGAGCAAGAGGTTAACACCCCGGCAGTCGTACAATCTAAGCTAGATGCCCTCAATCTCACATAAATCATTAAGGAACCCAGCAGGTACAACCCTAAATCCGTAAACATGGGCACCCTCATAGACATTATCCTGACCAACATGCCCTCCGATCACTGCCTCATTGCCTGTATCCGCTATGGGTCTGCAGTCAAACGACCACCCCTCATCACTGTCAAACGCTTCCTAAAACACTTCTGCGAGCAGGCCTTTCTAATCGACCTGGCCCGGGTATCCTGGAAGAATATTGACCTCATCCCATCAGTCGAGGATGCCTGGTCATTCTTTAAGTGATTTCCTCACCATCTTAGATAAGCATGCCCCGTAAAAAAAATGCAGAACTAAGAACAGATATAGCCCTTGGTTCACTCCAGACCTGACTGCCCTTGACCAGCTCAAAAACATCCTGTGGTGGACTGCCATAGCATCGAATAGTCCCCACAATATGCAACTGTTCAGGGAAGTCAGGAACCAATACACACAGCTAGCAAAGGCTAGCTTTTTCAAGCAGAAATTCACATCCTGTAGCTCTAACTCCAAAAAGTTTTGGGACACTGCAAAGTCCATGGAGAACAAGAGCACCTCCTCCCAGCTGACCACTGCACTGAGGCTAGGTAACCACTGATAAAATTTCAATAAGCATTTCTCTACGGCAAGCCATGCCTTCCTCCTGGCTACTCCAACCCCGGCCAACAGCTCCCCCCCCCCCCCCCCGCAGCTAATCACCCATGCCTCCCCAGCTTCTCCTTCACCCATATCCAGACAGCAGATATTCTGAAAGAGTTGCAAAACCTGGACCCGTACAAATCAGCTGGGCTAGACAATCTGGACCCTCTCTTTCTAAAACTATCCGCCGCCATTGTTGCAACCCCATTTACCAGCCTGTTCAACCTCTCTTTCATATCGTCCGAGATCCCTAAAGATTGGAAAGCTGCCGCGGTCATCCCTCTCTTCAAAGGGGGGTGACACCCTAGACACAAACTGTTACAGACCTATATCCATCCTACCCTCTAAAGTCTTCGAAAGCCAAGTTAATAAACAGATCACTGACCATTTCGAATCCCACTGTACCTTCTCCGCTGTGAAATCCGGCTTCCGAGCTGGTCACGGGTGCACCTCAGCCACTCTCAAGGTACTAAACTATAAGGATAGGGGGCGGTATTTCCCCTTTGGATGAATTGCGTGCCCATAGTGAATGGCATAAAAATTATTATTGGATAGAAAACACTCTGAAGCTTCTAAAACCGTTTGAATTATGTCTGTGAGTATAACAGAACTCAGAGGGCAGGCAATCTTCCAAACTAGTTTTGGAATCCTGAAAGTTGGGGAAACTTTGACGTCATCGCCCCCTCCCTTCCCAACAAGTTATGGATCTGAAAATACTTCCTATGTCTTCCACTAGATGTCCTCATTCAGTAGAAAGTGCAATGGCGTATATGCTGTGAACTTTGACCTAATGGTAAGTAATTTACTACAGTGTCCCAGAAGATTCACGTGCTTCAAAGTGCATATGCGTTTGGGGTGCTCCCTCTTTTCCAATCAGCATGAGAGGAGCTAGGATTGTCCGGTTGGAATGCCATTCGTTTTGTACGTTTATAACATCCTGAAGATTGATTCTGCACTTAGCTTGACCAGTTTCGTCGACCTGTAATATGTAATTTGGAAGTTTTGATGCGCAATTATTCTGGACCAGAAGTAATTTTTGGGGCATTTGAACTGAAAGTGTTAGCAGATGCTACTACATGGACACTAGAATTGAACATTATGAAACAAAATGATGTATTGTGTAAGTATGACTCCTTCCACTAAATTCTGATCGAAGACCATCAAAGGTAAGGGAATATTTATGTTGTAATTTTGTATTTCTGTTGACTCCAACATAGCGGAGAAATATTGTTACGTCTGAGCGCCGTCTCAGATTATTGCATGGTAAACTAATTCTGTAACGTAAAAAAAAGTGACACAGCGGTTGCATTAAGAACCAGTGTATCTTTCTAACTATATGTAGAACATGTATCTTTAGTCAAAGTTTATGATGAATATTTCTGTTATCTGGCGTAGCTTTCTATAATTTCTCCAGACATTTTGGAGAATTTTCTGAACATGGCGTCAATGTAAACCGAGATTTATGGATGTAAAATGCATATTATCGAACAAAACATAAATGTACTGTGTAACATGTCATATTACTGTCATCTGATGAAGATTTTCAAAAGGTTAGTGAATGATTTTTCTTTTAATCCTGCGTTTGCGATTGTATCTTTTGTTCGACAAAATGGCTGCATATTGTCTGTGTGTTTGTGGTGGTTTAACATAAATATGTGCTATGTTTTTGCCGTAAAACATTTTAAAAATCTGACACGCTGGGTAGATGAACAAGGTGTTTATCTTTCATTTGAGGTATTGGACTTGTTAATGTGTGGAGGTTAAATATTTCTAAGAATATTTTTGCATTCCCTGCGCCACAGTTTGAGCTGAACGGGGGGGTGTAGTTCCCGCTTGGGAACCTATAGGCACAACAGGTTTAACCTCTTGAAGCTAGGTGACACTATTTTCATTTTTGGAAAAATAACATTCCCAAAGTAAACGGCCTATTTCTCAGGACCAGATGCTAGAATATGCATATAATTTATTATTTATTTACCTAGGCAAGTCAATTAAGAACAAATTCTTATTTTCAATGACGGCCTAGGAACAGTGGGTTAACTGCCTGTTCAGGGGCAGAAAGACAGATTTGTACCTTGTCAGCTCGAGATTTGAACTTGCAACCTTCCGGTTACTAGTCCAATGCTCTAACCACTAGGCTACCCTGCTGCCCCAGCTTAGGATAGAAATGCGGTCACAAGAGGCAGACAAAAATTTCAAATAGTATCCTTAAAGTTCGTAGAAACATGCCAAACAATGTTTATAATCAATGCTCAGGTTGTTTTTAGCCTAAATAATCGCTAATATTTCAACTGGACAATAGTGTTCAAATCAACCAATTATACGCATATCCTAGCTTCTGGGCCTGAGTAGCAGGCAGTTTACTTTGTGAATGCTTTTCATCCAAAATTCCGAATGCTGCCCCCTATCCCAAAAAAGTCAAACGGCTCCACAAACCGCTGGCTCAGCTTCCGACAGGGCAGGCAGAGAGGCAGGTTCCAGGTGAAGATCCAGACCTGATCGCCAGGAGAGAAAACAGGCGCCTCACTGTGGTGGAGGTCGGCCTGTTCCTTGTGCCGACACACGGCCAGCTGGAGATGAGTGTGCACAACGTTCCAGGTCTCCTCAATGCGCCAAAACCACTCGTCCACCATAGGGGCCTCGGTCTGGCTTGCATACCAAGGTCTGGCTTGGATGCCACTGGAAAGGAGTGAGGTTAGTGGAGGAGTGGCGGAGGGAATTCTGTGCAAACTCAGCCCAAGGAAGAAACTCTGCCCACTTCCCCAGCCGGCCTGACAGTTACCCCTCAGGAACCTGCCCACCTCCTGATTGACCCTCTCCACCTGCCCGTAATGCTGGAAGACGTGCGTAAAAAGAGCCTCCCTGGCAGAGGAAGGAGGCGACAAGCTTTGGAAAACTGGTCCACAACACGGAGGATGGTGGTGTTCCCCTGGGAGCAGGGAAGGTCCCCCTGGGAGCAGGGAAGGTCAATGACAATGTCCACTGAGAGGTTAGACCAGGGTCATTGTGGAACCGGCAGGGGAAGGAGCTTTCCATAAGTGAGGTGTCTGGTTGTCTTAGACTGGGCACAACTGGAGCAGGAAAAGATGTAAACCCGGACGTCCCTAGCCAAGGTGGGCCACCAGTACTTCTCAGTCAGGCAGTCGATGGTATGGCCTATCCCAGGATGGCCCGACAACCAGGTAAGGAGGCGGTCCCGCACCCCGTAGGCATGTAGGCGCAGTTCTCCGGGCACTGTGCATGTGCGGTTCCGCACGCAGGGCCTGCCACACCACTGGCGCGATGATACGGAATGGAGGGATGATGGGGTCGCCTCTCCTCTGCATCATAGAGGCGAGACGTGGCGTCCGCCTTCGCATTCTTCAAGCCTGGCCTATTAGAAAGAGTGAATTGGAATCTGGTGACAAATAGAGCCCACCTGGCCTGTCTCGGGAAATACCAGGGTTATGCCAACTCAACCAGAGGAGACCTAAAACAACAGGGTGCGTGGTGGTGTCTATAATAAAAAAGACGATCTGTTCTAAATGAGTTTCATGGGTCAGCAGAGAAATGGGAACCGTGATGTGATGTACGAGCCCTGTCCCTTTTGGACAACTATCCAGGGCTCGAACCGGAATGGGTGACTGTAGGGAAACCAAAGGGATGCAAAATGCAGTGTCCAGTGTGATAACTAACAGATTCCCGGCAGCTCTGGAATCAATAAGTTCTAACGGGAGTGAGGGGCTAGGGTATTTGGGGGAATTTGATAGGAAAACACACTGGTTGAGTTCACAGAAAAGGAGAGGAGATCTTGCATCCTGCATGGGTTGGAGCAGGGGAATTTCCTGGCTTGTCCCCTCCTCGCCTATTAGTGGATAGAGCGCAGGTCGGAGAAAAATTACCCCTTTCTCCACCATAGGAGCAGAGGCCCAGATCTCTCCTTTTTCTATGCTCTGCCTCAAGCAAACGTGCAGAGCCCACCTCCATTGGCTCTGGCTGCAGAGCAGGTGTAGCCATGGGCTCCAGATTACTCGCAGGTCTTCGTCGGGACCGCAGGAGTTGGTCCAACCGGATCGCCATGCTGATGAGCTGGTTGAGTGACAGATTGTCATCACGGCAGGCTAACATCCATCTGTACCTCCTCCAGCAGTCTGCTGCGGAACACGGTGACCAGAGCCGACTCGTTCCATTTGGTGGAGGCCACGATGATCCGGAACTCCAGTGGCGATCCTAGATCCCTGGCATAGTCGGAGTAAGCGATCACCCCCCTCTCAGCCCTCCACAGGATGATCTAACACCGAGCAGAAGAGGAGGGTGAAGCGCTCGTAGGACTCGACCCCGGGTCTGCCAATTTCCCGGACCGTCCCGAGATGACGGTGGCAACCCTGTCTCTCCCAGAGACAGCCTCGGCATAGCGAACGAGGTACAGGTTGCATTGCAGAAGGAATCCCTTGCATCTCGCTGGCGTGCCGTCAAAGTGCTCCGGGAGGGACAGGGTTATTCCACGGACCGGCTCAGATGGGACGGAGGCAGGTATTGGTGGTGTGGGGGATGGTGCTGGAACCGGTGCTGGAGACGAGAGGGACTGTACATTCCCCTCCCTATGCAAGATGGTCGCCAGCATGCTGTCCTGGAGAGACAATCCTCGTGATGCTCGTGAAACCTATAAAAAAAATCCCAGGACGAGACCCATAATAACAAGTGTACAAAAATACACATGGCACCAAAAACTGAATAAAACAGAGCACAGGTGCTCACAAGACCAACGTAAATGGGACAATGATCGCAAGACATTGACAAAACAGTCCGGGATTGGTGGTGATGATCCAGTTCAGTGACACCAAGAAGACCTCCTGAGCTGGTGAATGGAATGAGCAGCATTACCGCTGGAATCCGTGACAGTTGGTCGTTGAGTGGTTAAGTAGTTGTGTTCAGTAGTGGTCAGTTGTTTTGTGCATGTGGTCAGTAGTTGTGGTTTAGTACTACTAGTTGTATGGTTGTTCTCAGTATCTGGCCTCAACTACTTACCAAAACTACTGACCACAACCAGGCTAACTTTAAATTCTTTAAAACTCAGTATCTGTGATCTGTAGTTGTCATTAGTTGTGGTCAGTAGTTGTGTGGTTGTGGTCAGTAGGTTTGTGTTTGTGGTCATTAGTTGTGTGGTTCAGTAGTTTTGTGGTCAGTAGTTGTGTGGTTGTGGTCAATAGTTGTGGTCAGTAATGGCCAGTCATTTTGGTAAGTAGGTGTGTGGTTCAGTAGTTGTGGTCAGCAGTTGTGTGGTTCTGGTCAGAAGCTGTGGTCAGTAGTTGTGGTCTGTAGTAGTCAGTATTTGTGGGGATTCTTTTTGTGGTTGTGGTTAGGGCTGTTGCGGTGATGTATTACCATCACACTTGTCATGAGTCATGATTGCAGTAAAAATTCACGTGACCGTTGGTTCACGGGAATCTCCTCTTATGCACTCTGGACATGTATTGGCAGTACCCAACTCACTAACGGCCATTAGGTCCTAATGGGCTCATACACAGGGCTCTGTTGTACACTCTGACAGCAAATCAAACACTTACCATCAAAACAGTATCCTGCTTTTAAAACTCACCTCACTGTGATGATTCATTTGAAAAAAGAAGTTCAACAGCAGGTTGAAACTGAGTTTAAAACATTGTAGTTGTGGATGGTGTTAAAAAGCCTAACACAATGAAATGGACAGCACTTTCTACGGTGATGATTCATTCAAAACATCCATATGCATATTAGAGCTTATGCATAGGCTTATTTTTTACATTTTTTATTTTACCTTATTTAACCAGGTAGGCTAGTTGAGAACAAGTTGTCATTTGCAACTACGACCTGGCCAAGATAAAGCAAAGCAGTATGACACAGACAGCAACACAGAGTTACACATCTGTTGTAAGGCCAGAACGCTCAAATCAACACTACTCCTCGGCCTGAATGTCCAGTATGCGCTCCGAGAGCAAAACGGTCCGAATTTACCATAATTTTAATCAAATTAATTAAACCAGTACCAGTCAAAAGTTTGGACACACCTAAATAGAGAGCCATCACAACTATAAAATAACACATATGGAATCAGTAACATAAAATTCTTATTTACAAGGACAGCCTACTCCTTCCTCCCAGTCGGGGAATTGAACCCGTCCGGTCGGCATGACACAAGGATTGTTTAGCTAAATAGCCCAGTACTGTACTGCCGACCGTCACGTACAAGTTTATTTATTTGGTTTATATTGCGCATTTGTCAGTTAGAGACACAGTAGTGCATTGGGACCCAAAAGCATAATCAGTGCTCTCACTCCTCCTTGGTCATTAGGGCAAATCTGTTCTGTGATAGAACGGGTTTTCTTTACTCCTAGCCCGGCTATTAGACTATTCTTCAGTAAAAGTTGAATAGTCTATTGTTCAGCTATTAGCCAACTTGCAACAAATGTTTTTTTGGTCGAGAGCAAAGCTTTTTTATTTTCAATCGAAAATAATTGTTCTGAAAGCAAAAACGAGGCTTCAAAGTAAAAAATAATAATTTTGCAACCAAATATTTTGTAATAGACCGCAAAACGTTTAATCCCCAAAAATGTATTTGGTAAACAAAAATCTTGTCACGATCGTTAATAATTGGACCAAGGTGCAGCGTGTGTAGAGTTCCACATGTTTTAATCAAAGAAACTCACCAAAACAAATAATCGAACCAAGAAGTAATTGCAGTGTTAACAGGCACCACACAAAAAACAAGATCCCACAAAGGGGAAATGGCTGCCTAAATATGATCCCCAACAGAGACAACGATAAACAGCTGCCTCTGATTGGGAACCATACCAGGCCAACATAGAAATATAATCACCTAGATGACCCATCATAGTCACACCCCGACCTAACCAACAAAGAGCATATAAAGCTCTCTATGGTCAGGACGTGACAGTACCCCCCCCCCCCCAAAGGTGTGGACTCCGACCGCAAAACCTGACTCAATAGGGGAAGGTCCGGGTGGGCATCTACCATCGGGGGCGGCTCTGGTGCGGGGCGAAGGACCCACTCCGCTCGTGGATACGTCATCTTCAATGGCGGCTCTGGTGCGGGGATTGTCGCCGGAAGCTCGGGACTGTGGATCATCACCGGAGGAACCGGACCATGGCTCGTCGCCGGAGGAACCGGACCGTGGGACGTCGCCGGGGACTCCGGACTGTGGATCGTCGCCGGGGACTCCAGACCGTGGATCGTCGCCGGGGGTTCCGGACTGGGGACCCTCGCAGGAGGCTCTGGACTGCCGACCGTTGCTGGAGGCTCTGGACTGCCGACCATCTCAGGAGGTTCCGGACTGGGAACTGTCGCCGGAAGCTCTGGACTGTGGTGACACATACCTCAGAGCGAGTGCGGGGAGGATGCACAGGATGTACTGGACTGGGGAGGCGCACTGGAGGCTTAATGCGTGGGGCCGGTACAGGTGGCACCGGGCTGGTGACACACACCTCAGGGCGAGTGCGAGGAGGAGGCTCAGGATGTACTGGACTGTGGAGGTGCACTGGGCTGAACTGTGAAGGTGCACTGGGGACACTGTGCGTAGAGCCGGCGCAGGATGTACTGGACCCTGGAGGCATACTGGAGACCAGGAGCGCTGAGCCGGCACAACCCGTCCTGGACAGATACCCACTTTAGCATGACAAGTGCGAGGACCTGGCACAGAATGCACCGGGCTTTGGATGCGCACTGGAGAGACAGTGTGTATCACCTCAAAACATGGTGCCTGACCAGTCACATGCTCCCCACGGTGAGTACGGGTAGTTGGCTCTGGTTCAAACCCTGGCTCCTCCAACCACTCCGTGTGGCCCCCCCAAAACATTTTTTGAGGCTGCCTCTCGGGCTTCCGTTGTGTCCGCGAACCCTGGTTTCGTCGTTGTTGCTCCTTCGATGCTTCCGTCTGCTTCCACGGCAGGGCTTTGTATCTCCTTGTATCTCTCCAAGACTTCCTCACAACTCTTTAATTTTGCTATAAACCACCCTCCATTTTGGCCATTTTTTGAGTGTCAGTTTGGCTACAACCAATACTGTTCAATACAGCCTTTCTTTCCGACACAAAGGAAGTCATAGCGGACACCTACGAAGGACTGTGTGATGATGGCATCTCAGGTAAGCGGCACCGGGAGTTCTTCCATCCAACTTCTACATAGCTAGTAGTTAGCTGCTACGATTCAGTGAAGGTTCATAACATTCTACTCCATTACATACATACATACATACATACATACATACATACATACATACATACATACATACATACATACATACATACATACATACATACATACATACATACATACATACATACATACATACATACATACATACATACATACATACATACATACATACATACATACATACATACATACATACATACCGTAGAATGATAAATCATGCGATTACTATTCTCAAGTTAACCAAAAACAATTAGCGACGAATGCCTGTTCTCACCATTTTCAGTTGAATTCATCTAACTTTCCTCCATGGAAACTCATAAGCAGGCCATGTCCTATTTGTTTCATAGTCGATATATAATCATATTTCTGATAGAGGAAAATATAGTTTAGAATGATCAATTATGTATACTTTAATGATTAGAACCATTCATGCTAATACTATTATGTTATGATTTGAAAAGTATGGGTTCTTAATTGTACTGTTACTGAAAATGTAAGCAGAAATTAATTGTGTCTGTGTCTCCTGGGAAAGTTTTAAAGCAGAGATAAGATAGTACTTCAAAAGATAAGAATGTTTTGGTTGGATTCCATTAGCAGAGAGAAATATATCCTTTAGGCAGGTTGGAATGTAGTTTATGAGGGGAGTGAAACTATCTCCAGGACCGAATACTACGCCATTGTAAGACTGGGAGAGGGGGTGTAACTGATGACGTCATTTTATGTCTTCTTCAGATTTAAAATGTAATGTTCTTTGTATTTTGGGTCAGTACTCATCAAGAATAAATGCTGAACTTGTTTTTTAAGACTGGTCTCTTACTAATTCATGCAAATGATAAACTTACAACTTATCATGAATTAGAAATGAGTGCGAATTAAATTGGTTTTGGCAATAAAACATAAGGGAATTTAAAATTCCTCTATCAATTTCATAACAGTATAACGGTTAGCTTTTTGGGAATGCTATTCTGACATGTCAGATAGGGTTAGACCAGAAAGTCAGGGTCATTAAGGCAAGGATGTCCCATGAAGGCTTTAGAATGGTCAAAGGAAGTTTCCAAGCATTGGGCCATCGTGTAGATGTAGATGTGTAGATGGTGCTGGTATCATTTGCCAGAATGATCCAGCTTCGTTGCATTGCTTGGCAAAAAATACTCTGTTCCTGCTCCCCTGTCTCTCGTCCACATTGATACAAATCATAAATTGATAAGGTACTAAGATGTATAATGTCTCCATCAAATCTAAGAAGTTTTTTAAACTTTTCTATTCTTACTTATTCGTAGACACATTTTCAATGATGTATGAAATTGTAGTTGTTCGTCATCAACTGGTAATACATAAAAAATTAAGCCTGTTAATAGGTTAAACATTTCACTTTTAATTACAATGCTTTTTTTTCAAGATACAACATTGTCATCTTTGGAAGTATAGATGGATTTTCAAGGAAGGTAAGGATATTATTTTGTTTGCATATTTCCCATCACCTAATGAACAACCACAATACCAGTCTGGTGTTGAACTTTCTGTGCTGTATTGACGTATCCTGAAAATGACATCTGCTAATTTAGATTGAACGGTCATATCTCAGTTATTGTTTTCATATCTACAAAAAATAAGCTGTTTTCTTTACTTTCAGAGTGCGAGTTGATCAAGGGGTCGAAAATGTAGATATTGCCAGATGTATGTTCACTGTCCGAGGAACACGCAGTGGAAGCTTTATTGCTGGCAGAAATGTCCATAACCAGACATTATTAAACTGTTCTGTGTTCTTTTTCTGTCTTCCTCTCTGCCTGTCTTGTTGTACATGGAACCTGTCTCACATGCATTAATTAAAAAACCCTTAAGATGTGAGCTGCTAATTTAAGATTTGCACCACATAAACAATGGACTGTCAAGCCCCTGTTGCTGACAAATGTATCGTCACTAATACAGATTTGTTTATTTTGAGCGATCCAGATTCAGCAGGTGGAGGACCTGCTTTATCAGGAGGATAATCTGGAAACACTGACAATGGGGTCATTGTTCCTGACATCCCATGCCCCCGCCTTTTTAGATGCAGTCCTCCCACACTATGTAGGATATTGTTTTAGCCCCATTGCCACTCTTGATAATGGTAAACATTTGTATTTTTTGGAGGAGGGTGAAAGGATAGGACCAGCTGTCTAAGTGAGAGAGTAGGCTATTCTGGATAGAGCAGGAACATTTGTGTAGTATATTTATCATGAGGTTTTCTGTCCTCAGATAAGAGAGCTATGAAAGCCTGTCAGCAGATGAAGAGGTCCCAATGAAGAGCAGTGGTTCTCAGTCCTGGCCCTGGGGACTTAAAGGGGTTATAACGGCTTTCTTCTGTGGACGAAGGAGAGGACCAAAGCGCAGAGTGGTTAGTGTTCATCATGTTTAATAAAGACACTGCAGCTCACGTCCTGACCAACACTAAAACAAACAAAATAACTTTGGTCAGAACGTGACAGTACCCCCCCTAGGGTGCTGACTCCGGCCGCAAAACCTGAACCTATAGGGGAGGGTCTGAGTGGGCATCTGTCCGCGGTGGAGGTTCTGGCGCAGGACGAGGACCCCACTCCACCATAGTCTTTGTCCACTTTAGTGTCCTCCTAGGAACGGCGACCCTCGCCACCGACCTTGGACTGGCAACCCTACTAAAGGGCCCCACTGGACTGAGGGGCAGCTCCGGACTGAGGGGCAGCTCGGGACTGAGGGGCAGCTCGGGACTGAGGGGTAGCTCAGGACTGAGGGGTAGCTCAGGACTGAAGGGTAGCTCAGGACTGAAGGGTAGCTGAGGACTGAAGGGTAGCTCAGGACTGGCTGACGGCTCTGACAGCTCCTGGCTGGCTGGCGGCTCTGGCAGCTCCTGGCTGGCTGGCGGCTCTAGCAGCTCAGGACAGACGGGCGGCTCTAGCAGCTCAGGACAGACGGGCGGCTCTAGCAGCTCTGGACAGACGGGAGACTAGCAGCTCAGGACAAACGGGAGACTCTAGCAGCTCAGGACAGACGGGAGACTCTAGCAGCTCTGGACAGACGGGAGACTCTAGCAGCTCTGGACAGACGGGAGACCCCAGCAGCTCTGGACAGACGGGAGACTCCAGCAGCTCTGGACAGACGGGAGACTCCAGCAGCTCTGGACAGACGGGAGACTCTAGCAGCTCTGGACAGGCGGGAGACTCTAGCAGCTCTGCACAGGCGGGAGACTCTAGCAGCTCTGGGCAGGCGGGGGACTCTAGCAGCTCTGGGCAGGCGGGGGACTCTAGCAGTTCTGGACAGACGGGAGACTCTAGCAGTTCTGGACAGACGGGAGACTCCAGTAGCTCTGGACAGACGGGAGACTCCAGTAGCTCTGGACAGACGGGAGACTCCAGCAGCTCTGGACAGATGGGAGACTCCAGCAGCTCTGGACAGGCGGGAGACTCTAGCAGCTCTGCACAGACCGGAGACTCTAGCAGCTCTGGACAGGCGGGAGACTTGCAGCTCTGGACAGGCGGGAGACTCTAGCAGCTCTGGACAGGCGGGAGACTCTAGCAGCTCTGGACAGGCGGGAAACTCTAGCAGCGCTGGACAGGCGGGAGACTCTAGCAGCGCTGGACAGGCGGGAGACTCTATCGGCTCTGGCAGCACTGGAGAGGAGAAAGGCTCTGGCAGCGCTGGACAGGCGGGAGACCCTGTAGGCAGAAGACGGAGAGACGGCCTGGTGTGGGGGCTGCCACCGGAGTGCTGGTGCGTAGAGGTGGTACTGGATAGACCAGACCGTGCAGGCGCACTGGAGCTCTTGAGCACCGAGCCTGCCCAACCTTACCTGGTTGAATGCTCCCGGTCGCCCTGCCAGTGCGGCGAGGAGGAATATCCCGCACTGGGCTGTGCTGGCGAACTGGGGACACCATGCGTAAGGCTGGTGCCATGTACACCGGCCCAAGGAGACGCACTGGAGACCAGATGCGTAGAGCCGGCTTCATGGCACCTGCCTCGATGCCCACTCTAGCCCGGCCGATACGAGGAACTGGAATGTACCGCACCGGGCTATGCACCCTCACCGGGGACACCATGCGCTCCACAGCATAACACAGTGCCTGCCTGGTCTCTCTCGCTCTCCGGTAAGCTCAGGAAGTTGGTGCAGGAGTCCCTAAAACATTACACTCCCTGTGTGCCACCCCCAAAACATTTTTAGGCTTGCCACTCGGGCTTCCTACCGCGCCGCCGTGCTGACTCCATTCGCCGGTATCCCTCCTCACACTGCTCCAGAGAATCCCAGGCTGGCTCCGGCATTCTCCCTGGGTTGACCGCCCACCTGTCTATCTCCTCCCAAGTAGTGACACAGTCCAGCTCTCACTCCCATGTCTAGAAATCCTGACATCGCTGCTGCTGCCCATTACCACGCCGCTTGGTGCTTTTGTGATGGGTGGTTCTGTAACGGCTTTCTTCTGTGGACAAAGGAGAGGACCAAAGCGCAGCGTGGTTAGTGTTCATCATGTTTAATAAAGACGATAAATGTGAACACTACAAAATACAAAACAACAGATGTGAAAAAAACGAAACAGTTCTGTCTGGTGCAGACACACGAAGACAGAAGACAACCACCCACAAAACCCAACACAAAACAGGCTACCTAATTATGGTTCCCAATCAGAGATAATGACTAACACCTGTCTCTGATTGAGAACCATATCAGGCCATACATAGAAACGGGAAAACTAGACACACAACAGAGAATGCCCACTCAGCTCACGTTCCTGACCAACACTAAAACAAAGAAAACACAAAAGAACTATGGTCAGAACGTGATAGGGGTGCACATTTTTGCCTTTGCACTACACAGCTGATTCAAATGATCAAGTCATCATCAAGCTTCAAGTGGTATTTATGTATTCATTTGTGACACTATCCTTGATATGATCCTGCTCTTGTCACATGCTACACATGCACATGTATCTATCCATCCAAAGTTATCATGATTTGTTCTAAGGGATATTCTACTTCTATTATACAGGAAGTATTATTAAAGAGATGCTTGACATTGAAGTACAGATAGAGATGCAGTAGTCCCAGAGCTAATGATCCAAGGTCAGTTTTACATTTCATCTCCTAATGATTATAATGACTGACTGTGTTAGAATAAAAAAAAACAAAGGTTATTCATAATCTCTCTCTATCCATCTGTCTCTCGTCTGCAGGTATGTTTTGAAGTGAATGAGGAAGCCAGTCCCGTCATCACCACCTCACCCGTTCTTCAGATAACCTTCAGGCCGACTGGGAGCCCAAGGCTGGTTAGGAGACACCGCTAGAGACACTGTAATTGAGATGAACTGAGAGAATATTAGGGTAGCACTGTGATTCATTAATCATATGCTCCTCTGTTTTACCTCTTCTGTCTTCTACACCTCTCTCCCCACCTCCTCCTTCTTCCTCTTTTTTTATAATGCATGGAAGTACAGATTGAACTTGTATTTATATTATAATATTACAATTATAATATTTATAATGCGTGAATTATGTATTTATAACACCTGGATAATGAACTTTCAATAAAGCATTTCACATTCACCACTGGTTGAAATGAAGTTTCTCATTGGAATACTACACCTATCCTGAGTCCTCAGATTAAAGCAGATGAAGGGAGTTAAGATATGCATAGGTGTATTTCTTTATATATGAATTACAAATCAGCCTTTACTTAAACCATGTTTCTAGTCTATTGTATAGTTACAATGTATAATCATTGATATCCCAGGAGCAGGAGTGGTAAACACTGGTGAAGTGTATAATTGTAATACATACATGCAGACACAGCATCATTCAAATAATGGAGTTTGATACACCTGGTATTGGATATGACTGAAAAATAATGTCTCACAGAGATAAATACCTGAACCACACCTTTATTTGCCAAGGAAGAGAACATGATCAGTGAATATATTCAATGTACAGGCTACAATGTTGGGATCTCATGCGTGGTAATAACTACAGTACATGTATATAAGACTTGCATCCTTGGCACATTAAAGTTACTATATTCTACTCAATCCATAGGCTTCATTAATCCCATTCAGACTTGAAGTCGATACAACAACTATGATAGCTGAGGTTCATAGGTTCTGAACTAATATTCATAACAAAACTTTTAGGGTCCATACACAGATTGGCTACACAGCTACACATCCATAGGCATACAGTAATTGTTATCCTCCACTACACAATAATCAAATAAATAAATAGTTAGCTAGCTATATTACTTGAGCTGTATTGGAATGCAAGCTTATACAATTGTACATTCAATTTGCAGTAAATGCTTTAACTTGCTAGATTCTTTTCATCCACTGTTTCAGAAGACGACAGCTTGGTTTGCTGGTTTTCTCAGGAGTCCCTAAAACATTACAAAGTAAAAATGACAAATTCATACTCATTTCATAACACTAGCTAGCTAACGTGAACTAACTCTCTTTTGTACATCGCGCTGGTCCGTACAATTGACCTAGTTTTAGTGCCCAAAAAACGTAATACTTCCAGATCAACTGTAATATCAATACCAATGTAAAAGCACAATTTATCCCCTTTCCAACAAAATCAATGACGAGACCTTCACGATGCCCATCTCTGCATAATTCAAGAAGGCAATGAGCTCCGTCGGGTCTTTTAAAAAATGGCGGGTGGGGAAGCGAAACCTATTGCGTGATAACGAGAAGGAGAGATGTCGTGTGGGGAAACAGCTTTTTTCACTCGATCTGTCCAACTTATCACCTTATCGCCTCTAAAAGGTAAATAAAACACTATAAAGAATTTATTTAATGTGCCATTACATACCTATTTGTGTAATGAACTTCGTCTGTTGTTTGTAGAGAGTCAGACCGAAATGCAGCGTGTAGGTTACTCATGACTTTTAATGAAGAATAATGCGGTACATGAAATAACTGAAAATACAAAAACAACAAACGAGTGACACTAATACAGCCTATCTGGTGACTAACACTAAGACAGGTACAATCACCCACGAAATACAACACGCACTCAGGCTACCTAAATACGGTTCCCAATCCGAGACAACTAGAATCAGCTGACTCCAATTAGGAATCGCCTCAGGCAGCCAAGCCTAACTAGACACACCCCTAATAATACACACTCCCAATTAATACAAACCCCAATACGAAATACAACATATAAACCCATGTCACACCCTGGCCTACCCAAACATATAACAAAAACACAAGATACAATCACCAAGGCGTGACAATTTGAAGGTTTGTGTCGAATTTGAATCGGGATTTTAGGGCGGTGCTAAAGTGATCTTCAGAAGTAAACAGCGGCTTTTGAGAGTCATGATAGCTTGCAGTGATGACGCAAAAAAATGACTAGGTATCCCCCTTACTCTGTCCCTGTCCCTTTCTTGTTTTTAAACGGTGAGAGAAGTGCTACACCTGGTGGTGAGAGATTGTGGAGAGCGGCCGTAAGACAGAATTAGTTGCTTTATGCGTGCTGTACGTTATGCCATGACATGTCACAATTTAACGTACAGCGTCGGAGGGTCAGTTTTTAAAAACTTTTCTCCAATACTATAGAGCCATTACCATGTCAATCAACACTTGAATAGAAATGTAGTTCACACCCCAGATTTTGATGTCAACACAGTCACTACAGTCCCATTAGTTTCTTTGCAGCCTCGTTTGAATCTCGCGGTTGCGCACATTTGTATGGAATGGGGTTAGCGTACATTAACTAACTTGCTAAATTGCGATTTTTCGTAAATTTACTTTATCACAAAGAAATATGCACAAACATTTGTCTCTTCATTAACTAACATATTCCTCTCAATTGTTAATGTTTTGCTTGACTCGTTATGACGTTATAACTACTTACATTTGCTTCCTCCATAATGTTTTGTCAGCCATCTTTGCTGAAGAAAGTCACCAGGGACAGGTGGCTCGCGTCAAATTCGTCATTGGAACCACTCAATATGATTGGTCATATAAAAACCTTGGGACCCAAATGCATTATGAGTGCTCTAACTCCCTCTTGTGGTCGTCTGGAGCAATGAAGCCGTGACGCTGGGTACCTCTAAGTCACGCGTTGTAAGCTCGTAACTTTTAAAGGAGGAACCACTGTATGTCCATTGGTCTTGTGAGTACCTGTGCTCTGTTTTATTCGGTTTTTGGTGCTTTATGTATTTTTGTGCACTTGTTATTATGGGTCTCGTCCCGTGAATTATGTTAGAGGTTTACACCTCGCTCTGTAGTTTGGGGTCGAGACTTTTAAAAACTATTACGTATTCCTGCGCCTGTCTCCCATCCTTATGCTACATGACACCAACAATAACTCTTGAACCGTTTTAAGCTATAGACACCAACCCAGCTTATACATGTTCAGGCTAACCTAGCTTCAGATTCTTTAAAACTTTCATAAATTATAACTATATACATTTGCATGAACTTTACATAAAGTTGCATAAAATAACCAAGCAACAGAAACTCTTGAACCGTTCAAGCTAGAGACAGACACCAAACTAACTTCCACATGTTCAGGTTATCCTAACTTCAAATTCTTAAACGTTTACACTGCCTTCAGAAAGGATTCACACCCCTTTACTTGTTCCACATTTTGATCTGTTACAGCCTGAATATAAAATATATTAAATTGAGATTTTTGTGTCACTGATGTACACACAATACCTTATAATGTCAAAGTGCAATTTAGTTTGTTGCTGAAATTACTCCTTTAGAACACACAAAGGCCGTCAACAGCCTTTCTTTAAAATACTATAGCGGCCAGGAACAGCCTTATTTTTCTGACAATAATATCTGTCAATATCGCAAATGAACATGTTGTCGAATTCACTTGGCGGTTGCCATCAACCAGAAACCAGAAACAGGGTATGCTGTTATTTGACTTCTAAAATATTTTAAATTACTCAATAACTCAAAATTATGGAGCCAAAGCAGCCTTGATTTTTCACTGTGGAATTTTAGTTGATGATACGGATTTGGACACGTCCTTATTGCACTTTCAAAGCAATGATGTCAAGGTGAGTGAAATAAGTAAACATCAGATATACAGTACCAGTAAAAAGATTGGACACACCTACTCATTCAAGTTTTATTTTTTTACTATTTTCTACATTGTAGAATAATAGTGAAGCAATCAAAACAATGAAATAACACATATGGAATCATGTAGTAACCAAAAAAGTGTTAAACAATCTAAATATGTTTTATATTTGAGATCCTTCAAAGTAGCCACCCTTTGCCTTGATTACAGCTTTGCACACTGTTGGCATTCTCTCAACCATCTTAATGAGGTTGTCACCTGGAATGCATTTCAATTAACAGGTGTGCCTTGTTAAAAACGTCTTATGGCTGCAGGGGCAGTATTGAGTAGCTTGGATGAAAGGTGCCCAGAGTAAACGGCCTGCTCCTAAGTCCCAGTTGCTAATATATGCATATTATATATATATATACCAGGTTCAGTGTTAGCTAGCTAACATTAGGCTCTAACTAGCATAGCAAACAGTTCTGGGATATGAATCATAACATTATACACGTAACATTATGCAGCTCCACTACACAATAATTAAAAAAAAAGCTGCATTTGACAGGATTACCAACACAGACTGACCAGCTCAAATAGACTTCTATATGGCAGACCAATCCGAACTCATCTCTCGGCATGTCCAGTCCACTCATTACAATTTTATTTGTATTTACAGATGGCATACACATTTTTATTAAGGCACATTAAAGTTCACATGTTCCAGAAGGCATTTCTGCCAAAAAATAAATCATTAAAGTGTCTCTCCTGTCATGACTTGTGATATATGCCTAGTTTCCAGAAATGGGTCACTGTTAGCTTGGGGGCTTGACTGCTATTGTGAGGTCAGAACATTCGCATCAACCCTACTCATCGGCCAGAGCGTCCACTGTGCGCTCTGAAAGCTATCATGCCACAAGGCGAAACCCAGATGCAGACACAGAAGGCAGATGGTTGGAGTCTTACAATGTTACTAATCCAAAGGGGTAGCAAGAGAATGGTTGTGGACAGGCAAAAAATGTCAAAACCAGATCAGAGTCCAGGAGGTATGGAATGGCAGACAGGCTCGTGGTCAAGGCAGGCAGAATGGTCAGGAAGGCGGGTACAAGGTCCAGAAACAGGCAAGCGTCAAAACCGGGAGGACTAAAAAAAGGAGAATGCAAAAAGCAGGAGAACGGGAAAAATGCTGGTTGCCTGGGAAACATACAACACGAACTGGCACAGAGAGACAGGAAACACAGGGATAAATACACTGGGAAAACAAGCTTCACCTGGAGGGGGTGGAGACAATAACAAGGACAGGTGAACCTGATCAGGCTGTGACAGTACCCCCCCATCTTGGTACTCCACCTGGCATCCTATCTAGGTGCATACCTGGGGTGTCGGCGGTGGAAGTCGGTAATGAGGGCTGGATCCAGGATGTCTCTAGCGGGAACCCAGCACCTCACCTCCAGGCCGTAACCTTCCCAAGTCAACCAGATACTGGAAATGCCTGCCCCATGATCGAACATCCAGGAGACGTTTTACCGTACCGGCCGGATGGCCATCAATGACATGGGGAGGGGGGTCTGGGGACAGAAGACAACGAACAGTGAGACAAGGGCTTAATCTTAGACACATGGAAGGTAGGGTGAATATAGAGGGTACGGGGTAACACCAGATGGACAGCAGTGGAACTCAGGACTCTGGAGATGGGAAAAGGACCAATGAAATGAGGGAACAGTTTGAGGGACTCTACCCAAAGGGGCAGGTCCCGTGTAGACAGCCATACCCTCTGCCCAACGTGGTAATGGGGAGCTGGGGTCCGGCGACGGTCTGCTTGTCAACAATACCTGGCATTGGTCTTGAGAATAGCCGCCCTGACTCTTCACCAGGTTTGTCGACAGCAGCAGACAAACATCTGGGCTGACCTCCTGCTCTTGTTCAGGGAAAAGTGGTGGCTGATATCCCATGGAGCACCCGAAAGGGGAGAGTCCAGTGGCAGAACTGGGAAGAGTGTTCCGGGCATACTCAACCCAGACCAGCTGACGGCTCCAGGTAGAGGAGTTGGTTGAGACCAGGTACCTTATAGTGGTCTCCAGGTCTTGGTTGACTCACTCCGACTGACTGTTAGTTTGGGGATAGAATCCAGATGACAGGTTGGCCGACGACCCAATAAGGGTGCAGAATGCCTTCCAGAACTGAGACAAGAACTGAGGACCCCGATCAGAGACCATGTCTACCGGGAGTCCATGGATCCAGAAGACATGCTACACCATAAGCTGGGCCGTCTCCTTGGCAGAAGCTAGTTTGGGGAAAGGGATGAAAGGCGGCCTTGGAGAACCGGTCGACTACAGTCAGAATGACAGTGTTGCCATCAGGTGCAGGTAGCCCAGTGACAAAGTCCAGAGATATGAGACCAGGGACGATGAGGAACCAGGAGTGGATGCAGGAGGCCAGAAGGTGCTTGCCATGGAGTCTTGTTTTGAGCACACACAGTGCATGTGGTGACGAAGGCAGAGATGTCAGGGACCATTGTGGGCCACTGTCACGCCTTGGTCATTGTATTTTGTGTTTTTGTTATATGTTTGGGTAGGCCAGGGTGTGACATGGGTTTATATGTTGTTTTCGTATTTGGGTTTGTAGTATTTGGGATCGCGGCTATTAGGGGTGTTGTATAGGCTTGGCTGCCTGAGGCGATTCTCAATCAGAGTCAGGTGATCCTTGTTGTCTCTGATTGGGAACCGTATTTAGGGAGCCATAGTTTCGCTTTGTATTTCGTGGGTGTTTGTACCTGTCTCTGTGTTGTAGTCACCAGATAGGCTGTAATTAGTTTCACGTTCCGTTTTGTTGTTTTTGTATTTAGTTTCAGTTATTTCATGTACCGCTTTCTTTCATTAAAGTCATGAGTAACCAACACGCTGCATTTCGGTTCGACTCTCTTCTTTCAACAGACGAACGCCGTTACAGCCACCAGAAACGTTGTCGAAGGAAGGCTAGTGTCCTCGGATGGGGCCACAGTGTCTCCTGACCCCTCATGTCTCAGCCTCCAGTATTTATGCTGCAGTAGTTTGTGTCGGGGGCTAGGGTCAGTTTGTTATATCTGGAGTACTTCTCCTGTCCTATTCGGTGTCCTGTGTGAATCTAAGTGTGCGTTCTCTAATTCTCTCCTTCTTTCTTTCTCTCACTCGGAGGACCTGAGCCCTAGGACCATGCCCCAGGACTACCTGACATGATGACTCCTTGCTGTCCCCAGTCCACCTGGCCATGCTGCTGCTCCAGTTTCAACTGTTCTGCCTTACCATTATTTGACCATGCTGGTCATTTATGAACATTTGAACATCTTGGCCATGTTCTGTGATAATCTCCACCCGGCACAGCCAGAAGAGGACTGGCCACCCCACATATGCTCTCTCTAATTCTCTCTTTCTTTCTCTCTCTCGGAGGACCTGAGCCCAAGGACCGTGCCCCAGGACGACCTGACATGATGACTCCTTGCTGTCCCCAGTCCACCTGACTGTGCTGCTGCTCCAGTTTTAACTGTTCTGCCTTATTATTATTGGACCATGCTGGTCATTTATGAACATTTGAACATCTTCGCCGTGTTCTGTTATAATCTCCACCCGGCACAGCCAGAAGAGGACTGGCCACCGCACATAGCCTGGTTCCTCTCTAGGTTTCTTCCTAGGTTTTGGCCTTTCTAGGGAGTTTTTCCTAGCCACCGTGCTTCTACACCTGCATTGCTTGCTGTTTGGGGTTTTAGGCTGGGTTTCTGTACAGCACTTTGAGATATCAGCTGATGTACGAAGGGCTATATAAAAAAAAGATTTGATTTCATTTGATTTGAAGTTAAATCCGGTGAACAGGAGGGCCCAGCGGGCCTGCCTGGAATTGAGGAGCTTGGCTGTACGGAGATATTCCAGGTTTTTATGGTCAGTCCAGACCAGGAATGGCTGTTCTGCTCCTTCCAGCCAGTGCCTCCACTCTTCTAACGCCATATTCACCGCCAGGAGTTCTCAGTTGCCGGCATCGTGGTTCCTTACAGCAGGATTGACACGATGGGACAGGAAGGCACAGCGATGAATCTTCTTGTCCTGGGCATATCTATATCATATACATATTCTTTATCCCTTGTGTGTATAAGGAAGTAGTTGTGGAATTGTAAAGTTAGATTACTCGTTGGTTATTACTGCATTGTCGGAACTAGAAGCGCAAGCATTTCACTACACTCACATTAACATCTGCTAACCATGTGTATGTGACAAATAACATTTGATGTGATTTGATTTGACTCTACTAGATTCTTGGAAAATATTGCTTTTTGCCCCCATGCAGCCTTTTTAATTGTATTTTTTAATAATCACTATATGTCTAATAAACTGCGGCGATTTTAGCATGCAAATCTTGGTGGGGCACACTCAACATTATATTTAAATTTTAACAGATGTGGTTTCTACTGACAAATGAGATGTAAAAACTATGGCATAAGGGAACGATGAGCAGATAAGAGGCAATCCGTAATTTCCATTAAGACATTAATGAGTGAGCTAATATGGACGTAGTCTATATAACTATTTGTTCAGCACCTTTGGAAAGTACAGCGACAGAATTCAGAACATGGGTCGTCAAGTCCATCCACTTACACAGGCGTGTCATATCAAGAAGCTGATTAAACAGCATGATCATTACACAGGTGCAGCTTGTGCTGGGGACAATAAAAGGCCACTCTAAAATGTGCAGTTTTGTCATACCACAGATGTCTCAATTCTTTAGGGAGGGTGCAATTGCCATGCTGACTACAGGAATGTCCACCGGAGCTGTTGCCAGATAATTTCAATGTTAATTTCTCTATCATTAGTCACCTCCAACATAATTTTAGAGAATTTGGCAGTTCAACCAGCCTCACAACCGAAGACCGCGTGTAACCACACCAGCCCAGGATCTCCACAGCCGGCTTCCTCATGACCGTATAAACACAATGGGACCACACAGCCATCATACCGCTCAGGAAGGAGATGCGTTCTGTCTCGTAGAGATAAACATACTTTGGTGCGAAAAGTGCAAATCACTCCCAGAACAACAGCAAAGGACCTTGTGAAGATGCTAGAGGAAACAGGTTAAAAAAAAGTATCTATATCCACAGTAAAACATTCATACTTTTTGGAGAAATGTCCTCTGGTCAGATGAAACAAAAATAGAACTGTTTGGCCATAATGACCATCGTTATGTAAAAAGGGAGAGGCTTGCAAACCGAGGTCCTTTGCTGCAGGAGGGACTGGTGCACTTCACAAAATAGATGGCATCATGAGGAAAGATGGATGATGTGGGTATATTGAAGCAACATCTCAAGACATCAGTCAGGAAGTTAAAGCTTGGTCGCAAATGGGTCTTCCAAATGGACAATGACCCCAAGCATACTTCCAAAGTTGTGGCAAAATGGCTTAAGGACAACAAAGTCAAGGTATTGGAGTGGCCATCACAAAGCCCTGACCTCAATCCCACAGAAAATTTGTGGGCAGAACTGAAAAGCATGTGCGAGCAAGGAGGCCTACAAACCTGACCCAGTTACACCAGCTCTGTCAGGAGGAATGGGACAGAATTCACCCAACTTATTGTGGGAAGCTTGTGGAAGGCTACCCAAAACGTCTGACCCAAGTTAAACAATTTAAAGGCAATACTAATTGAGTGTATGTAAACTTCTGACCTACTGGGAATGTGATGAAAGAAATAAAAGTTGATATAAATCATTCTCTCTAATATTATTCTGAGATTTCACATTCGTCAAATAAAGTGGTGATCCTAACTGACCTAAAACAGGGGATTTTTACTAAGATTAAATGTCAGGAATTGTGACAAACTGTGTTTAAATGTACTTGGCTAAGGTGTATGTAAACTTCCGACTTCAAATGTACTTTGTTTTGTTATATATTTTGCATTGTATTATGTAGTGTTATCTATTTGTTGTGTTTTGTTTCCTGTTTGAACCCCAGGAAGAGTCGCCACTGCCATGGCATCAGCTAATTGGGAATCCAAATAAAATACAAATACACACACACACATCATACTCACAAAAGCTATAACTGCGACTACACATTAAACCATATGAGTTCACATGATAAAGATGGTTATGGCTTTGTGCAGAGTTGAAGGAATGACTGAGAGAGATAGACAGAGGTCTAGAAAGCGTGGGTGTGTCTGTATGCCACTGCCTTCCACTGCAGGCATGAGGTAACGTCAGCCTTTGACGTCAAACTGTGGAGCCAGTCTAGCACACCCTAAAATAATAATAACACATCCCTCTCCTTTCACACCTCTCCATCCCTGACTCCTCTACTCTTCCTCCGCTCTGACTTTCAAAAATAAAAAAATACACAGAGTACCAGTCTACCCTCATCTTCTTCTTGATTTTCACTCTCAGTCCCCTCCCCCATCTCCTCTTTCCTCTTTCCTCTCCTCTTATTCACCACATTCTGTGTTGCTACGTGCAGGTGAATATTTTGGAGACAGACACTCTCTTATCAAATAAATACTTGATTCATTTTGGGTCCGCGAGCTCGCTGATTTGCTGAGCTGGTCCGTAATGCTGTTGTAATGTTTTGGTCATAGTTGCAAGAGCTGATTATTTGAAAACAAAAGATTGGCACCTGTTTCAGAGGTATGATTGTAAATGGTCTGTGAACTGCCTCTTGAAATGACGGAAAGAGGAAAAGCAGAGAATAAAATAGTCAGATAAAATTGGCCAAACTTATCACCTTCCACACTAAAAGTTCACTCTATAAAACTAGTCTATTCAAATCCCCATAAAACCCTAATATAAACTCAATTGCTAAAAACATTTACAGTCTCATAATGCAGTTTTGTGGTATGCTTATAACACGCATCGCTCCCTCTCTCTCTCTCCCTCCCTCACACACACACACACACACACTGAAACACTCCCAGCAGACACTCAAATCTTTCCTAAAATCCCCTGGCAACCCAACAACAGAGACTCGTAATTCCAGACTGCCAGCACTATCTCCTGCACATTTTGATTATTTAATGGTAGAGGGTAATCATCATAATCTGATTTGGCCGTGACAGCTTAGTTCCTCAGAATTTCTTGCGCAGTCTACCCGCCTTTGGGTGGTCACAGTCCAATCCCCTCCAACACAAATCCCACACACACCACCCGCCACCCTCACACACACTTTGCATAATGAGAATGCTGGCAACCAAAAAGAAACTAGCTCCAATTTCCTGCTAAACCTGGAATTTTCCTCAGTAAGTGCGAAGATCTCTCTGCCTGCGTATGTTTCTCACTGGCCTCCAAGGAACACATACGGGGCTAAACAAAATGGAGATAAGTGCAGTGAAAAGCCCCCCAAACCAGATCTCGTCTTAATCTTTTAGTGCTTAGTAAAATTGCCCGCATAAAATAGGACAGTTATTTTTTCCGAAAGCATCCATAATAAGTGGGGATTTGAAAAGACGACACTCGAGCTGAACCAAAATTATAATATGAATTCAATTTGAGGGTGTTCATGATATCCATTAGACTCTGTTGTTGTTTTTGTTGGAGCCTGACAGCCATTCATAATGAGAGAAACCTATTTGGAAGGCCTCAAAGATATTCAATTCAGTCTAGTTCCCAGAAGTTGGCCCGTTGAATGCTTTGCTTGGTATCAAGCTGTTTTCCCATTTATCCCCCCCCCCTGTTGTTATGGTAGCCCCAGTGTGTGACAGCTTCTGTAACTGACAGACACCGACAGTATGACCTGAGTCTGACCTTGCCTCGGCTCCAGACAAAATGTTGCTTCGTAGACTGTGAGAGATGCCTGATTGGTGATGTCATCTGGACTATTTCCTGTATTCAGTTAGGTCACAACAACACAAACAAACAAAAGTTGTTGTTTTCTGGTGAAGAGCAGGATGCCTTTGATGAATTTGTGTTGCCAATTGCAAAAGGACATACAAGAGAAACATGCTAATAAAAAGGGACATTTTGAAATGTGACATTGTAGAAAACAGCCAAAGATTGGGAAAAGTTAGAAACAACTACTGGTATCAAATAAAATAAAATAAAATTAGTCACATGCACCGGATACAACAGGTATAGATATACCTTACAGTGAAATGCTTACTTACGAGCCCCTAACCAAAAATGCAGTTTAAAAAGAAATATGAGTAAGAATAAGAAATAAAAGTAACAAGTAATTAAAGAGCAGCAGCAAAATAAACAACAGCGAGACTATATACAGGGGGACACCGGTTCGTTGAGGTATGTACGTGTAGGTAGAGTTATTAAAGTGACTATGCATAGATGATAACAACAGAGAGTAGCAGCAGTGTAAAATGGGAGGGGGGGGGGGCAATGCAAATAGTCTGGGTAGCCATTTGATTAGCTGCTCAGGAGTCTTATGGCTTGTGGTAGGAGTTGTTTAGAATTCTCTTGGACCTAGACTTGGCCCTCTGTTACCGCTTGCCGTGCGGAAGCAGAGAGAACAGTCTATGACTAGGGTGGCTGGAGACTGACAATTTTAAGGGCCTTCCTCTGACACCGCCTGGTGTAGAGATCCTGGATGTCAGAAAGCAGTTGCCGTACCAGGCAGTGATACAACCAGTCAGGATGCTCTCAATGGTGCAGCTGTAGAACCTGTTGAGGATCTGATGACCCATGCCAAATCTTTTCATTCTACTGAGGGGGAATAGGTTTTGTCGTGCCATGACTGTCATGGTGTGCTTGGACCATGTTAGTTTGTTGGTGATGTGGACACCAAGGAACTTGAAGCTCTCAACCTGCTCCACTACAGCCCCGTCGATGAGAATGGGGACGTGCTCGGTGCTCCTTTTCCTGTAGTCAACAATCATCTCCTTTGTCTTGATCACGTTGAGGGATAGGTTGTTATCTGGCACCACATGGCCTGGTCTCTAACCTCCTCCCTATAGGCTGTCTCGTCGTTGTCGGTGATCAGGCCTACAGACACTGTTGTGTCATCGGAAAACTTAATGATGGTGTTGGAGTTGTGCCTGGCCGTGCAGTCATGAGTGAACAGGGAGTACAGGAGGGGACTGAGCACTCACCCCTTAGGTGCCCCTGTGTTGAGGATCAGCGTGGCGGATGTGTTGTTATCTACCCTTACCACCTGGGGGTTGCCTGTCAGGAAGTCCCGGATCCAGTTGCAGAGGGAGGTGTTTAGTCCCAGGGTCCTTAGCTTATTGATGAGCTTTGAGGTCACTATGGTGTTGAACGCTGAGCTGTAGTCAATGAACAGCATTCTCACATAGGTGTTCTATGCTCACATGATAATGATATAGTATGATTGTGTTTATGATGTGATTAGTAATGTACTTTGCTGACCTTAGAAGCTCTAGGATCTTTAGGAATGTCTGGATTCCCGAAAAAACAAACATCTCATGTCATCAGACTTGTAATTTACTGAATGAAAATCCAAGAACAATCCTTCATTCATTAGATAGAGAAATGTATTCGTCCAACAGCTATGAATCATAAAGCCTAAATGAAAACTTTGACTATTCAAGTGCCCCATGTATTTATTCCTTTTAAGCTTAACAAGGAACGACTGAACATAAAGTATCTCTGTCTCCTTTTCAGTGGCCGTACTGATACTTATTACACGTTGGTAAATCAAGGCAAAAAAATTACTTCAATCGTTTATATAAACTCTGTTGTGCCACAAGCCTATGTAATATCTAAAATAATCCTTTGCTTTTCTATGTTCTCAAATGTCATGGGGGGAAGGAGGATAAGAGTGTTAATGTGCTGGTGTGTGATTTCATGTCACATTGCAAGACTCTCTAAACGGTTATGAATGACATGAATAGGTTTCAGCCCCGACAATGTAATTGGTATATGACATTATGAGTGACAGTAGGATATTGGGGCAAGCATCCTGGAGTCGCCTCTTTACTGTTGACGTTAAGACTGTATTTTGCGGGTACTATTTAAGGAAGTTGCCAGTTGAGGACTTGTGAGGCATCTGTTTCTCAAACTAGACACTCTAATGTATTTGTCCTCTTGCTCAGTTGTGCACTGGGGCCTCCCCCTCCTCTTTCTATTCTGGTTAGAGCCAGATTGTGCTGTTCTGTGAAAGGAGTAGTACACAGCGTTGTACGAGATCTTCCGTTTCTTGGCTATTTCTCTTTCAGAAGAAAGAGTCTTTGTTTCTGGCCATTTTGAGCCTGTCATCGAACCCACAAACGCTGATGCTCCAGATACTCAGCTTGTCTAAAGAAGGCCAGTTTTATTGCTTCTTTGATCAGGACAACAGTTTTCAGCTGTGCTAACATAATTGCAAAAGGGCTTTCTAATGATCAATTAGCCTATCAAAATGATAAACTTGGATTGCTAACAAGGCGTTCCATTGGAACACAGGAGTGATGGTTGCTGATAATGGGCCTCTGTACGCCTATGCAGATATTCCATTAAAAAATCAGCTGTTTCCAGCAACAATAGTCGTCTACAATGTATTTCAGATAAGTTTTATGTCATTTTAATTTACAAACAAATTGCTTTTCCTTCAAAAACAAGGACATTTCTAAGTGATCCCAAACTTTTGAAAGGTAGTGTATATTATATGCATATGGGGGATTAAAAATGATGGAGACAATTACATTGATATAACCACAATCTAACTGCAATATTAAATCTTACCCCACAAAAAGAGACATACATTTACCTTAGGGGAAGCCAGCATCCAAACAGTGCGCTGTGCACCTGCCAACTTTCCTTTTTAATTAGCTGAAACCAGAGATCTGTGTATAATGACTAGATGCTCATGTCTCTGCCCTAAGAATGTGAGTCATGTCCCGAAGGCGGGAATGTAGGCGACAAGCTTAGGTCTGCATATTATGCCGATAAAAACGCATAGGGCTTATTCAGTACAGATTGTATGCTTTATCTGAAATGTATGCATCTTTCTGTCGGCACTCATCATATTTTATTTGGACGGGCAAGGAGGTACTGTAGGGCGGACCAGGCCCTCTAGGGCCCGCCCATAAGTATGGTCCTTCCTGTCACCCAGTACAGGAACAAAATAAACTTCCACCTGCTCAGCAAACTTCCATTTATTTGGGGATTCAAAGACGTAATGGATGGGATTTCTCAGAGAAGATGCATGGTAAAGATGCTCCTGATGGAACAGTTAAACATCTTGCTGATGACATGGTAACAATGCCAGTGCTTCTAACTTTATATTGAATGTAGAATGAATGTTAAGAACATCTTTGTTGCTGAGGCAAACTTTTATGATCATCCAATGTGGAATCTCACAGTATATCATTCGGTGTCACGGTCAGGCAGTGTAACACAGATTTCTGATGCCTTTATCTGTTATTTTACCAGGTAAGTTGACTGAGAACACTTTCTCATTTACAGCCATGACCTGGGGAATAGTTTCAGGGGAGAGGGGGGGGTTGAAAGAGCCAATTGTAAACTGGGTATTATTAGGTGACCGTGTTGGTTTGAGAACCAGATTGGGAATTTAGACAGGACAGCAGGGTTAACACCCCTACTCTTATAATAATATAAGATCTTTAATGACCTCAGAGAGTCAGAACACCCATTTAACATCCCATCCAAATGATGGCCCCCTACACAGGGCACAGCCCTGGGATATTTTTTTAGAGCAAGTGAAAGAGTGCCTCCAACTGGCCCTCCAACCAATTCCAGCAGCATTTGGTCTCCCATCCAGGGACTGACCAGGACCAACCCTGCTTAGCTTCAGAAGCATGCCAGGGGTGGTATGCACGGTGGTATTACATCATTCAGTTTGGTGGAGTTGACAATAATAATCTTAACTCCTTTTTGTAGACATTTTCCAGCTTCTGTCACTTTTCAGTGTGAAGTTTTGGGTGATGAACATCAACAAATGAGTTCACGTCAGTAGAAGAGCCCAAATCTGTGACATTAATTGTGTTTTTTTTTGTTCTTTTTTTGCAGTACATGTTTGTAAACTATGAATATCTATAAACAACTGGTTGCTAATAATGGTAGATAATCAAATCATTTGAATAATCAAATCATTTACATTTTTGTATGGGAGAAATCATATTATTGGTGAAAAAAACCTCTTGAAATATACACAATAATCACATGATGATAGAAATAGCTTTAATTAACATTCGTGTTTTTAAACCCTTATCCGTAACTGACCCACAAAGAAGTGAAGGATAAAATTATGCTTCAAATGAAAACCGAGATGACTGCATTCAAATATAGACTGGCTACATGGGCCTCCTGTATTTAGGCTATTTAAATCATATTGAAATCAATTTCATGCTTAATCAATTAATATCTATTTTGTGACGAGGCTACGGTCTAATTTTTTGCCTCAATGTGAAATCAAATTCAGTTTTATTGGTCGCATACACATTTTGCAGATGTTATTGCAGGTGCAGAGAAATCCTTATGTTTCTAGCACCAACGGTGGAGTAATACAAAAGAATACAAATAAAGGATGTGATATTAGAATGAGGAATGTCAGAGTCCGGAATATAATCATCACTACTCAGGATAGGACCCAGATGCAGACAGTTCGAATAATAGATATGATTAATTAAACAAGGGGCAGGCAAACGACACGTCAAGGGCAGGCAATGGTCACTAATCCAGGACAGTGTAAAAGGCTGGCTCAGGTTCAGTGATCAAAACTGGGACAACTAGAAACGGGCTCAAGAAAAACAGGAGTATGAAAAACATGGTAGGTTTGACAAGACAATACAAACTGGCAACAGACAAACAGAGAAAATAGGTTTAAATAAACACGGGATAATGGGGAGGATGGTCAACACCTGGAGGGGGGTGGAGACAAGCACAAAGACAGGTGAAACAGATCAGGTTGTGATAAAATGTATATGATATTGTGTATGGACAATATATGAATATAAAGGGTGTGTGCAGCAATAGTTATATAGGATGAGCCTTTACAAGAATAGAGTATATTCGGAAAGTATTCAGACCCCTTGACTTTTTCCACATTTTGTTACAGCCTTATTCTAAAAGGATTCAATCGTTTTTCCTCAATCTACCCACAATACCCCATAATAACAAAACAAAAACATGTTACCAATTTTAGCACATTTATTTCAAATAAAAAATGGAAATATCACATTTACATAAGTATTCAGACCCTTTACTCAGTACTTTGTGGAAGCACCTATGGCAGTGATGACAAAGTATTTTTGGGTATGACGCTACAAGCTTGGCACACCTGTATTTGGGGAGTTTCTCTCATTCTTCTCTGCAGCCACTCCTGCTTTGTCTTGGCTGTGTGCTTAGGGTCGTTTTCCTGTTGGAAGGTTAATCTTCCACCCAGTCTGAGGACCTGAGCGCTCTGGAGCAGGTTTTCATCAAGGATGTATCTGTACTTTGCTCTGTTCATCTTTCTCTCGATCCTGACTCGTCTCCCAGACCGTGCCACTGAAAAACATCTGCAGAGCATGATGCTGCCACCAACATGCTTCCTAGTAGGGATGGTGCCAGGTTTCCGCCAGACTTGACACTTGGCATTCAGGCCAAATAGTTAAATCTTTGTTTCATCAGACCAGAAAATCTTGTTTCTCATGGTCTGAGTCCTTTAGGTGCCTTTTGGCAAACACCAAGTGGGCTGTCATATGCCTTTTACTGAGGCGTGGCTTCCGTCTGGCCACTCTACCATAAAGGCCTGATTGGTGGAGTGCTGCAGAGATGGCTGTACTTCTGGAATGTTCTCCCATCTCCACAGAGGAATTCTGGTGCTCTTTCAGAGTGACAAACGGGTTCTTGGTCACCTCCCTGAGCAAGGCCCTTCTTCCCCGAGTGACTCAGTTTGGCCGGGCGGCCAGCTCTTGGAAGAGTCTTGGTTGTTCCAAACTTCTTCCATTTAAGAATGATGGAGGCCACTGTGTTCTTGGGGACCTTCAATGCTGCAGACATTTTGTGGTACCCTTCCCCAGATCTGTGCCTCAACACAATCCTTCAACCTCATGGGTTGGTTTTTGCTCTGACATGCACTGTCAACTGTGGGACCTTATATATACAGGTGTCTGCCTTTCCAAATCACATCCAATCAATTGAATTTACCACAGGTGGACTCCAATCAAGTTTTAGAAACTTCTCAAGGATGATTAATGGAAACAGGATGCACCTGAGCTCAATTGTGAGTCTCATAGTAAAGGGTCTGAATACTTATGTAAATAAGGTATTTCTGTTTTTTATTTTTAATACATTTGCACACACAAAAATGTACCTGTTTTCACTTTGTCATTATGGGGTGTTGTGTATAGATTGATGAGGAACATTTTTATTTCATCCATTTTAGAAGGCTGTAACGTAACAAAATGTGGAAAGAGTCAAGGGGTCTGAATACTTTACAAATGCACTGTACATATGAAGTGGGTAAAACTGTATGTAATCATTATTAAATTGACCCGTTCAATGACTATGTACATAAGGCAGCAGTCTCTAAGGTTTATGGTAGAGCACCGACTGGTAGTAACAGTGGCTAAGTCAGAGCAGGGTACTGGCCGGTGTCTAGCTATTGGTGACTATTTGACAAGCGGATAGTCTGGAGATAGAAGCTGTTTTTCAGTCTCTCAGTCCCAGCTTTGATGCACCTTTACTGTCTCAGCCTTTTAGATGGTAGCAGGTTGAACAGGCCGTGATTCAGGTGGCTGTGAGGGTCTTCAGGTGTACGTGTTTCGTGGTGTGACAACATGTGCACAATTTGTGCCCAATCTGTGAATTTGTGTATTATTTTTGGGTAAGCATAATAAGAGGCTTCAATAGCCTATTTGCAGCCATAGGTTATAATATCGCTCTAGGAGCTGATCAGTATTGTGGAATTATTGAAGGTACGTTTTGAATGGAGAAAGCTGATCTGAGAGCAGCTCTGCATTTCTTTCAGTATCAACACACTTAGCGAACATTCCCTCTACGTGCTTGGGAAACACTCTTAAAAAGTTGTTCAGAAGGGTAAGAGTATACGTTTTGATCAAGAGAGACCTTCAGAAAATATGTAACATGCAAATATGTACTTTAAGGAAGGGGAAATCTTATAGTTTGTCATTTTAATTGTACTATATTTATAAAGCATATAAGCCATTTCAAGTCTTATTCATACAGTTTTGTTGAATAGGTATTACATCATGAAATATTTTCATATTTTTATCATTGTACTGTGTACTTGAGCTTGTGTCCTCAAAAGTGACGATAACTCTAAATATTTTTACCAGAAAGGTGAATATGCAGTATTAGTGTCACGCCCTGAACTTAGTATTCTTTGTTTTATTTATTATTTTGGTTAGGTCAGGGTGTGACATGGGTAAAATGTGTGTTTTTGTCTCATTCTAGGGTGTTTCACTGTCTAGGGGTTTTTGTAGATTTATGGGGTTGTTTTCATCTAGGTGTTTATATTGGTCTATGGTTGCCTAGATTGGTTCTCAATTAGAGGCAGGTGTTTATCGTTGTCTCTGATTGGGAACCATATTTAGGCAGGCATCTTTTTGGGGGGTATTTCGTGGGTTATTGTCTATGTGTAGTTGCCTGTGTCTGCACTCGTTATCATAGCGGCACGGTTGTTTTTGTTTAAGTGTTCTTCGTATTCTTCATTAAATAAAGAAGAATGTATTCTAACCACGCTGCGCTTTGGTCTACTCCATACGACAATTAGTAGTTATTGTTTATGGCCCTCTCATTTTAAATAATACCTTTTGAGATTACATATATTACATTTTATACTGAACAAAAATATAAATGCAAAATGTAAAATATGTTCCGTTACAGTTCATATAAGGAAATCAGTCAAATGAAATAAATTCATTAGGCCCTAATCTATGGATTTCAAATGACCAGTAATACAGATATGCATCTGTTGGTCACAGACCACCATTTGCCACATGCGGCGTGACACATCTCATTCGCATAGAGTTGATCAGTATGTTGATTGTGGCCTGTGGAATGTTGTCCCACTCCTCTTCAATGACTGTTCAAAGTTGCTGGATATTGACGTGAACTGGAACACGCTGTCATACACGTTGATCCAGAGCATCCCAAACATGCTCAATGGGTGACATGTCTGGTGAGTATGCAGGCCATGGAAGAACTGGGACATTTTGAGCTTCCAGGAATGGTGTACAGATCCTTGAGACATGGTACCGTGCATGATCATGCTGAATGGCAGAGGAGGAATGGCACTACAACGGGCCTCAGGATCTCATCACGGTATCTCTGTGCATTCAAATGGCCATCGATAAAATGCAATTGCGTTCCCTGTTCTCTTAAACACCAATGACAATGAAAGTCAATAAACTGAAAATATGGATTCTAGATTCGGATGACATCAGTCACTAAAATACATACACTTTATCCAATTATTCTTAAAGTTGGAATCCGTAATGGTGAAACAGCCATGTCCGTTTGCGGTATTACAACAACAAAGAAGTTACTGCAAACCACTGCTGTGTCTTTACCATCATTAAAGTGAAGACTGTTATTTTATCAAATCAATTCTCTGTAATTATTATTATTATGTGATTAAACTAAATAATGTAAATGTAATTAACTAGGAAGTCGGGGCACCAAGGAAACTCTTCAGATTACAAAGTTATAATTTTCCTATTATAACTTTTCAGATATTTTAATATCTGATCAATTAGCCTTCTAATTAATTAATTATTCTTTACCTCACATTAGTCTCATTCCAAACGTCGTAAATTGTTGGTTATCTGCACGAACACAGTTTGTGCTATGAATCATCCATACATCAATTGTCTTAATAATTTATTTACTAACTAACTAAATAACCACAGAAATGCGTAACAAACAAACAGTAGGTATGGTTACAAGGAAATGATAGGGGATGTGCCCTAGTGGGCTAAACCCGTATGGCGGCTTGGTAGACAAAGGGACTGAGAAGGGCGCGAAATACAAAAGACACTACACAGTTGATAATTATAATAATTGAAATGCTAATCCTTTGCACATGAACGCTCACTCATTCGGGAATAATTGCAATCAATATATATATTTACACTCAGTGTGTCATCGTGATCTCTGTTTGAATCGTCCTTTTCTGTTGGAAAGTTCATCCGAAATTCTCTCTGCGTCCCTGGAGTCTTTGGTTAGAATGATTACATTCAGAAATGTTCTTATAGAATAGATGTTTCGGCGGTTGTCGGTCTTCGCATTTAATGGTATGTAATTCCTAGCTGCAGACTAGTAATTAGTATCAAAGATTTGCTCTTATTCTGTCGGTATCAATAGTTTAACCACATGGTATGGTTAGGAATTCAGCAACCGAGGAATGCATGGTCTCTACTCAAACCATAACCCTCTTGGTAATCAAGGTACGCTTGGTCTAAAGTGTACTTCTCTAGGTGTTCTTTTTATTCGGAACAGCAGAGAAGGCTGTCCCATGACGCCAAATCAATGGCTGTGCTCATGAGGCGGGCCAATGACTTAGTTAACCTTAAAGGTAATTAGATTCTCTTTCATTAACCTTTTGTGACTTGGGGGCAGTATTTTCATTTTTGGAAAAATAACGTTCCCGTAGTAAACGTGATATTTTGTCAGGACACAATGCTAGAATATGCATATAATTGACAGCTTAGGATAGAAAACACTCTAAAGTTTCCAAAACTGTAAAAATATTGTCTGTGAATATAACAGAGCTGATGTTGCAGGCGAAAGCTTGGGAATAATCCAAACAGGAAGGGACTCTTATTTAGAAGGCTCTGCATTCCTATGCGTCCCTATTGAGCAGTGAATGGGCTATCAACCAGATTACTTTTTCTATGGCTTCCCTAATGTCACAATACATAGTGTCAGGCTTTTATTTTGAAAAATGAGCCTGAACATCAACATTGCGTCAATGGTCAGCTGAAGTCTCTCATAGTGTTTGGTGCGTAAAGGACAAATGCGGCCATTGTTTCTCTCTCTCCTACTAAGAAGCCACCAGTCCCGGTTGATATATTATCGAATAGATATTTGAAAAACACCTTGAGGATTGATTATAAAACAACGTTTGCCATGTTTCTGTCGATATTATGGAGCTAATTTTGAATATTTTTCGCCGTTTTCGTGACTGCAGCCAAACGTGAAAAACAAACTGAGCTATTTCGCCTACAAAAATAATATTTTTGGAAAAAAGGAACATTTGCTATCTAACTGGGAGTCTTGTGAGTGAAAACATCCGAAGCTCATCAAAGGTAAACGATTTAATTTGATTGCTTTTCTGATTTGCGTGACCAAGTTACCTGCTGCTAGCTGGACAAAATGCTATGCTAGGCTATCGATAAACTTACACAAATGCTTGTCTAGCTTTGGCTGTAAAGCATATTTTGAAAATCTGAGATGACAGGGTGATTAACAAAAGTGATTTTCATATTTTCTAGGAATATTTATGTCCGTTGCGTTATGCTAATTAGTGTCAGATGATGACAACGGTCCGGTTCACGGGATGGGGTGTCACTAGAGGTTAAACAGTTTAAAATCACATGACATAATGTGTCAAAGAGTTTACTCATTCATTTTATACAATAATTAGATGCAAATCTCATAACGGAGACTCTTGTATAAACAGAGTTATGGTAATGTGCTGTATTGTCTCTCAATGAGGTCGCAAACTTTAAACTAAATGGATATTGGTTACACAAAACATAGATATTGTTCAGTTCTCAAGTTCTGTGAGGTAGAAGAAGTTCCTTTGTTCTACTGTGAACCTTTCTCTCTCTATACTGCATGAGGGAGAGAGTCTCCTCCAGGAATTTACGACCTGAGATAACAGAACATGGGTGTAAGGGGGAGAGCCGGAGAAGGCACTTGCTATACCCAAAGAGGGCCACGTCATGATACCACAAACACGTTTTTCCCCCTCGGACATCAGATTCACAAGAGGGTATAAGCCCCCATCGTAGGGCAAGTCAATCTTATTTTCCTACAGAACTCCATACCCATGAGGATCGAGTCCCGAAACTCTTCAGTTGGATTCCTTTCATAATCTATAAGGCAAACCAACCCCTAGACCAGTGCTTCCCAAACCTTTTTACTCAGGCCTCCCTTTCATCATTTCGGATCTTTTGGTTTTTTGCCATTTTGAAGATGGGCTGAGAGGGAACTTCCCTCTGGTAGGGGTGGGATGGCAAAGAGGCCAAAGGTGGCAGAACGGAGTACTCAGGTTGGGGTGTAGTGTTTGAGCAGAGCCTGAAGGTAGTTCTTTTTGCTGCTCTGTAGGCAAGTACCATGGTCTTGGTTTCAGCCTTTCAACCACCTTTTACTGTGCACAGAAAATGCCACATTTATTGACTTAAACTGCTTCTCTCCCTTATGCTTTTAGTCAGACTATGTGCAGAAGCTTTGAACTTTGCTTATGGGATAGATATTCATTCATACTTAATGAAATGTTAGGTATGTCATGTTCACCAAAATCTCCATGACTGATTCCAGTGTAGCACAAGACTGTACTGATACTATTCCAATTCTGATAAGAATGGATCCCGCTCCCTCTCATTCTCTCCTCTGTTTACTAATGACATTTTTCGCTTGACCTATTTCTTCTCTCTATTTCGCTCTCTTTCATTTTCTGTCAGTCTACCTCTGTATGTGTTGCTCTCCCGCAATCACTGCTCTCCTCTCCCTTTCATTTAGCATAACCATCTGTCTAGACAATAACCTCTGCAGACAGATCAACAAGAATACCTGAGAGATCTGGTTTGTTTGTGTTATCAGACAGATGGGACTCTGAATGCATTATTATGCACTTTTATTTGCAAAATAAACTTAATTTATCCCGCTAAGATCTTCATAAGCCAATGCAACCTTGGTAATTAATTATTTCCCATCGATGAAGTTAAATTGTTTCTGTCTGCATTTTGACACGCAATTTGGAAGGTATGTCTGGACATTCCACTTGTTGTTTGTTTCAGTATGTCTGAGCAAAACTGACAGAAGAAAGTGTTCAGTTAAATAGTTGGCCACCAGCATCTTTAGACTTTTGGAGAGGGAGGGGACACATAGCCCATAAACTTGCCCAAGAATTGTGGAGAGAAGGGGTTGGAACTGTCAAAGAGGATCTGCCCTGGTTCCACCACTCGCGCTATTTTTTTATTTAACATTTATTTAACTAGGCAAGTCAGTTAAGAACAAATTCTTATTTACAATGACGGCCTACCAAAAGGCAAATGGCCTTCTGCGGGGACGGGGGCTGGGATTAAAATATAGGACAAGACACATATCACGACAAGAGAGAAAACACAACACTACATAAAGAGAGACCAAAGACAACAACATAGCATGGCAGCAACACAACATAACAACAACATGGAAGCATCACAAAACGTGGTACAAATATTATTGGGCACAGACAACAGCACAAGGGGCAAGAAGGTAGAGACAACAATACATCACGCAAAGCAGACAACTGTCAGTAAGAGTATCCATGATTGAGTCTTTGAATGAAGAAATTGAGATAAAACGGTCTAGTTTGAGTGTTTGTTGCAGCTCGTTCCAGGTGCTAGCTGCAGCGAACTGAAAAGATGAGTAACCCAGGGATGTGTGTGCTTTGGGGACCTTTAACAGAATGTGACTGTCAGAACAGGTGTTGTATGTATGTACCCCGCTCCTCCGCTCTCTCCACTGGCTTCCAGTTGAAGCTCGCATCCGCTACAAGACCATGGTGCTTGCCTACGGAGCTGTGAGGGGAACGGCACCTCAGTACCTCCAGGCTCTGATCAGGCCCTACACCCAAATAAGGGCACTGCGTTCATCCACCTCTGGCCTGCTCGCCTCCCTACCACTGAGGAAGTACAGTTCCCGCTCAGCTCAGTCAAAACTGTTCGCTGCTCTGGCTCCCCAATGGTGGAACAAACTCCCTCACGACGCCAGGACAGCGGAGTCAATCACCACCTTCCGGAGACACCTGAAACCCCACCTCTTTAAGGAATACCTAGGATAGGATAAAGTAATCCTTCTCACCCCCCCCCCCCTTAAAATATTTAGATGCACTATTGTAAAGTGGTTGTTCCACTGGATGTCATAAGGTGAATGCACCAATTTGTAAGTCGCTCTGGATAAGAGCGTCTGCTAAATGACTTAAATGTAAATGTAATGTAAATGTATGTGGAGGGTGAGAGCTGCAGTAGATATCTCAGATAGGGGGGGAGTAAGGCCTAAGAGGGTATTATAAATAAGCATCAACCAGTGGGTATTACGACGGGTATACAGTGATGACCTGTTTACAGAAGACTATAGAGTGCAGTGATGTGTCCTGTAAGGAGCATTGGTGGCAAATCTGATGGCCGCATGGTAAAGAACATCTAGCCGCTCGAGAGCACCCTTACCTGCCAATCTATAAATTACACCTCTGTAATCTAGCATGGGTAGGATGGTCATCTGAATCAGGGTTAGTTTGGCAGCTGGGGTGAAAGAGGAGTGATCACGATAGTGGAAACCAAATCTAGATTCAACTTTAGCCTGCAGCTTTGATACATGCTGAGAGAAGGACAGTGTACCGATTAGCCATACTCCCAAGTGCTTGTATGAGGTCACTACCTCGAGCTCTAAACCCTCAGGTAGTAATCACACCTGTGGAGAGAGGGGCATTCTTCTTACCAAACCACCTGAACTTTGTTTTGAAGGTGTTCAGAACAAGGTTAAGGGCAGAGAAAGGTTGTTGGACACTAAGAAAGCTTTGTTTTAGAGCGTTAAACACAAAATCCGCGGAGGGGCCAGCTGAGTATAAGGCTATAATCTGCATATAAATGGATGCGAGAGCTTCCTACTGCCTGAGCTATGTTGTTGATGTACATTGAGAAGAGTGTGGAGCTAGGATCAAGCCTTGGGGCACACCTTGGTGACAGGTAGTGGCTGAGACAGCAGATGTTCTAACTTGCACTCTTTATACAATGCACTCTTTGAGAGAGGTAGTTAGCAAACCAAGCCAAAGACCCCTCAGAGACACCCATACTCCTTAGAATGGAATGGTCTACTGTATCAAAAGCTTTGGCCAAGTCAATAAAAATAGCAGCACAACATTGCTTAGAATCAAGGGCAATGGGAACATCATTGAGGACCTTTAAGGTTGCAGTGACACATCCATAATCTGAACGGAAACCAGATTGCATACCAGAGAGAATACTATAGAAATCAAGAAAGCCAGTCAGATGATTATTGACAAGTTTTTCCAACACTTTTGATAAACAGGGCAAAATAGATATAGGCCTATAAATAAAGGACAACCTGTGGCTGCCTTCCAAGCAATGGGGACCTCCCAGAGAGAAGAGACAGGTTAAAAATGTCAGAGACAGGCTTGGCGGTTATAGGAGCTGCAACCTTAAAGAAGGGTCTAAACTATTTGACCCAGATGGTGTTTTGGGGATTAAGTTTAATGAGCTCTTTTAGCGCCTCGGACTCAGTGACTGCCTGCAGGAAGAAACTTTGTAGCGGGGCAGTGGAAAAAGAAGGAGGAGCATCGGTGCTGGTCGCATTAGAAGGGGTGGGAGATGAGGAAATGTTGGACGGGCAAGGAGGTATGGCTGAGTCAAATCGAAATCCTGACTTAAAGACCTGAAGAATAAACCCTCCTCCTCACAGTTGCCCATGTCCCTTAATGTTGATGATGTAGTTGTTACTGACAAGAAGCACATGGCTAATCACATGGCTAATCACCACTTCATTAATGTAAGTAACTTTGGCCTTCCAGATAGCCTGAGTACACTTATTTCTCATTTTCCTGAACGAGAACCAGTCAGCCTGAGTATATGTGTGCCGAGCCTTTCGCCAAATGTAATTTTTTTGAGGTGGAGTAACTCTGCAGTCGATCCAGGGGCTGAACCGGTTTGTAATTCTCATTTTCTTTGACAGAGGGGATCAAGCTGATTCTATACCAATTTACAGAAGCCAGGTCATCAAGGAAGGTTCAAGTTTTTTAGCAAGTTTATTAGACAAACCAGGACAGGTCATTTCACTCAACAGCCTTTACGAACACAGGCTATGAAACAGTGTTCACTGTTTCATTACAGAAAACACCAGACTGATACCAGGATTATTTGTGAGGATAACATCAAGGAGAGTATCCTTTTCTGTGTGTTTGGAGTTATATCTTGTGGGATTGGAAATGATCTGAGAAAGATGTAGGGAGTCCCATCGCTTTAGGACATGGTCATGTAGTTTAACTTCTTGACGCTACCCATCCCTTTAGCGGGATAATTGTCATCAACAACCGCTGAATTGCATAGCGCCACATTTAAATAATATTACTAAAAATATTCATATTCATGAAATCACAAGTGCAATATTGTCACGCCTTGGTCATTATGTTTCATGTTTTCGTTATATATTTTGTTCAGGCCAGGGTGTGACATGGATTATGTGTTGTGTTTGTATTGGGGTTTTTTAGCATTGGGATTGTGATGATTAGGGGTGTGTCTAGTTAGGCTTGGCTGCCTGAGGCGGTTCCTAATCAGAATCAGGTGATTCTCGTTGTCTCAGATTGGGAACCGTATTTAGGTAGCCTGAGTTTCGCTTTGTATTTCGTGGGTGATTGTTCCTGTCTCTGTGTAGTGTTCACCAGATAGGCTGTAATAAGTTTCTCGTTCCGTTTGTTGTTTTTGTATATGTTATAGTTATTTCATGTTACACTCTTCATTCATTAAAGTCATGAGTAACAAACACGCTGCATTTCGGTCCGACTCTCCTTCAACAGACGAACGCCGTTACAGAATCACCCACCACTCACGGACCGAGCAGCGTGTTAACAGGCAGCAGCGAAAGTAAGACGTTATGGACGGTAGAGGCATGGAGTATACGACGTGGGAAGAAATCGACAGGTGGGCGGCCGACCCAGAGAGAGTGCAGGAGCCCGCCTGGGATTCCCTGGAACAATGCGAGGAGGGCTATAGGCGAATGGAGTCAAAAAGGAAAACACGGCGACGCAGAGTGAAAACCGAAAGTAACCCCCAAATATTTATTGGGGGAGGGCGCAGGGAGAGAGTGGCTGAGTCAGGGTTCAGACCTGAGCCAACAAACCCTGTTAATCGTGAAGAGCAGTTGCAGTGGGAGAGGCTGCACCATTTGGAGATTTGGACATGGGAGGAGGAATTAGACGGGAAAGGACCCTGGGCTCAGCCTGGAGAATATCGCCGTCCCAAAGAAGAAATAGATGCGGTTAAAGCGGAGAGGCGCTGGTATGAGGAGGCAGCACGGCGACGCGGTTGGAAGCCCGAAAAGCAGCCCAAACAAATTATTGGTGGGGGGCTAGAAGGGAGTATGGCTATGCCAGGTAGGAGACCTGCGCAAACTCCCTGTGCTCACCGTTGGGCTAGAGAGACCGGGCAGGCACCGTGTTACGCTATGGAGCGCACGGTGTTTCCAGTGCGGGAGCATAGCCCGGTGCGGCACATACAAGCCCTTCCTATTGGCCGGGCTAGAGTGGGCATCGAGCCAGGTAAGCTTGGGCAGGCTCGGTGCTCAAGAGCTCCAGTGCGCCTGCACGGTCCGGTCTATCCAGAGCCACCTTCACACACCAGTCCTCCGGTAGCAGCTCCCCGCACCAGGCTTCCTGTGCGTGTCCTCGATCCAGTACCACCAGTTCCAGCACCACGCACCAGGCTTTCAGTGCGCCTCGCCTGTTCAGCGCAGCCAGCGCTTTTCTCCTCTCCTGCGATGTCGGAGTCTCCCGCCTGTTTTGCGCAGCCAGAGCCTTTCTCCTCTCCTGCGCTGCCGGAGTCTCCCGTCTGCCCAGCACCGCCAGTCTGCCCAGCGCCGCCAGTGCTACCAGTCTGCCCAGCGCCGCCAGTGCTTCCAGTCTGCCCAGCGTCGCCAGTCTGCCCAGCGCCGCCAGTGCCGCCAGTCTGCCCAGCGCCGCCAGTGCTCCCAGTCTACCCAGCGCCGCCAGTCTGCCCAGCGTCTCCAGTCTGCCCAGCGTCGTCAGTCTGCCCAGCGCCGCCAGTGCCGCCAGTCTGCCCAGCGCCGCCAGTGCTCCCAGTCTGCCCAGCGCCGCCAGTGCTCCCAGTCTGCCCAGCGCCGCCAGTGCACCCAGTCTGCCCAGCGTCGCCAGTCTGCCCAGCGTCGTCAGTCTGCCCAGCGTCGCCAGTCTGCCCAGCGCCGCCAGTCTGCCAGGATCCGCCAGAAGTGCCAGTCAGCCAGGATCTGCCAGTCTGCAGAGAGCTGTCAGCCTGCATGGAGCAGTCAGAGCTGTCAGTCTGCATGAAGCAGCCAGAGCTGTCAGTCTGCATGAAGCAGCCAGAGCTATCAGTCTGTAAGAAGCAGCCAGAGTTGTCAGTCTGCATAGAGCAGCTAGATCCGCCAGTCAGCCATGATCTTCTAGATCTGCCAGACAACCAGTCTCTTCCAGATCTGCCAGACAACCAGTCTCTTCCAGATCTGCCAGTCAACCAGAATCTTCCAGTTCCGCCAGCCAGCCAGGATTTACCGGAGCCTACTACCTGCCTGAGCTTCATCTCAGTACTGGGCTTCTTGTCAGTACTGGGTTTCCTCTCAGTACTGGGCTTCCTCTCAGTACTGGGCTTCCCCTCAGTCCCGGGCTGCCCCTCAGTCCCGGGCTGCTTCTGTCCCGAGCTGCCCCTCTGTCCCAAGCTGCCCCTCTGTCCCGAGCTGCCCCTCTGTCCCGAGCTGCCCCTCTGTCCCGAGCTGCCCCACTGTCCCGAGCTGCCCCTCAGTCCCGAGCTGCCCCTCAGTCACGAGCTGCCCCTCAGTCCAGTGGGGATCTGGGTGAGGACTATTAGGCCATGGTCGGCGTAGAGGGTGGATTATCCCAGGACGCGAAGGGGAGGAACAAGGACATTAATGGAGTGGGGTCCACGTCCCGACCCGGAGCCGCCACCATGGACAGACGCCCACCCGGACCCTCCCTATGGTTTGAGGTGCCTGCCATTTGTTGAGCTCAAAGGCTTCGACACCTCTCACGTTTCACACGTCAGTGCTAATTGAAGTTGTATCGGGTCTGTCTCAGTTCTGGGTTGGATGATGTCTTCAGGTCTCTGCTGTTTGTTTCCCAGAGCACCCTCTGTATAGCTTGGACAAAAGGAATCCTTGGTAGTATTAATCCTTCCAGATGATTTTGTTCAAAATTAGGTTGTAGATTTGGAGTTTTGATCTGGAGTGAAGGTTATGCTATAGAGGGTAGCATCATGAATAGTTTATTTTACTCCAAATCTATCTTTTTGTTTAAAAAAATACATTGAAAAATGTGATAGCTCACATGCAGCTGTGTCTCTCTCTCTAGTTTGATATGTCATACCTCTTCCCCCAGAACCTAATCGAGTAGGCCAGTGTTTACGTGAGATTTTGGTTCTGCTGATATTTCTTAGATGATGCTATAGTGATGCTGAGGATTTGTGGTCCAAGGTGTGAAGATGGTGTTGGAGCAAGTTTTATGGGTGAATACAAACAGGAAGAAAGTGGATTGGTCCTTCGAGCCAGATGTACCGACTTTCTTTTTAGATTTTGACCAGAAAAAAATAAAAACATCTTGGGTTTGGGTACTTCTGGGTACTTCTTATATAATTTCTTCCTTCCATTGTTCACACCATTCCTGTTCCAAAATAGTTTTTGCTTTTATTTATTTGTCTTTCCCAATTTGCTTCTCAGTTTATCTTAAAGGACACATATAGCCATATTCAGACAAGACTAGTATTTACAAGAGAGTTTGGTTATGTTATTACCCCAGCATGTGCTTTATTCCAGAGGATGATTTGCACAGGATTAGTTTTTCCAAACTGCCCCCTGTAATATTTTTTGCATTCAATTGACGTTACCCTGGAGGTTTATTCTAGGCACTTAGATATTTCAACACTGATTACTTGTGCTTAGCAGCCAAATGTATAGGTGTCCCTATAATATTTATATAGAGGAAGTGTGATCTTAATTGTAAACTCCTGGTTACTTTGTTGTTTTTTTAGCACAGACTTTATTATTTACCGTGTACTGACAGTGTTGCATGTGGGACATATTTGGGAGGCAGACCGGTTGCTGGGCAACAGTACGACGGACTCACAAAAACTACAAGCTATCAATGTTTGCTAATTACTACTTGCTTCAAGCAGCTTAAAGCTGTGTAACTCGCTCAAGTAAAAAAAGTAGTAAATATGATGAATATTTAGCTGAGGATCCCCAATCACCGTGAGGACAGCTTGTACATTCGAGGACTGAGAGCATCAATAGGCTGGACACATGACATTTTTAACAACGCCTTTTTCTGAATGAAACTATTTCATTGCATCTGCCATGGAGCCCAGTTTCAAAATATGACCATATTTCCCAGCTGCTTGCCGTAGTTTTGAAGTAATCACAAAAAACAGGCCTTCTTTTAGAGCATTTTTCACCCTGCCAGCTCCTATAAGTTCTATTGAGCACCGTGGCACCATTTTTTTACGTCACAATGCCTGCTTCGCTATTGTTGGCAATGAGACCTGCCCACGTTGCTGGTAGTTCAAATGTAAACAACATTTAAAAAATACTAATGGAACTCTGAGGTTGTCCTATTGTTTCCTGTCTATTTCACAATGTATACATTTAGATTTGTTTCAAGTCAGACACCATTATAATCATGAGAATCTAATCTTTCTAATTATGTGAATCTAATCTTTCTAATTATGTAAGTCTGGGCTGCGAGCTCGGTTGTCATCTAATGCTAGCCCTAAAATCATTTTTGCCCTTGGAACGCTGAGCTCCCCCCATTGTTGTAAGGGTTTTCCTGTGGTGAAGGTGAAGCGGACCAAAATGCAGCGTGGTGGTTATTTGTGTTCTTTAATAAAGGAACTAGACATGAAATAACTAACAAAACAATATGCGAAAACCTAAACAGTCCTATCTGGTGCAAACACAGAGTCAGGAACAAGGACAATCACCCACAAAACCCAACACCAAACAGGCTACCTAAATATGGTTCCCAATCAGAGACAATGACAAACACCTGCCTCTGATTGAGAACCATATCAGGTCAAACATAGAACTAGACAAACTAGACATGTAACATAGAATGCTCACACCCTGACCAACCAAAACATAGAAACATACAAAGCAAACTATGGTCAGGGTGGGACAATTGTTTTCCTATGGAGAGGCATGCCAGTCTATTTTGCCAAATATCTCACAATGTGTATATTTAGATTTTTTTTCAAGTCGGGCACCATTTTAATCAGGAGAATCTCCTCTTTGTAATTATAATTATATTATAATTATAATAGAATTATATAATAGAATTATATAATAATAATAATATAATTATATTATATTTTATAATTATATAATAATAATATTTATAATTATATTGTAGACTGGGCAGCGAGCTCGGTTGTCACCGATCACTAGACCAGAAATTGTCAGAGGTTTTCATTTTTTCCCTACTTTCTCATTATGCAGACATAAGCACAGTTGACAACATCTGTCATGTTTGTCATTCATTGTCATGTCTTGTCCCTGTGCTCCCCATGCTATTCGTTTCCCTCTGCTGGTCTTGTTTGGTTCTATCCCTCTCTCTCCCCCTCCCTCTCTCACTCTCTCGCTCTCTCTTCTCTCTGTCGTTCCGTTCCTGCTCCCAGCTGTTCCTATTCCCCTAATCATCATTATATTCCCACACCTGTTCCCGATCCTTTCCCCTGATTAGACTCCCTATTTATTCCTTTGTGTTCCGTCCCTGTTCCGTCGGTTCCTTGTTTTGTATTCCATGCTGTAATTGCGTTTCGCCCTGTCCTGTCGTGTTTTTTTGCCGTGATTGTGTATCACCCTGTCCTGTCGTGTTTTGTGCCTTCTTCAGACGCTGCGTGTCAGAAGGAACCGACCAAAGAATGGACCCAGCGACTTCAGACGCTCGTTACACTGCCGTCGAGATCCAAGGAGCCATGCTCGGCAGACACGAGCAGGAATTGTCTGCTGCTCGCCATGCCGTGGAGAACCTGGCCGCTCAGGTTTCCGACCTCTCTGGACAGTTCCAGAGTCTACGTCTCGTGCCACCTGTTACTCCCTGGCCTGCCGAGCCTCCTGAACCCAGGGTTAATAACCCACCTTGCTACTCCGGGCAGCCCACTGAGTGCCGCTCCTTTCTCACGCAGTGTGAGATTGTGTTCTCTCTCCAACCCCACACATACTCTAGAGAGAGAGCTCGGGTTGCTTTCGTCATTTCACTCCTTACTGGCCGGGCTCGAGAATGGGGCACAGCTATCTGGGAGGCAAGGGCTGATTGCTCTAACAGATTCCAGAACTTTAAAGAGGAGATGATTCGGGTTTTTGACCGTTCAGTTTTTGGTGAGGAGGCTTCTAGGGCCCTGGCTTCCTTATGCCAAGGTGAACGGTCCATAACGGATTATTCCATTGAGTTTCGCACTCTTGCTGCCTCTAGTGAGTGGAACGAGCCGGCGCTGCTCGCTCGTTTTCTGGAGGGACTCCACGCAGTGGTTAAGGATGAGATTCTCTCCCGGGAGGTTCCTTCAGATGTGGACTCCTTGATTGCTCTCGCCATCCGCATAGAACGACGGGTAGATCTTCGTCACCGGGCTCGTGGAAGAGAGCTCGCATCAACGGTGTTTCCCTGCTCCGCATCGCAACCATCTCCCTCTGGCTTTGAGACTGAGCCCATGCAGCTGGGAGGGATTCGCATCTCGAATAAGGAGAGGGAACAGAGGATCACCAACCGCCTGTGCCTCTATTGCGGAGTGGCTGGACATTTTGTTATTTCATGTCCAGTAAGAGGCCAGAGCCCATCAGTAAGCGGAGGGCTACTGGTGAGCGCTACTACTCAGGTCCCTTCATCTAGATCTTGTACTACTATGTCGGTCCATCTACGCTGGACCGGTTCGGGTGCTACATGCAGTGCTTTGATTGACTCTGGGGCTGAGGGTTGTTTCATGGACGAAGCATGGGCTCGGAAACATAACATTCCTTTCAGACCATTAGACAGGCCTACGCCCATGTTTGCCTTAGATGGTAGTCATCTTCCCAGTATCAAATTTGAGACACTACCTTTAACTCTCACAGTATCTGGTAACCACAGTGAGACTATTTCTTTTTTGATTTTCCGTTCACCGTTTACACCTGTTGTTTTGGGTCATCCCTGGCTAGTATGTCATAATCCTTCTATTAATTGGTCTAGTAATTCTATCCTATCCTGGAACGTTTCTTGTCATGTGAAGTGTTTAATGTCTGCCATCCCTCCCGTTTCTTCTCTCCCTACTTCTCAGGAGGAACCTGGCGATTTGACAGGAGTGCCGGAGGAATATCATGATCTGCGCACGGTCTTCAGTCGGTCCCGAGCCAACTCCCTTCCTCCTCACCGGTCGTATGATTGTAGTATTGATCTCCTTCCAGGGACCACGCCTCCTCGAGGTAGACTATACTCTCTGTCGGCTCCCGAACGTAAGGCTCTCGAGGATTATTTGTCTGTGTCTCTTGACGCCGGTACCATAGTGCCTTCTTCTTCTCCGGCCGGGGCGGGGTTCTTTTTGTTAAGAAGAAGGACGGTACTCTGCGCCCCTGCGTGGATTATCGAGGGCTGAATGACATAACGGTTAAGAATCGTTATCCGCTTCCCCTTATGTCATCAGCCTTCGAGATTCTGCAGGGAGCCAGGTGCTTTACTAAGTTGGACCTTCGTAACGCTTACCATCTCGTGCGCATCAGAGAGGGGGACGAGTGGAAAACGGCGTTTAATACTCCGTTAGGGCATTTTGAGTACCGGGTTCTGCCGTTCGGTCTCGCCAATGCGCCAGCTGTTTTTCAGGCATTAGTTAATGATGTTCTGAGAGACATGCTGAACATTTTTGTTTTTGTCTATCTTGACGATATCCTGATTTTTTTCTCCGTCACTCGAGATTCATGTTCAGCACGTTCGACGTGTTCTACAGCGCCTTTTAGAGAATTGTCTCTACGTAAAGGCTGAGAAGTGCTCTTTTCATGTCTCCTCCGTTACTTTTCTCGGTTCCGTTATTTCCGCTGAAGGCATTCAGATGGATTCCGCTAAGGTCCAAGCTGTCAGTGATTGGCCCGTTCCAAGGTCACGTGTCGAGTTGCAGCGCTTCTTAGGTTTCGCTAATTTCTATCGGCGTTTCATTCGTAATTTCGGTCAAGTTGCTGCCCCTCTCACAGCTCTTACTTCTGTCAAGACGTGTTTTAAGTGGTCCGGTTCCGCCCAGGGAGCTTTTGATCTTCTAAAAGAACGTTTTACGTCCGCTCCTATCCTCGTTACTCCTGACGTCACTAGACAATTCATTGTCGAGGTTGACGCTTCAGAGGTAGGCGTGGGAGCCATTCTATCCCAGCGCTCCCAGTCTGACGATAAGGTTCATCCTTGCGCTTATTTTTCTCATCGCCTGTCGCCATCTGAGCGCAACTATGATGTGGGTAACCGTGAACTGCTCGCCATCCGCTTAGCCCTAGGCGAATGGCGACAGTGGTTGGAGGGGGCGACCGTTCCTTTTGTCGTTTGGACAGACCATAAGAACCTTGAGTACATCCGTTCTGCCAAACGACTTAATGCCCGTCAAGCTCGTTGGGCGTTGTTTTTCGCTCGTTTCGAGTTTGTGATTTCTTACCGTCCGGGTAGCAAGAACACCAAGCCTGATGCCTTATCCCGTCTGTTTAGTTCTTCTGTGGCTTCTACTGATCCCGAGGGGATTCTTCCTTATGGGCGTGTTGTCGGGTTAACAGTCTGGGGAATTGAAAGACAGGTTAAGCAAGCACTCACGCACACTGCGTCGCCGCGCGCTTGTCCTAGTAACCTCCTTTTCGTTCCTGTTTCCACTCGTCTGGCTGTTCTTCAGTGGGCTCACTCTGCCAAGTTAGCGGGTCATCCCGGTGTTCGAGGCACTCTTGCGTCTATTCGCCAGCGCTTTTGGTGGCCGACTCAGGAGCGTGACACGCGCCGTTTCGTGGCTGCCTGTTCGGACTGCGCGCAGACTAAGTCGGGTAACTCTCCTCCTGCCGGTCGTCTCAGACCGCTCCCCATTCCTTCTCGACCATGGTCTCACATTGCCTTAGACTTCATTACCGGTCTGCCTTTGTCTGCGGGGAAGACTGTGATTCTGACGGTTGTCGATAGGTTCTCTAAGGCGGCACATTTCATTCCCCTCGCTAAACTTCCTTCCGCTAAGGAAACGGCACAAATCATTATTGAGAATGTATTCAGAATTCATGGCCTCCCGTTAGACGCCGTTTCAGACAGAGGTCCGCAATTCACGTCACAGTTTTGGAGGGAGTTCTGTCGTTTGATTGGTGCGTCCGTCAGTCTCTCTTCCGGGTTTCATCCCCAGTCTAACGGTCAAGCAGAGAGGGCCAATCAGACGATTGGTCGCATACTACGCAGCCTTTCTTTCAGGAACCCTGCGTCTTGGGCAGAACAGCTCCCTGGGCAGAATACGCTCTGGTCGCTTCCTTCGTCTGCTACCGGGTTATCTCCGTTTCAGAGTAGTCTGGGTTACCAGCCTCCTCTGTTCTCATCCCAGCTTGCCGAGTCCAGCGTTCCCTCCGCTCAAGCGTTTGTCCAACGTTGTGAGCGCACCTGGAGGAGGGTGAGGTCTGCACTTTGCCGTTACAGGGCACAGACGGTGAGAGCCGCCAATAAACGCAGGATTAAGAGTCCAAGGTATTGTTGCGGCCAGAGAGTGTGGCTTTCCACTCGCAACCTTCCTCTTACGACAGCTTCTCGTAAGTTGACTCCGCGGTTCATTGGTCCGTTCCGTGTCTCCCAGGTCGTCAATCCTGTCGCTGTGCGACTGCTTCTTCCGCGACATCTTCGTCGCGTCCATCCTGTCTTCCATGTCTCCTGTGTTAAGCCCTTTCTTCGCACCCCGTTCGTCTTCCCTCCCCCCTCCCGTCCTTGTCGAGAGCGCACCTATTTACAAGGTACATAAAATTATGGACATGCGTTCTCGGGGACGGGGTCACCAATACCTAGTGGATTGGGAGGGTTACGGTCCTGAGGAGAGGAGTTGGGTTCCGTCTCGGGACGTGCTGGACCGTTCGCTCATCGATGATTTCCTCCGTTGCCGCCAGGATTCCTCCTCGAGTGCGCCAGGAGGCGCTCGGTGAGTGGGGGGGTACTGTCATGTTTGTCATTCATTGTCATGTCTTGTCCCTGTGCTCCCCATGCTATTCGTTTCCCTCTGCTGGTCTTGTTTGGTTCTATCCCTCTCTCTCCCCCTCCCTCTCTCACTCTCTCGCTCTCTCTTCTCTCTGTCGTTCCGTTCCTGCTCCCAGCTGTTCCTATTCCCCTAATCATCATTATATTCCCACACCTGTTCCCGATCCTTTCCCCCTGATTAGACTCCCTATTTATTCCTTTGTGTTCCGTCCCTGTTCCGTCGGTTCCTTGTTTTGTATTCCATGCTGTAATTGCGTTTCGCCCTGTCCTGTCGTGTTTTTTGCCGTGATTGTGTATCACCCTGTCCTGTCGTGTTTTGTGCCTTCTTCAGACGCTGCGTGTGAGCAGGTGTCTCAGTTGACTACGGCCTGCGCCTACCCGAAGCGACCTGCAGTCTGTGGCCGCTCTCCAGTTGTTTTCCCCCTCAACTATCTAGAGGATTTCTGTTATTCGGATTTGAGCATTAATAAACTCTGTTTCTGTTAAGTCGCGTTTGGGTCCTCCTTCACCTGCATAACAACATCGAGTTGCGGATGTTAACTTTCCACACAAGTTGTTATTTCCAGTTTCGTCCGATGAACAGATTGTAGTAATAAAATAAAAATGGATAAATTTTTGTGCCATTTAGGCAAACAGAAATTCTAAGCATCACTCCAGTCAAAACAGGCTCTACGAACGTTTGATTCCATTCTTTTTCTATGGGCTCGCGCTAGTGTTCCAGTTTAGCCAACGTTCTTTTGCCGTTTTTCAGTCTTTGGTGAATTTTGACTCGTTATATTGTCCAGCCTAGACAAGACAACAGGCTAACATCAGGCTGTCATCAAGACAACAGGCTAAAGCACTCTTTCTGTCTCAGCCGCTATACTGAGAGACAGGGTTGCCAGTAAATAGTTAGTGGTCTGTTTTAATTAAAGAGGATTATTTTGTTTTTGTGTTTTCACAAAATGAACTGTGTCGATCCAGTCCAGGGTGTTTTATTGGGACAGACACAGGTCTGATGACTAGGGGTTTCCATTCATGCGCTGCGCTTCAGTCACGCGTCAATAAAGCTTGGAATGGATTATTGGAAACAGGACGGTGAGTTTATTTGGTATGGAGCATTTTTATTGTTTATTTTATTGTGAGGAGGGGAGGATCCCCATTTTAACATATCTATGAGCACTCTGTAGTGTTAAACACTGGTACCTGGGGCTGGATTCACAAAACCTTCTTAATTAAGAAGAAATGTATCCCTTAACTGAAATTTTTTCCTCAACTTAACTATAGACTTATGAAGAAAGTTAAGCAAAGTTGCTATTCTTCAATAAAGTTGTTGGATATGTTCTTCATTTTTACCTATGTTTGTTCCTAAGAAAAAAGTTAAGAAGAAATATAGCTCCTCCCTCCTGAGAAAATACCTACCACCATTTTCTCTCCTATGTCAGCGCCCCGTACTGATGTAACAGACAAACTACAGGCCTTCATGATGAGAGAAGGGATCTCAGAGAGCGAGCTGAAGAACCTTGTCACACTCCAAGCCATAGCCTCAAGACATCATTGAAGCCATTGGGAAGGTTCTGAAGGAAGCTATGACGCCTCACTATGAGACCAGTCCGTTCAGAAGACTACAGACTTTCAGTGGGATGGTTCCAATGCCCCTTGGGGAAGAGGACTTTGACTCCTGGATGGAACAAGTTGTTGCCAGGGTGGCACTGCTCTGACCAGTAGCAGAGAAAGGGACTGATCGGGAGTTTGAAGGCCACTGCCCTGAGTGTGGCTACAGCGCTAAGAGCTAACCACAAAGATGCATTGGTAGTAGACTACTTGATCATACTGAGCACACATACGGCACAGCAGACTCAGGAGAGGACCTCTACTACAAGTTCAAGGGCCTGCGACAGAAACCAGGAGAGAAGATCTCTGATTTCCTCCTTCGACTAGAGAAGTATTTACAGAAGGTCAACGTGAAAAGAGGCATGAATGAGTCCAGGGTCGACATTGCACGGCATCCCCAGCCGCGCCCTCAGAGCATGCGCAGACCAGCTGGCCGGTGTGTTTATGGACATATTCAATCAATCCCTATACCAGTCTGCTGTTCCCACATGCTTCAAGAGGGCCATCATTGTTCCTGTTCCCAAGAAAGCTAAGGTAACTGAGCTAAACGACTACCGCCCCGTAGCACTCACTTCCGTCATCATGAAGTGCTTTGAGAGACTAGTCAAGGACCATATCACCTCCACCCTACCTGACACCCTAGACCCACTCCAATTTGCTTACCGCCCAAATAGGTCCACAGACAATGCAATCACCATCACACTGCACACTGCCCTATCCCATCTGGACAAGAGGAATACCAAGAATTCTGTTCATAAACAGCTCAGCATTCAACACCATAATACCCTCCAAGCTCATCATTAAGCTTGAGGACCTGGGTCTCAACCCCGCCCTGTGTGATTGGGTCCTGGACTTCCTGAAGGGCCGCCACCAAGTGGTGAAGGTAGTAAACAACATCTCCACTTTGCTGATCCTCAAAACTGGGGCCACACAAGGGTGCGTGCTCAGCCCCCTCCTGTACTCCCTGTTCACCCATGACTGCGTGGCCATGCACGCCTCCAATTCAATCATCAAGTTTGTAGAAGACACAACAGTAGTAGGCTTGATCACCAGCAATGACGAGACAACCTATAGGGAGGAGGTGAGGGCATTCAGAGTGTGGTATCAGGAAATCTCACTCAACGTCAACAAAAATAAGGAGATAGTGGACTTCAGGAAACTGCAGAGGGAGAACCCCCCTATCCACATCGATGGGACAGCAATGGAGGAATGTTTTCAGGTCTTGACAAAAGGTTTCTTTGCTTTTCTGACAGTTCTTGAGTCTTAGCTTATTGGTATCACCAATGGTGTTTCTTGATTCCGGGGAATTTGTAAAATGTTGTCTTTCCTGCCTTGTTAGCCAAATACACATTTTTTTTAAGTCATGTTTTTTTTGGTCACTACCATGGCAGGAAAATACCATGGTACTGGTGCAAATGCCATGGTATTTTCCTGTCATGGTAGTAAAAATGAAAAAAACTACCATGCTTCGATAATGTTTTTTTGTCAGTACTGCGGCCTGAAACTACCATGTTCGTGACCAAAAAAACATGATAAGTACCATTGTCATGCATAGGTGTAATAGGTGGCAGGGAAGACAGGCGCAGGAGAGTCAAATGGAGTGTAAATATGGAGTCTTTTAATAAAGTTCCACAAGTATGCTCCATAACAATAAATGTACAAACAAACAAAACATGGGTACGAAGACCCGACGCGCACCTATACAAACGATAACACTACACTGACAACAAATCAATCTCTGACAAAGACATGAGGGGAAACAGAGGGTTAAATACACAACAGGTAATGAATGGGATTGAAAACAGGTGTGTGGGAAGACAAGACAAAACCAATGGAAAATGAAAAAAGGATCAATGATGGCTAGAAGACCGGTGACGTCGAACGCCGAGCACCGCCCGAACAAGGAGAGGCAACGACTTCGGCAGAAGTCATGACAACCATGGGTTTTTTTTCATTTCCCTACCATGGTACATTTTTGAAAGGGCACTGGTCTGTATGAAAAAGTGAAAAGAAGGAAGCCTGTCCCTTAAGTAATAACGCAAATAAATTAACTTTTTTGGCCTAAATGAAAAAAAATGTAGTTATGGGTCAAATCTAACAACACATCAGAGTGAAACTGTTACGGTAAATGAGTGAAGAGGTGTGGAGTCAGGCGCAGAGAGCAAAAGATGTGGGAAAAACAACACGCTTTAATGTCCCGGAAACATAACATGTACAAAAGTGGAAACACAAATGAACAGAAATATAAACGGACAGCGTGAAACCCAAATGCCAACAAAAATACACTCAAACAACAAAACAGACGAACACAGAACAACGGATCGGCGATAGCTAGTAGACCGGCGACGACGACCGCCGAGCGCCACCTGAACAAGAAGGGGAGTCACCTTCGGTAATATTCGTGACAGAAACTATATGTATTGTTGTGGCAGCATCTTGTTATGGGTATGCTTGTCACTGTCACCTTCTCTCGCTCCGGTGCTCAATGTCGCAAGTCTACTAACCACCGGTCCTGGCATCATCATTACACTCACTTGCTCCCCATCGTTAAGCACACCTGGACATCATCACCTTGATTACTCTCCCTTTATTTAGCCCTCAGTAGCCTCAGTCATCAGGCAGTACTGCTTTTGGTCGAGTTCAGTACGCTTCTCCTGTTTTTGCCTTTCTTATCATTCAACTCCCCTTCTGCACCTGCTTCCTGACTCCAAGCGTACATGTTAGTCACTGACACATGGGTTTCCAAGAGCTGTTGAGTGTTCCTGAGTGCTCCATTCTCAGTGCTGACTTAAATCTGAATATTGTAGTCCATCAATAATTCCCAACCAATTTGACTGTGTTTGAGCAATTATGACAAAAATAATGGATATACTGTATGCTAAAAGTTATTGGAATCTTATTCAAAATAATTTACAGCTGTAATTCCTGCTAAAGGAGCTTCGACCTGTATGAAATTAAGACATCTTTGCTTTTCAATTGTTATTTATTTATAAAATGTTATATATATTTTTTACACTCTGAAAATGTGGAGGAAGTTCTATAGATCAGTAGTAAACAAAATCCTACTTAATCGTTTTTTAGATTGAAATTTAAGGCAACAACGTGAACACTGTGCAAAGGGTGTGTAGACTTTCACTAGGTACTGTATAGTCCATCACTGTAAACACCTTATTATGTACTCATGTTTCTTGTTTTACACACACACAGTGTATGGTGTGATCTCTGTGTGATACTCAAATTATTTGTCATTGTATCCCAGGATACACAAAAGGATAGTGCCACTACAATATGTTGCTATGGTGACGGTAAACATATCTGCCAGTATAACTTACAGAGACCATAAGGTAAGAAGTCACAGAGACAGACAAGCTTGCCGGCATAGATGGCAGCCCCAAAACAACCTGGATCTGGTAAAGAATTCAACTTTGTGGATCAGGATCAAATCTGGTAAACTCTTCTCTTTAAAACGTCTATGGGTTCACAACAAAACAAATGCAATGACATTTTGAATTGTATTCCTTGTATTTTGCTAACAAATTAGCCTTTCTTTTTTGATATAGCACAATGTTTTGTCACTTTTGTTAAAGAGGATTAGCCATGAGTTTTTGTTTGTTGTGGTAATGATGGATTGGTAACAGTCGTTAATGGTGGTGGTAGTAGAAGGCTAGTAGTATTAGTAGACTAGTATTGGGATAACAGTGTCTGAAAATATATAGCTAGGTAGATTACCCCTAAAATAACCTATACTTTTAATATAGATTGAGGTCAGTAGGGTTCTCTGCGCTATGTTAATTGTTTTATGAGCCATTTGGTGTTTTTATGCAGGCCCAATGCTCTTTCAAAAAGCTTTCTATGTGTCTTAATTTTCAGGAAAGTTCACGTCAAAATAGAGCTTGAGTCAGCCAAAGCCTGGCCCAATAAATGGGGATTCTTGACCACGTCCTACAAGGTGAGCCAGTGAAACATGATGCGGTATAAACACAGAACAAGAGTTCTACTTCCAATAACTCCCAGGTGGCGGTTTGGTCTAAGGCATCACAGTGCCAGCTGTGCCATTGGGCAGCGCACAATTGGCCCAGTGTCTTCCTGGTTAGGGAGGGTTTGGCCGGCAGGGATATCCTTTTCTCATCATGCACTTGCGACTCCTGTGTCGGGCCGGACGCAGTGCATGCTGACCAGGTCACCAGGTGTATGGTGTCTCCTCCGACACATTGGTGAAACTGGCTTCCGGATTGGATGTGCATTGTGTAAAGAAGCAGTGCGGCTAGGTTGGGTTGTGTTTCGGAGGAAGCGTGGCTCTCGACCTTCGCCTCTCCCGAGTCTGTACGGGAGTTGCAGAGATGAGACAAGACTGTAACGACTACCAATTGGATACCACGAAATTGGGTAGAAAAAAAGGAGGTAAAAAAAAAATATATATATATATATTTCCTGTGAATAGAACTACACAACCTTATCAGCTTCCTTTGATTAGCCAGTCAGGGACATACTGAACTGGGCTCCATTTCAATCAAAAAAATTAAATTATAGTTATAAGGTCACTCAATCGCATACAATGCATTCGGAAAGTATTCAGACGCCTTCACTTTTGACACATTTTGTTACGTTACAGCTTTATTCTAAAATTGATGTTTTTTTAAACATGTTCCTCATCTATCTACACACAATACCCCATAATGAGAAGGCAAAAACAGGTTTTAGAAATGTTTGCAAATTTATTACAAATAAAACAGAAATACATTATTAACATACAGTGGGGCGAAAAAGGAGTTAGTCGGCCACCAATTGTGCAAGTTCTCCCACTTAAAAAGATGAGAGAGACCTGTAATTTTCATTATAGGTACACTTCAACTATGACAGACAAAATGTGAAAAAAACTCCAGAAAATCACATTGTAGGATTTTTAATGAATTAATTTGCAAATTTTGGTGTAAAATAAGTATTTGATCAATGACAAAAGTTTATCTCAATACTATGTTATATGCCCTTTGGCAATGACAGAGGTCAAACATTTTCTGTAAGTCTTCACAAGGTTTTCACACACTATTGCTGGTATTTTGGCCCATTCCTCCATGCAGATCTCCTCTAGAGCAGTGATGTTTTGGGGCTGTTGCTGGGCAACACGGACTTTCAACTCCCTCCAAAGATTTTCTATGGGGTTGAGATCTGGAGACTGGCAAGGCCACTCCAGGACCTTGAAATGCTTCTTACGAAGCCACTCCTTCATTGCCTGGGTGGTGTGTTTGGGATCATTGTCATGCTGAAAGACCCAGACACGTTTCATCTTCAATGCCCTTGCTGATGGAAGGAGGTTTTCACTCAAAATCTCACGATACATAGCCCCATTCATTCTTTCCTTTACACGGATCAGTCGTCCTGGTCCCTTTGCAGAAAAACAGCCCCAAAGCATGATGTTTCCACCCCCATGCTTCACAGTAGGTATGGTGGTCTTTGGATGCAACTCAGCATTCTTTGTCCACCATACACGACGAGTTGAGTTTTTACCAAAAAGTTATATTTTGGTTTCATCTGACCATATGACATTCTCCCAATATTCTTCTGGATCATCTAAATGCTCTCTAGCCAATTTCAGACGGGCCTGGACATGTACTAGCTTAAGCAGGAGGACACGTCTGGCACTGCAGGATTTGAGTCCCTGGCGGCATAGTGTGTTACTGATGGTAGGCTTTGTTACTTTGGTCCCAGCTCTCTGCAGGTCATTCACTAGGTCCCCCCCGTGTGGTTCTGGGATTTTTGCTCACCGTTCTTGTGATCATTTTGACCCCACGGGGTGAGATCTTGCGTGGAGCCCCAGATCGAGGGAGATTATCAGTGGTCTTGTATGTCTTCCATTTCCTAATAATTGCTCCCACAGTTGATTTCTTCAAACCAAGCTGCTTACCTATTGCAGATTCAGTCTTCCCAGCCTGGTGCAGGTCTACAATTTTGTTTCTGGTGTCCTTTGACAGCTCTATGGTCTTGGCCATAGTGGAGTTTGGAGTGTGACTGTTTGAGGTTGTAGACAGGTGTCTTTTATACTGATAACAAGTTCAAACAAGTGCCATTAATACAGGCAATGAGTGGAGGACAGAGAAGCCTCTTAAAGAAGAAGTTACAGGTCTGTGAGAGCCAGAAATCTTGCTTGTTTGTAAATGAACAAATACTTATTTTCCACCATAATTTGCAAATAAATTCATTAAAAATCCTACAATGTGATTTTCTGGATTTTAGTTGAAGTGTACCTTTGATGAAAATTACAGGCCTCTCTCATGTTTTTAAGTGGGAGAACTTGCACAATGTTTGGCTGACTAAATACTTTTTTGCCCCACTGTAAGTATTCAGACCCTTTGCTATGAGACTCGAAATTGAGCTCAGGTGCATCCTGTTCCTCTTGATCATCCTTGAGATGTTTCTACAACTTGATTGGAGTCCACCTGTGGTAAATTCAATTGATTGGTCATGATTTGGAAAGGCACACACATGTCTATATAAGGTCCCACAGTTGACAGTGCATGTCAGAGCAAAAACCAAGCCATGAGGTCGAAGAAATTGTCCGTAGAGCTCCGAGACAGGAGTGTCGAGGCACAGATCTGGGGAAATTTATAAAAAATGCCTGCAGCACTGAAGGTCTCCAAGAACACAGTGGCCACCATAATTTTTAAATGGAAGAAGTTTGGAATGACCAAGACTTTTCTTAGAGCTGGCCGCCCAGCCAAACTGAGCAGTCGAGGGAGAAGGGCCTTGGTCAGAGAGGTGACCAAGAACCCAATTCTCACTCTGACAGAGCTCCAAAGTTCCTCTGTGGAGATGAGAAAACCTTCCAGAAGGACAACCATCTCTGCAGCACTCCACCAAATCAGACCTTTATGGTAGTGGCCAGACAAAATCCACTCCTCAGTAAAACGAACATGACAGCCCGCTTGGAGTTTGCCAAAAGGTACCTAAAGGACTCTCAGACCACGAGAAGCAAGATTATCTGGTCTGATGAAGCCAAAATTGAACTCTTTGGCCTGAATGCCAAGTCAGGAGGAAACCTGGCACCATCCCTACGGTGAAGCATGGTGGTGGCAGCATCATGTTGTGGGGATGTTTTTCAGTAGTCAGGACTGGGAGACTAGTCAGGATCGAAAGATGAACAGAGCAAAGTACAGAGAGATCCTTGATAAATACCTGCTCAAGAGCGCTTGTTACCTCAGAATAGGGTGAAGGTTCACCTTACAACAGGACAAGTCTCTGAATGTCCTTAAGTGGCCCATGCAGAGCCTGGACTTGAATCCGATCGAACATCTCAGGAGAGACCTGATAATAGCTGCGGAGCGACACTCCTCATCCAACCTGACAGCTTGAGAGGATCTGCAGAGAAGAATGGAAGAAACACCCCGAATACAGGTGTGCCACGTTTGTAGCGTCATACCGAAGTTGACTCGAGGCTGTAATCGCTGCCAAAGGTGCTTCAACAAAGTACTGAGTAAAAGGTTTGAATACTTGTGTTAATGTATTATTTGTTTTTTTATTGTAAATATATTTGCAAAAAGGTCTAAAAATATGTGTTTGCTTCATCATTATGGAGTATTGTGTGTAGATTGAGGGGAAAAAACGATGTAATACATTTAGGTTAAGGCTGTAATGTAACAAAAAGTGGAAAGTAAAGGGGTCTGAATACTTTCTGAATGCACTGTATCTGAGTTTCTTCAGATGTTCAGATATTCCATGTAATGTTTACAGACACAGGAGCAGAGCCACAAGCTGAAGGAAGTTGTAAGATTAGAGCTGCCCCAGCATCTTAAAACACATCCTCCTTCCCCACCTGAGAAATATATCCAGGTGAGTCCATACAAACTCTTTTTGTCCCTGGTCAAAAGTATTGCACTATATAGTATTGCACCAGTTGTACAACAAACATGGACAGTAAAGCTAACATTTAAAATGTGCTCTATACGCCAGTATTTTGGATTTGAGATCAAATGTTTCATATGAGGCGACAGAACATAATGTCATCCTTATATTTGAGGTTATTTTCATATATGTTTCACTGTTTAGAAATGAAAGTACTTCATGTATCTAGTCCCCACATTCAAAAAAGTCATAAGTATTTGGACAAATTCACTTATAGTGTATCAAAGTAATCAAAATATTAGTATTTGTTCCAATATTCCTTACATCAAGCTTGTGACTACAAACTCGTCTGATGAAGGTTCCATCATAAAGTGGCTAAAAGAAGGTGGTGTCACGACTTCCGCCGAAGTCAGTCCCTCTCCTTGTTCGGGCGGTGTTCGGCGGTCGACGTCATCAACCTTATAGCCATCACTGATCCATTTTCCATTGGTTTTGTCTTGTCTTCCTTCACACCTGGTTCCAACCCCATCAATTACATGTTGTGTATTTAACCCTCTGTTTCCCCTCATGTCCTTGTCGGAGATAGTTTTTTTATTTAATTTATTTCCCCTTTATTTAACCAGTTAGGCTCGTTGAGAACAAGTTCTTATTTACAACTGCGACCTGGCCAAGATAAAGCAAAGCAATTCGACACATACAACAACGCGAGTTACAAATGCAATAAACAAAACATACAGTCAATAATACAGTAGAACAAAAGAAAACAAAGAGTCTTTATACACTGAGTGCAAATGAGGTAAGTTAAGGAAATAAATAGGCCATGGTGGCAAAGTAATTACAATATAGCAATTAAACACTGGAATGGTAGATCGGCAGAAGATGAATGTGCAGGTAGAGATACTGGGGTGCAAAGGAGCAAAATAAATAAATAAATACCAGTATGGGGATGAGGTAGGTAGATAAGATGGGCTGTTTACAGATAGGCTAAGTACAGGTGCAGTGATCTGTGAACTGCTCTGACACCTGTTGCTTAAAGCAGCAGCGAACTGGAAGGAAAGACGACCAAAGGAGGAATTGGCTTTGGGGGTGACCAGTGAGATATACCTGCTGGAGCACATGCTACGAGTGGGTGCTGCTATGGTGACCAGTGTGCTGAGATAAGGCGGGGCTTTACCTAGCAGAGACTTGTAGATAACCTGTAGCCAGTGGGTTTGGCGACGAGTATGAAGCGAGGGCCAGCCAACGAGAGCATACAGGTCGCAATGGTGGGTAGTGTATGGGGCTTTGGTGACAAAACGGATGGCACTGTGATAGACTGCATCCAGTTTGTTGAGTAGAGTGTTGGAGGTTATTTTATAGATGACATCACCGAAGTCGAGGATCGGTAGGATGGTCAGTTTTACGAGGGTATGTTTGACAGCATGAGTGAAGGATGCTTTGTTGCGATATAGGAAGCCGATTCTATATTTAATTTTGGATTGGAGATGCTTAATGTGAGTCTGGAAGGAGAGTTTACAGTCTAACCAGACATCCAGGTATTTGTAGTTGTCCACGTCCAGAGTAGTGATGCTGGACGGGCGAGCAGGTGCGGGCAGCGATCAATTGAAAAGCTTGCATTTAGTTTTACTTGCGTTTAAGAGCAGTTGGAGGCCACGGAAGGAGAGTTGTATGGCATTGAAGCTTGTCTGGAGGTTAGTTAACACAGTGTCCAAGGAGGGGCCAGAAGTATACAGAATGGTGTCGTCTGCGTAGAGGTGGATCAGAGGATCACCAGCAGCAAAAGCAACATCATTGATGTGTACAGAAAAGAGAGTCCGCCCGAGAATTGAACCCTGTGGCACTCCCATAGAGACTGTCAGAGGTCCAGACAACAGGCCTTCTGATTTGACACACTGAACTCTATCAAAGAAGTAGTTGGTAAACCAGGCGAGGCAATCATTTGAGAAACCAAGGCTGTCGAGTCTGCCAATAAGAATGTTGTGATTGACAGAGTCAAAAGCCTTGGCCAGGTCGATGAATACGGCTGCACAGTAATGTCTCTTATCGATGGCGGTTCTGATGATGTCGTTTAGAACCTTAAGCGTGGCTGAGGTGCACCCATGACCAGCTCTGAAACCAGATTGCATAGCGGAGAAGGTATGGTGGGAATCGAAATGGTCAGTAATCTGTTAACTTGGCTTTCGAAGACCTTAGAAAAACAGGGTAGGATAGATATAGGTCTGTAGCAGTTTGGGTCGAGTGTGTCACCCCCTTTGAAGAGGGGGATGACCGCGGCAGCTTTCCAACCTTTGGGAATCTCAGACGATAGGGGCTGCAACAATTTCGGCAGATAATTTTAGAAAGAGAGGGTCCAGATTGTCTAGCCCGGCTGATTTGTAGGGGTCCAGACTTTGCCGCTCTTTCAGAACATCAGCTATCTGGATTTGGGTAAAGGAGAAATGGTGGGGGCTTTGGTGGGTTGCTGTGTTTTGATTGTGTGTGATGTGCTATTTAGTGTTGTGCGACGGGTTTTGTACCCACTTTGTTATTTTGTACATTTTGGTTGTTTTGGAGTTTTGTCAGCATTTATTAAACAACTCCGTTTATACCAAGTTCGTTCTCCTGCGCCTGACTTCCCTGCCACCAACACGCACCCCTTACATGTGGAGGGAATCCAAGCCGTGTTTGCCCCTCCCAGCAAAAGGGCTCCAACCTCTTCCTGCGGTTAATGATTCCAGAACTAACAACCCAAAAATATGTTTGCATATAAATGTCAACAACATGCTGGTTATCGTGGTTCCAAACATTGAATAGGTAAAAACACCTCCGGGGTGAACCATTAATTCAAAAGATTAGAAATGGCTTTTTTTTAAACAGTGAAAGTCAAGGGTACAAGACTGTGTACATATCAGAGTTAGGGAGCAAACAAACTACTCAGTCCATACAGCGTTGCAGTCTGTATCATCCAATTACAGAGCAGATACAAATCATGTGACCACTGGATTGCTCCTTGTAGAGATTGGCACGTCGAGTCTTTTCAGTGAGCATCTAAAACAGCAAATTAATTTGGCTCCCAAACAGCTCTTTGTTCAAAATGGTTAAAAGAAATCTACCTAGAACCATGAAAAAATGGCACTAGCTAGCTGTCAGTCAAAGGCAGTTGGCTTAATTTCTTATGGCGCCGACGTTAGCAAGCTAGCTACTTTGACGGACTGGCAGATTGCTTCTCATTGGCAGTGTTGCCAGGTCAAGCTAAAATTTATAGAGATATGACCACTCAAAACCCACCCACAAGGCCTGAAAACTAGCCCCATTTTTTTCAGAAGCAAGAGAGGAGTTTACACATTTATCCAATAGGTGTATCCATAATAAATACTTATGGTCAAATTTGCTTCACTGCATTTCCCCCTTTTGTTATTGGTTCATCACACCAAATGATTTAAGCTGAACTATAGAAGTGATAGTAAATGGTTAAGAGGTATCTTCAGAAAACATTCTTGTGAAATAGTGTTCATACAAGTCACATTGCTCTAAAATAATAGTATTCCTTTAATCTGGATTCTAAAAATCTAAAAGCAGTTTGCTTTTTGGATAATTTTATTGAATAATAAATATAAATTCATGTGTAGAGTTAAGTACTCACCAAAACAGTAGTGCTGGTTTGATATTAGCTCCATCTAGAGGATGAGGTGATCCCCATACAAGTTGGTGCTGCTGCTGCCATTCCCCATATGTTGCTCTACAGAGAGTAGAGAAACAGGCAGCGCTATAATGAGGGATTAGTTAGATAAACAGGGGGAATGAGACTTTACAGACATGACTGAAGGAAGTGTGTGTGTGTGTGTGTGTGTGTGTGTGTGTGTGTGTGTGTGTGTGTGTGTGTGTGTGTGTGTGTGTGTGTGTGTGTGTGTGTGTGTGTGTGTGTGTGTGTGTGTGTGTGTGTGTGTGTGTGTGTGTGTGTGTGTGTGTGTGTGTGTGTGTGTGTGTGTTCTGCTCACCCCCAAAGTGCTGGGTTAGGCCAACCAGGAGCCCCACTACCAGGTTGAAGCCAATTATTGAACTTTAGAGGACACTGAGCAACAGGGTTCCAGCCAGTGAGGGGCCAAAGGAGATACATGCTGGTGATCCACATACAAGTTGGTGCTGCTGCCATTCCCCATCACCGCAGGGGGAATGTAGACTCAAAAATAATGCTTGTGAAAGTTACTCACCCTGCTTTTTTCTTGTTTTTTGGTCTGGCCTATGAGGCAGAACAGCAAAGACCGGCCCTGTATCTACAGAATACTTTTCTGTCCTCTCCTGGGATGCCCGTATTTTTCCCCATTTACCTGGCATACTGACAGTAGAATCATATCTAGCCAGTAAACTAGCGTGTCAAAGAGGTTCATTCCTATGTTCTCATCTCTGCATGTTACTCCCTCTCTCCTCTGACTTCAACTTTCTGGCCAATGTTAGCTAGCTAGCTAAATACCCAGACATTGTTCAACCCTTTCTCCTGCTTTCTGAAACTGCTTTTTTTCTCAGTTTTTCTTCCTTGCTCTATTGGCTGTAATGATTGGTAGGTCAGGATACAAAAAAATGGAGCAAAGAATCATTTTCAGGGAGAAGTATGTAGTTAGCTAGCGCTGCTATTCGTTGTTGAATCTCTGAACTTGAACTGCCTGCTGCAGCAGAAGCACTCTTTCTCAGCAGTACTACACACACCCACACACACAACTCCCTTCCAACAACTGTATTTATTTTATTTAACTAGGCAAGTCAGTTAAGAACAAATTCTTATTTACAATGGCCAATTGTGCGACACCCATTGGGACTCCCAATCACGGCTGGTTGTGATACAGCCTGAATTCAAACTAGGGTGTCTGTAGTGATGCCTCTAGCACTGAGATGCAGTGCCTTAGACCGCTGCGCCACTCGGGAGCTCCACTGTATGAAGCTTCTTCCCCGCCACCACTCACTCACTCAGCAACAGCAGCCTGCCTCACTGCCTTGACATCCTTTCGGTGGTAGACCATTCTTGATAAACACGGGAAACGGTTGAGCATGAAAAACCCAGCAGCATTGCAGTTCTTGAAAAAAAAACTGGTGCTCCTGGGAATCCTGGCACCTATTACCATAACTTCTTCAAAGGCACTTACATATTTCGTCTTGTCAATTCACCCTCTGAATGGCACACATGTCAAATCCATGTTTCAATTGTCTCAAGGCTTAAAAATCCTTCTTTAGCCCGTCTCCTCTCCTTCATCTACACGGATTAAAGTGGATTTAATAAGTGATCATAGATTAAGGGAACATAGCTTTCACCTGGATTCACCTGGTCAGTCTGTCATTGTAGTATCTTAGGATGCTTCTTAGATTGATGACACCAAACACGCGAGTATGTTTTAGCATTTAGTTGTAACTTTGAATAACATTACCGAAATGTACCTGGCATTAAACTACCGGAGGCTCTCGAGCACGATATATATGGTAAATATTTAAACGGCTACGGATTGGGGAAAGCAAACCCCGTATTAATCAATACTTCCATCTATTGGTAAGCATAATACTTAACATATTTAATGTTTTATTTATTTCACCTTTATTTAACCAGGTAAGCTAGTTGAGAACAAGTTTTCATTTACAACTGTGACCTGGCCAAGATAAAGCAAAGCAGTGTGACAAACAACAACATAGTTACATATGGAATAAACAAGCATACAGTCAATAACACAATAGAAAAGTTCTAAAAAAAAAAAAAGTACTATTAATATTAGCCCTATGATTACAATTAAGAGCAAAATGTGCCACTCTGTTCTGGGCCAGCTGCAGCTTAACTAGGTCTTTCTTGCAGCACTGGACCACACGACTGGACAATAATCAAGATTAGACTAAATTAGAACCTGCAGAACTTGCTTTTTTGGAGTGTAGTGTCAAAAAAGCAGAGCATCTCTTTATTACGACATAAATATACCAGATGACTGTATCCCCCCCCCCCCTACATGGTTAATAACCAAACTTAATTCCTTTCTGAGCTAGGCTGCCAACTAAACATTTATGATTTTCTCATAACAATCACATCTTTTTATTTATTTTTACGACCTCTGGGAACATGATCTCCCTTAGGATCTGAAATAGTCTGAAGGACGTGTTTCTCTAATAGTGCGTCTCAGAGGTGGTGTAGGCGGTGCCACCAGCACTTCACCACTTGACGGTGAAACAAAGTCATTTTGTGGCAACTTCACAGGAGGTCGTCCCGTACTGGTGGTCTCAGGAAATTGAGCCTTGTTGGTCTCAGGTTGTTGGTCCAACTGCCACTCTGGGGAACGTTCCAATGTCCTGTCCTGCTCGTTTAAGCATTGATCCATGTCCACGGATGGAACTGGAATTCGATTTCGGATCTGATCCATGTCTCCTTAGTCTTTGTCCACTTCCGATGATCACAGTATTTGATACTGGTCCTGAGCAATCCTCACTTGTAGCTGGCATCCATTTGTGACCAAACCCATAGTTTCTTGTGCAGACATCGTCTCCAGGTGAGAAACTTCTTAGTTTGGCTCTGTTGTCATGATTACGTTTTTGATTCCATTGCTTTTGTTGTATTTTCACTTTCAAGTCTGGCCCGATGAGATCCAAGTTTGACCTTAACCTCCTTGACATCAGCATTTCTTCAGGTGACAATCAAATTGTAGCTTGACGAGTGAACCCGTAGCTAAACAAGAATCTTGACACCTTTGCATCTTCCTCATCCAAGGTCAGAACTGCACATTCTGCTAATCCATTTGAAGATGGGTGAAAAGGGGCAAACGTTACATGCTGAATTCCATTTTGTTTCATGAAACTTGTGAATTACGTTCTTGTAAAACAATTAGCATTGCCGCCAACCAACATTTTAGGCAATCCCATGGCACTGAAACGTTGTCTCAACTTCTCAATTGTAGCGTTCTATGTTGTTGTGTTCATGGGGTAAACATCCATCCATTTTGAATGAGAATCAATCAGCACAAGGAACATTTTCCCTAGGAAGGGTCCAGCGTAGTCCACATGTAGTCGTGTCCATGTTTTTTCCAGCCATCCCATGGATGTAATGGTGCGGTGACTTCCTGTTACTCTGACAATCTGCACACCGGCTAACCTCATTTTCCACATCCTGGTCCGTCTTTGGCCACCAGACGTATGACCTCGCTAGGCCTTTCATTCTCAACATACCTGGATGCGACAACTGCAGTAGTTGCCTTTTTGGTGGGATAACTACTCTTGAACCCCACAGAACACACTCATCTTGAACACTCAAGGCCAAGCGGCGAGCGTAGTAAGGCATGATCTGAAGCTCTGTCAATGTAGGCCAACCTCTCAGGATAAAGTCATGCACTTGTGATAGCATCACATCCTTTGAAGTCCATTGCCTGATTTGTGCCGTGTTCACCGGTGCATCATCCAACACATTGATCATCAAAACCTGGTAATTTTCTTCTTCTAGAGCGATGATTTGTAGAACGGGCAGCCTATTCAGAGCATCAGCATTCCCATGGTATCCCATGGTATCTACCTGGCTTGTAGATTATTCTGTACTTGTAGGCCCGAGACACACACCCGTTGAACTCTTGGCTTTTGTTCATGGAACAGATAGATCAGAGGCTTATCGTCGGTCACAATAGTGAATGTTTTCCCGTATAAGTACTTGTGGAATCTTTGTCTTCCGAATATGACAGCCAGTCCTTCCTTGTCCAGCTGGGAGTACTTTTTGTCCACTGACGACAATGTTCTGTACATGAACCCGATAGGTTCCTCTGCACCATTCTCCTTCCGGTGTGATACCCGCCCCCACACCATACGATGAGGTGTCACACAATAAGATGAGGTCTCCAGGCCACATCCTTCCTTATTAACAGTTGATGCATTGGAGCTAAGAGGGCATAGAGGTTAGGGAGGAAGCAATTGTAATAGTTCAGTAAGCCTAGATAGGCTTTCAGCTCTGTAACGCTTGTCAGAAATGGAGCTTCCACAACAGCCCTCACTTTAGCTTTGACAGCGTGTAACCCCATCCACCTTGTGACCCAGGTACTGCACTTCATCAGCTAACGGTGTACACTTGCACCTCTTCGGCCGGAGACCGGCCTCTTCCATCCTCCTCAAAATTTCACCCGAGTTTCTGAGATGCTCCTCCTTCGTGACTCCCGTGACCAGAATGTAGTTGAGGTAAACCGCTACCTTTGCTATCCCCTGCAGAACTCCATCCATGCTTCTTTGGAAGATAGCTGGTGCGGAAGACACCCTGAAAGGTAAGCGTTTATAGGTAATCATCCCTATGTGGGTGTTTATGGTCATGTACTTCTGTGAAGCTTCATCTATTTGCACTTGATGATATACGTGACTCATGTCCAGTTTTGTAAACTGTTGCCCTCCGGTTAACGTTGAAAGCAAATACACTTTGGGTATGGGGTACTGCTCCAGTGATGAAACTCCATTTACAGTCAGCTTGTAGTCACCACATAATCTGATGGAACCATCTGGTTTGAGTATGGGAACAACTGGTGCTGCCCACTCAGAGAATTTGACAGGAATAATGATATGCTCTGTCAATTTCGACATCCACTTTAGGCATCATAGCATATCAACTGATCTTGGCCTATAGAATCTAGGAGTAGCATCTGCAGAAACATGAATGGTAGCCTGGACCCAATTTAATGTCCCTATCTCTTCTTTGAAAACATGCTCATGATTTGAAAGCACCTGCTGCAGTGTCAATGTCTCTGTAGTGATATGTTTGATTTCATCCCAGTTCAAGATGGTATCGACAGATAGGGCAGCTCTACATCTAGCTTCGAAGCAACTTTGCAGTATTTTTTTTTTTGTATGTTATTCAAGCATTTCGCTACACCCGCAATAACATCTGCTAAACATGTGTATGTAACAAATAAAATATTATTTTATGTCCTCCAACCACCCTCTCCCTAGTAAGCTGGGAACTGTACCTTTCATTAATAAGCGAGGCAGACTTTTCTTTTGTCCTTGATATTCCACTTGAACGTCAGCAACTCCAATCAGTGATTTTCATCCTTGTGTACGTTTTGAGTTAATGGGGGGTGTCCCTCAGTTTAGGCACTTCACCTTTTTCAATTTCTCATTGAATTGGGAACTGTTCAGTGTGACGCTACATCCTGTGTGTAGTGTCTTAGCTCTTATTACTTGTTTATATAATAAGACTGAATACAATAAACTGAACCGGAGTTTCACATTTACTAAAACGAGTTAGTACCAGAATAACATAGAACAACACTGCGCATGACCAAGGGTGCTCCATTCTTAAAGGGGACATCAGTAATTAACATAACATAACATTCCTTCTCTTATACATTCAGAGTTACTTTTACCAAACCACAACTGAAACATTTCCCAGAACTTGTTGTAGTTATTTTGCATCTTTTAATTTGAACTTGAACAGTTTGTTTTTGTTTGTTTGTTTGTTTATAAGTCCAGTCTGTCTGGTGGACGGTGCCTTCGTTCTGGGTAGCGCCTTGGATTGTCTGGAGGCTCCTGAACATCCTCAGTGTGTGCTTGCTGCATTAAGTCGCTCTGGATAAGAGCGTCTGCTAAATGACTTAAATGTAAATGTAAATGTTATAGCTTCTGCTATAGCAGCAACACGTTCCGCTTTTTCAGCCTAGGGTATCTTTACTGCCCCACTGACCTCTACAGTTCCCTGTGTGTCACTCTCAGGAGCTCTCTGTGCCTGTTCTCTCTCGATTGTTGTGCTGTTTTCCGTGGAATGCATTTGGTTAATGTGACGCTGCCACATTATGTCTGGGCCCCGTTTGTGTGTGTACGGTCCCTCTTGTCCATTTCCCTCCCCTTCTGTGGTCTCGCAACATCACTTCCTGTTCTGTTTGGAGATGGCGCTCCTGGCCACCGGAGAGCATCTTGGCTTGTTTGTTCAGCACGTCATTACGCCTGTTTGGCTTCATGATGTCCAGCTGTGTGCGGAGAGGCCTCCCGAACATCAGTGCGGCTGGGCTTTCATTTGTAGTGGCATGTGGGGTGTTTCGGTAGGAGGCCATGAACTTGGCTAGTTTTGTTTGCAAAGTCCCTTCATCTCGTTATGCTGCACGGAGTCCTTGATTTAAGGTTTGCACAAAGTGTTCTGCCAGCCCATTGGTGGCAGGGTGGTGCGGAGCTGAGGTTGAATGTTTGATTCCATTTACTGACATGAATCTTGTAAACTCGTCACTTACAAAAGCTTGTGCATTGTCACTTACCAGCTGCAGCGGCAATCCGAAGCGTGCAAACGTTGTTCTGAGACACTCTATCGTCTGAGCTGAGGTGGAGGAGTCAGTGCAAAACACCTCTGGCCATTTGGAATTGGCATCAACTATAACCAGAAACATATGCTTTTCAAAGGGACCAGCGTAGTCCACATGAATTCTCTGCCATGGCTCTGTGGGCCATTCCCATGGGTGGACTGGGACAGGAGCAGGCATGTGAAGGGTTTCCAAACATCCGCTACAGTTCTTCACCATGTTTTCTATCTGTTGATCCAGACCGGGCCACCAGAAGTGGCTCCTTGCGAGCAGCTTCATTTTGACAATTCCAACATGACCTTCATGTAGTTGGCATTTCTGGGGTATCATGAATCTCATACCCCACATCAAACATCCTTGGTACATTGTAATTTCGTTTCTCCGCTGGAAATACGGAGTCAGCTCCTTTCTGCCAGTAGCTGTCCATCCTGACATGGTGTAGGTGTATACTTTTGACAAGGTCACATCTTTACTTGTTTCCTGTTTGATAACTGTGCTTGTGACTGGTAGTGCCTCAAGCTGAGTGACATGGAAAATGTCCACAGCATCCATACTCCTTTGTCTTTCTCTTGTACACGGCAGTCTGGATAATCCATCTGCATGTGTGGAGGGACGAGGGCTTAAACTCAATGTCATACATATGACTGGCAAGGAACAAGGCGTATCGCTGTAACCTGTCCGCTGTCATTGCCGGAATGCCTTTCTGGTGATCCGTAACCAGGGTGAAACGCTTGCCATATAGGTATGCGTGGAATTTCTTGATTCTCCACACTAGCGCCAGTGCTTCTTTGTCGATTTGTGAGTAGTTTTTCTCTACATTATTCAATGTTCGTGACGCAAATGCAACTGGCCTCTGACCTATCTTTCAGTGTGTGTGAAAGGACGGCCCCTATGCCATAAGGGGACGCATCACAAGCCAACTTCACTGGCAGTTTGGAGTCGTAGTGCATCAGGACCTGTTCAGATGTGATGAGCCATCTTGCCTCAAGAAACGCATATTCACACCGTTCTGTCCCCCGCCATGTCCTATTCTTTTCCAGGAGCTGATTTAGTGTCTGGATTACTGCTGAAAGGTTTGGGAGGAATCATTTGTAGTAATTGATCAGTCCCGTAAAATACCTCACTTCTGTGATATTTTGTGGTTGTGGTTGTGGTGCTGCACCACTGCATCGATTTTGTCCTGTGTTTTGTGCAATCCATTTCAGTCAATTTCATGTCCACAGAAGACAGTCTTGTCTTTGAATAACTCACACAATCTGTAAATTTGCCTGTAGACCATGCTCTTTCAGTCTTTTCAGGACCTCTTCCAGGTAAGCCAGGTGCTCTTCGTCGGTGCGTCCTGTTATGATCATGTCATCCAGGATACACTGGGTTCCTGGAATTCCTTGCAAAATCTGGTCAATAGTTTGTTGCCAAATGGCTGGGGCTGATTGTCATGTTTTGTCTTATATTGTCTTGTCATTTTGCTTTTCCTTCTGTTCGTTTTCCCCCTGCTGGTCTTTTTAGGTTCGTTCCCCTTTTTCTCTCTCCCTCTCTCTCTCTCTTCTCTCTATCGTTCCGTTCCTGCTCCCAGCTGTTCCTATTCCCCTAATCAATCATTTAGTCTTCCCACACCTGTTCCCTATCTTTTCCCCTGATTAGAGTCCCTATTTCTCCCCTTGTTTTCCGTTTCTGCCCTGTCGGATCCTTGTCTATTGTTCACCGTGCTGTGTCTTTGTATCGCCCTGTCGTGTCGTGTTTCCCTCAGATGCTGTGTGGTGAGCAGGTGTCTGAGTCTGCTACGGTCAAGTGCCTTCCCGAGGCAACCTGCAGTTTATTATCGAGTCTCCAGTCAGTTCTCGTGATTACGAGTGAAATTGTTTTTATGCTTTATTTACCGCTCCGATTTGTCTAGGAGTATTGCTATTTCCTTTAACTGGATTAAAGACTCTGTTTTCGCCAAGTCGCTTTTGGGTCCTCATTCACCTGCATAACACTGATGCAATACCAAAAACCAGGCGGCTATACCTGTATTGACCTTTGTGTGTGTTTATTGTCAGGTACTGTTTGGAGCTCTCTTCAACCGGTAGCTGCAGGTATGCCTGTTTCAGATCGATTATACTGAAGTGTTTCCCACCAGCTGGTGCAGCAAAGATGTCATCCAGACGTGGTAGGGGGTATTGGTCCACATGCAACATTTAATTCACATTTACCTTGAAGTCCCCACACCTTCTAACAGACCCGTCTTTCTTTACAATAGGAAATATGGGTGTGGCCCTTTCGCTTCTGTCCACTTTCATCAGGATCCCTGTATCCTGCAAGTGATTGATTTCCTCTTCCACCTTTGGTCTCAGGGAGTATGGAACAGATCTGGCTTTGCAAAATTTGGGGGTTGCATCATCTCTCAGTACAAGTTTTGCTGTGAAGCCTTTTACTGTTCCCATCTGATCACTGAAAACTGTTGTATTTCTTCAGAAAGTGTTCCAGTGTTTGTTCTGTGCCTTTCCCTTTGGACTGGAACGTGTGGAGAATTTTCAAATCACACCAGTTCAGCATTGTTTTTGAAAGCCATTCCCTGCCAAATAATGTGGGGGCAGTTCCAGGCTGGTACCGGAGTTTGTAAATATTTTACAAAGGGCATTGTCATGTGTAATGACTCATATGCAGAGATGGTGTTCGTTCTTGGTTTGTAACACAGGGAAAGGCACATTAGATTGATATAATGGTAATTTTCAGCCTCTTCTGACCATGACTTGTTTCAATTCGGCCCCGTCAGATCCCTATTTTCCCGATGCAAGCCATTCTCTTTACCTCCGGCTCCACGGGTCTATTGTTGCCAAAGCCATTTTCTGATTCTCTCTCCCCTCACACAGTCAATCATTTCCCCTACCCGTATCCAGGGAATCAATCCTTCAGAACCTTCCACAGCTTACTTGAGTCTCACATCCAGCGTTGCACGTCAAACACTCACGCCAAACACTCCGTTGAATTTGTGGCAAACAAATCCAACGCAGTCATCCATTGTCATCCTCGTCACCAAATACTGTATGTAGTATTTTAGGATGCTTCTTAGATTGATGACATCGGACACGCAAGTACGTTTTAGTATTAATTGTTGAATTTAATCACTTTTAAAAATCTTTGTATATACAGTACCAGTCAAAAATTTTGGACACACCTACTCATTCAAGGGTTTTTCTTTATTTAAAAAAAAACTATTTTCTACATTGTACAATAATAGTGAAGACATCAAAACGATGAAATAACACATGGAATCATGTAGTAACAAAAGAAGTTTTAAACAAATCTTTATTTGATATTTTAGATTCTTCAAAGTAGCCACCAGCCTTGATGACAGCTTTGCACACTCTTGGCATTCTCTCAACCATCTTCACCTGGAATGCTTTTCTAACAGTCTTCAAAGAGTTGCCACATATGCTGAGCACTTGTTGCCTGCTTTTCCTTCACTCTGCGGTCCAACTCAACCCAAACCATCTCAATTGGGTTGGGGTCGGTGATAGTAGAGGCCAGGTGTTCTGAAGCAGCACTCCATCACTCTCCTTCTTGGTCAATTAGCCCTTACACAGCCTGGAAGTGTGTTTTGGGGTCATTGTCCTGTTGTAAAACAAATCATAGTCCCACTAAGCGCAAACCAGATGGGATGGCGTATCGCTGCAGAATGTTGTGGTAGCCATGCTGGTTAGGTGTGCCTTGAATTCTAAATAAATCAGACAGTGTCGCCAGCAAAGCACCATCACACCACCTCCTCCATGCTTCACGGTGGGAACCACGCATGCAGAGATCATCCGTTCACCTACTCTGCATCTCACAAAGACACAGCGGATGGAACCAAAAATCTCAAAGTTGACTCATCAGACCAAAGGCCAGATTTTCACCGGTCTAATGTCCATTCCTAATTTTTCTTGGCAGACACAGATGTGTCTGTTACTTGAACTCTGTGAAGCATTTATTTGGGCTGCAATCTGAGGTGCAGTTAACTAATGGACTTATGCTCTGCAGCAGAGGTAACTCTGGGTCTTACTTTCCTGTGGCAATCCTCGTGAGAGCCAGTTTCATCATAGCTCTTGATGGTTTTTGCGACTGCACTTGGTGAAACTTTCAAAGTGCTTGAAATTTTTTTGGATTGACTGACCATGTCTTTAAGTAATGATGGACTGTCGTTTCTCTTTGCTTATTTTAGCTGTTCTTTTACCAAATAGGGCTATCCTCTGCATACCACCACTACCTTGTCACAACACAGCTGATTGGCTCAAACGCGTTAAGAAATTCACTTTTATGAAGGTGTGCCTCCAGTCACCTGGAAATGCCTTCCAGGTGACAACCTCATGACGCTGGTTGAGAGAATGCCAAGAGTGTGCAAACCTGTCATCAAGGCAAAGGGTGGCTAAAAATGTCAAATATATTTTGATTTGTTTTAACACTTTTTTTTGGCTACTACATTATGTGTTATTTCATAGTTTTGATGTCTTCACTATTATTCTACAATGTAGAAAATTGTCAAAATAAAAAATCCCTGGCATGAGTAGGTGTGTCCAAACTTTTGACTGGTACTGTAGTCATTAAGTATGTAGTATACAGTAGATTAGTATGTGTATTCAAACACAGCTACTGTGTTTAACTCCATTGTACCAATTAATTGTTCATCTGAATCTCGGCTAATGCATTCACAGATCCTTTCATTTTTTCAGTTTCCTGTTGTGACTGTTTTTTGCTTTCATGACAAATTACATTTTCAAAATGGCAGTTGTCTCCTCTGTCACACCTGTTTCATTTTTCGGCCACACAGGTGCGCGCTGTAACTTATGCAGGGAAGTTTGTGATAGGTCTGTTTTTATTTTACTTTGCAACTCAATTGCATCTTTGGTCGCGATTTCCATAGCTAAAGCAATTTGAACAGCCTTTGCAAAAGTTAGATCTGATTCTGTGTGAAAACATTTCAAACTCAACAACACTGGTACTCTCTTGTTATCAGCAATGGGCAGTAGCGTAGGCTAGTGGTTAGAGCATTGGAGTAGTAACTGAAATGTTGCAAGATCGAATCCCTGAGCTGACAAGGTACAAAATCTGTCATTCTGCCCCTGAACAAGGCAGTTAACCCACCATTCCAAAGCTGTCATTGAAAATAAGAATTTGTTCTTAATTAACTGACTTGCCTAGTGAAGGTCAAATAAAATGACGTTTGCAATGAAGTACTGTTCCAGTCGTTCAATGTAAGTTGCCAAGTTCTACTTCATAACTTTCAGACCGTCAGTATGGTTGAAAGTATGGATTATATCCCTCGCTCTCTGCTCAGGTCGAGTAATAATAACAACATGTCGGTGACGTGACAGTGTGGGAGGACATGCCCGCAGTTCATATAAAACAGTGTGTGAGTCTCTTATTTGTTCTCGCAAAGTTAGCTTAGCCATATTGCACAAGGTGACTGCTCCGCTGGTCCCGTTTTTCAGATTGCATCTTCCCAGGTCCTGGTAGGGTAAGCTAAACTCAGTAGTTGTGTGTCAGACTGACAGTGTGTACTGTCAGTCTGTCACCAACAGTCAGAGCGTGAAATTCGCCATCCAAGGCTGTGTGACAGCTCTCCCTTACCTACCTTTCCCTTTTATCAGAAGATATTGAGGCTTCATTGTCTTATGCTGATTTAGCCCACCAGCTAGTGTGTGTGTTGGCCACCATACTCCGGGGCTAACCTTGTCAAGATATTTTCCAATGCTGTGCTCATTATCGAGGCCGCAGGGCACTAGTCATCCTTCAACTATTTAAAACTCGAACGAGTCACTTCCCTAGAATCAGATCTAGGAAGATTGTTAGCCTAGTCAGCTAATGTTTTATGACGTGAGATTTGGATTGCCTCCCCTAGGCATCCCTCTCCTCTGGTATTACTAGCATGCTACAAGCTAGCTACCCAGTTTACTAACTCAACCTAGCTGCCACTGTGTGTCATCAGCTAGTTTACCAACTCCATATAGCTGCCACTGTGTGTTGTCAACTTGGCTTACCAAACGGCAGCCATTTGTGCGTGTTTTCACATAAATAAGCCTAGGTTTACCTAGGTTACCTCCTACTCCAGCCCGGTGGTCATAGCTAGGCTCATCCAAAATCGTTTTTTTGGGTGCAGTACAGCTCCCACCAGGTTAGTGTTGCTCTCTACCCTTACTTGTATTATGGTAGCTGTTGTATACAGTCTTTGGTTACTATTATATTAGTTAATTTGATGAATCAGTGTATTGCATAAGATATATTTTATCATTTATTTTCGACACATTCTGAACTGAGAGAACACCGCATCACCATTATAGTGGGCATACATGGCTGCTCCACCTGTGGAGCTGAACTACAAGTAGAAGATGGTCATGACCTGTGCCCTGCCTGCTTAGGCATTTGCCACCTGCTTGAGGCCCTTTCTGACCCCTGCGTTGACTGCGCCATCCTGCCTGTGAAGGTGGGGGAAGCGTGGCTGGTTTCACAGATAACATACCAGCGTCCGGCATTGTTTGCTAGGACCCACCCAGGGCAACCAAAAGAGGGATAGGCACAAAACCGATGGCGCCAACCTGGTGAAGTTTATTTTAAATAAATAAGGTCCATTCCATATCCTCTGAGAGAGCAGCAAAAAAAGTATTTTGCGTTCCTTCAAGCCCCATGAGTCAGGGCCCTCTAGCAGAGGACTCAGGTAGCTGGGATGATGACCTGTCTACTTGGGAATCCAACCAGCACTTTTTTTTTTACCTTTATTTAACTAGGCAAGTCAGTTAAGAACAAATTCTTATATTCAATGATGGCCTAGGAACAGAGTGTTAACTGCCTGTTCAGGAGCAGAACGACAGATTTGTACCTTGTCAGCTCGGGGTTTTGAACTTGCAACCATCCTTTTACTAGTCCAACGCTCTAACCACTAGGCTACCCTGCTGCCCCAAGTGGCCAGGATGATGACACACCCAACATGGTGAAGGAGGTGCCAACCAGTGTTGTGGACCCATTCAGTCTCAACACTAAAGATGGGTCAGGAGTCATTCCGAGGCTCTGGGTCAGACAGAGCCAGAAGGAAGCTGGTCGCCTGGTCCTGCTTGTGGCCTTTGCTAGGGTAGAGCTTGATTACCCTAAAGCCAAACCCCCTGCAGCTAACCCATTCTTTAAGAAGGCCCCGGCAGCTACACCATTCAGTGTGCCACCTTCAAAGGCTTTTTTCACAGAGCTTCGGAGATGCTGTGCCGACCCGTGGGCCCTTGCCCACCACGGCAAGGACAGTAAGACACTATCTGCCATGCGCGGTGCAAAACAACATGGTCTGGACCATATGCCTAAGGTGGAAGGCATAGCAAGGCTAATGCTCTCCCCAGGCGAAGCCCTGAAAGATGACTCCAGACCTCAGTGCAGGGCCCAGGATGAGCTACCGTCATGGGCCTATGACATATCGGTTCGCATTGGGAACCCCCTCTTAGTGCTCAAGCTAGCACAGAACAGGATGCTTCACCCGGAGCACGCAGACCTGGACCTCTGCAATGTATCTCTTCAAGCGTTTGCATTCATGACCAGAGAGCTGGGCAGACTAATGTCCACCCTTGTTGAGATTCCCTGAGCTCCCTCCACCTACAAGGGATCAAGATCCTTCCTCACCTCGACGACTGGATCATCTGCGCCGCCACTCGCGGCCGAGGGTACAGCGCTGACACTGAACCACGTCACCGCACTGGGTGTTACCGTGAACAACGAAAAGGTCAACTTCACACCAAACCAACAGGTCACCTTTATTGGTATGGCTCTGAACTCCCGCACGTTGAGGGCATGTATAACACCTCAGCGTATGGACAGTATTCTTCTGCAAAATTTCAGTTCAATGCATTAGTGAAGGTACAAACATTCCAACAACTGATGAGCATGCTCACAGTGGCCTCTGCGGTGACACCGTTAGGCCTGCTGTCTTTAAGTTCAATGACCTGCCCTTGGAATCCAAGCGGTACAGAAACACCAAAAGACTGATGACAAGGGCATGCTACATTATTCTGTGGCCGTGGAGGAAGAGAGCCTACCTGACTACAGGTGTCCCTCTCGGATCAATTCTGGCAAGGTGGGAGGTAGTGACAACTGACACTTCGCTAACAGGCTGAGGAGCAGTGGGGCAATACAGGTCTGTACGAGGAGACTGGTGCCCCTGCTGGAGGAAAGAGCACATCAACATATTAGAACTCAAGACATTTTAGTCCCTTAATCACTTTCTGCTGGTTCTCAAACACAAATGTCCTGATACGACAATACATCGACGGTGTTCCACATCAACCATCAAAGGGGAACGAGGTCTGTACGGTCCCTAACAGGTGGTCCAACAACTCTTGATATTAGCCCAACCACATCTGGCCTCCCTACAAGCCATTAATCTCCCAGGCAAGGTGAACAAGGTGGTAGACTTACAAATGTAACTATGGTTCTACGAATACCTGGAAGACCATCAGTACTTTCCTGTCACTGAATCGATTGGGCGAGAAGATGCTCTGAGATTTATATCAACCGCGGGGCACGGCCTCGCACGCTGTCACGTCACCGGCGTGACTTTGTTGTTATTATTAATCGACCTGCGGGGAGCGCGAGGGATATAATCCATACTTTAATCAACAATACTGATGGTCTTTCAGGTTACATTCGTAACTTCCGTTTTCTTGCGTGTCATCAAACATCTATTTTTACGATGCTAGCCATTCTCTTTACCTCATCTCGTTCTTGTCAGCACTTCCCTTGTTGTCACTGCTTGCTAGCTGCTGTGCTACAGGGGTCAAAATCTTCCTCTCTTTCTACGAGCTCCATCTGCATTCGTGATGCACACTGTAGGTAATTATCCTCGTCGACATTGTAGTGTCTTAGCTCTTGTTACTAATAGATACAATAAGAAAGACTCCGAATACAAGGAAGTGAACTGGAGCTTCACATTTACTAAAGCTAGTTAATACAAGAATAACAGAGCAACACTGTGCTCTGTTCTTAAAGGGGACATCAGTAATTATCATAACAGAAGGGGTGGTTGTTTTTTGAAATTCAACATCTACAGCCTGCTAACGCTGGCAATCAGTTCGCCACTCATACTTTTCCAATGTACTTCTCCAGACTCTCGAGAACAATGTGACTAAGGCCTGGAAACAAAGGCTATGTTTCGAGTTACCATTAGGAACTGAATGATGACTGGTGTCATTTTCTTTCCAAGGGAGTAGATAAGACTAATCCTGATTAAGGAAAATCATAAATGAATCATGAAAAACTGAGTGAGAAAGTTACAAAGGATACAACAAAACATGCTAACCTCACTATGACCAATAACAAATGATTTTCATTAATGATTATCCATAATCATTCACATTAATGGACAAGTGTTCAGTAGCAGTAGATTTTTGATGTTATAGGGCTTTTTGCTTCCACTAGTCCTGGGGCCCTTGGTAAAACATGAATCTGCAGGTCATGGGCGACCCTATGCTGCCCCACGTATCGTATAGTGTTTTCAATTTGAATGAAAACAAGGGAGTTGAGCCCAGAGTTGCATTGGGCTGGCCTTCTGGTCAAATCAAATTTATTTATATAGCCCTTCTTACATCAGCTGATATCTCAAAGTGCTGTACAGAAACCCAGCCTAAAACCCCAAACAGCAAGCAATGCAGGTGTAGAAGCACGGTGGCTAGGAAAAACTCCCTAGAAAGGCCAAAACCTAGGAAGAAACCTAGAGGAACCAGGCTATGAGGGGTGGCCAGTCCTCTTCTGGCTGTGCCGGGTGGAGATTATAACAGAACATGGCCAAGATGCTCAAATGTCCATAAATGACTAGCATGGTCAAATAATAATAATCACAGTAGTTGTCGAGGGTGCAGCTTTTCATAGCCAATCATTAAGAGTATCTCTACAGCTCCTGCTCTATCTAGAGAGTTGAAAAACGCAGGTCTGGGACAGGTAGCACGTCCAGTGAACAGGTCAGCGTTCCATAGCCGCAGGCAGAACAGTTGAAACTGGAGCAGCAGCACGGCCAGGTGGACCGGGGACAGCAAGGAGTCATCATGCCAGGTAGTGCTGAGGCATGGTCCTAGGGCTCAGGTCCTCTGAGAGAGAGGAAGAAATAAAGAAATAAAGAAAGAGAGAAATACAGATAGCATACTTAGATTCACACAGGACACTGGATAAGACAGGAGAAATACTCCAGATATAACAAACTGACCCTTGCCCCCCGACACAAACTACTGCAGCATAAATACTGGAGGCTGAGACAAGAGGGGTCCAGAGACACTGTGGCCCAATCCAATGATAACCCCGGACGGGGCCAAACAGGTAGGATATAACCCCACCCACTTTGCCAAAGCACAGCCCCCACACCACTAGAGGGATATCTTCAACCACCAACTTACCATCCTGAGACAAGGCCGAGTATAGCCCACAAAGATCTCCGCCACGGCACAACCCAAGGGGGGGGGCGCCAACCCAGACAGGAAGATCACGTCAGTCACTCAACCCACTCAAGTGACGCACCCCTCCTAGGGACGGCATGGAAGAGCACCAGTAAGCCAGTGACTCAGCCCCTGTAATGGGGTTAGAGGCAGAGAATCCCAGTGGAGAGGGGAACTGGCCAGGCAGAGACAGCAAGGGCAGTTCGTTGCTCCAGAGCCTTTCCGTTCACCTTCACACTCCTGGGCCAGACTGCACTCAATCGTACGACCTACTGAAGAGATGAGTCTTCAGTAAAGACTTAAAGGTTGAGACCGAGTCTGCGTCTCTCACATGGGTAGGCAGACCATTACATAAAAATTGAGCTCTATAGGAGAAAGCCCTTCCTCTAGCTGTTTGCTTTGAAATTCTAGGGACAATTAGGAGGTCTGCGTCTTGTGACCGTAACGTACATGTAGGTATGTACGGCAGGACCAAATCGAAAAGATATGTAAGTGCAAGCCCATATAATGCTTTGTAGGTTAGCAGTAAAACCTTGAAATCAGCCCTTGGCTTAACAGGAAGCCAGTGTAGGGAGGCTAGCACTGGAGTAATATGACCACATTTTTTGGTTCTTGTCAGGAGTATAGCAGCTGTATATAGCACTAACTTAAGTGCATTTAGTGCTTTATCCGGGTAGCCGGAAAGTAGAGCATTGCAGTAGTCTAACTTAGAAGTGACAAAAGCATTAATTTATTTTTCTGCATCATTTTTGGACAGAAAGTTTAAAATATTTTCAATGTTACGTAGATGGAAAAAAGCTATCCTTGGAAGAGTCTTGATATGTTCGTCAAAAGAGAGAACAGGGTCCAGAGTAACGCTGAGGTCCTTCACAGTTTTATTTGATTCAAACTGTACAACCATCAAGATTAATTGTCAGATTCTACAGAAGATCTCTTCGTTTCTTGGGAAGCATCTGTTTTGTCAGTGTTTAAAAGTAGAAAGTTTACAGCCATCCACTTCCTTATGTCTGAAACACAGGCTTCTAGCGAGGGCAATTTTGGGGCTTCACCATGTTTCATTGAAATGTACAGCTGTGTGTCATCCGCATAGCAGTGAAAGTTAACATTATGTTTTTGAATGACATCCCCAAGAGGTAAAATTAATAGTGAAAACAATAGTGGTCCTAAAACGGAACCTTGAGGAACATCGACATTTACAGTTGATTTGTCAGAGGACAAACCATTCACAGAGACAAACTGATATCTTTCCGACAGATAAGATCTAAACCATGCCAAAACTTGTCCGTGTAGACCAATTTGGTTTCCAATCTCTCCAAAAGAATGTGGTGATCGATGGTATCAAAAGCAGCACTAAGGTCTAGGAGCACGAGGACAGATGCAGAGGCTCGGTTTGACACCGTTAAAAGGTAATTTACCACCTTCACAAGTGCAGTCTCAGTGCTATGATGGGGTCTAAAACCAGACGGAAGCAGTTCGTATACATTGTTTGTCTTCAGGAAGGCAGTGAGTTGCTGCACAACAGCCTTTTCTAAAAATTTTTAGAGGAATGGAAGATTCGATATAGGCGGATAGTTTATATTTTCTGGGTCAGGGTTTCTTTTTTTCAAGATAGGCTTTATTACTGCCACTTTTAGTGAGTTTGGTACCCATCCGGTGGATAGAGAGCCGTTTATTACATACTATATCTCTTGACACAATGATGAAAATAAACCTTTAAGCTGTATACTGTACCATATTCCAACTAAACTACTGAAAGAGCTGCTTCCTGTGTTTGGCCCTCCAATGTTGAACTAAAACACTTGAGTGTCTCTCTTGATCCTAGGTCCTGGCAGAGTTGTGAGGACAAGACTCCGGACAACTGAGCTTTGTAGGAATACGCAGATTTAAAGAGGAGTCCGTAATTTGCTTTCTAATGATCATGATCTTTTCCTCGAAGAAGTTCATGAATTTATTACTGCTGAAGTGAAAGCCATCCTCTCTTGGGGAATGCTGCAACATCAAAAATAAATTCCGATTGTTCTTATTTTCCTCAATTAAGTTGGAAAAATAGGATGATCGAGCAGCAGTGAGGGCTTTTCGATACTGCATGGTACTGTCTTTCCAAGCTAGTCAGAAGACTTCCAGTTTGGTGTGGCGCCATTTTCATTACAATTTCTGGAAGCTTGCTTCAGAGCTCGGTTATTTTCTGTATACCGGGGAGCTAGTTTCTTATGACAAATGTTTTTAGGGGTGCAACTGCATCTAGGGTATTGCACAAGGTAACATTGAGTACCTCAGTTAGGTGGTTAACTGATTTTTGTCCACTGACATCCTTGGGTAGGCAGAGGGAGTCTGGAAGGGCATCAAGGAATCTTTGGGTTGTCTGAGAATTTATAGCATGACTTTTGATACTCCTTGGTTGGGGTCTGAGCAAATTATTTGTTGCGATTGCAAACGTAATAAAATGGTGGTCCGATAGCCCAGGTTTATGAGGAAAAACATTAAGATCCATAACATGTATTCATTGGACAAAATTAGGTCCAGGGTATGACTGTGACAGTGAGTAGATCCAGAGACATGTTGGACAAAACCCGCTGAGTTGATGATGGCTCCAAAAGCTTCCGAAAGTGGGTCTGTGGATTTTTCCGTGTGAATATTAAATTCACAAAAAAATGGAATATTATCTGCTATGACTGCCCTCTGGTAAACAGTGTATGATTGCTGGATGATTCGTTTTAAGTCTAATACTGCGGGTAATGGAGTCGCCAATGACTAGGGCATTCAATTTGTCAGAGCTAATGGTGGGAAGCTTCGGCGTCTCAGACCCCATAACGGGAGGAGTAGAGACCAGAGAAGGCTCTGCCTCAGACGCCAACTTGCTGCTTAATGTGGAAAACAGGTTGGAAAGTTTCTGTCAGCTTAATGAGCGACACCGGTTGACCATTCCTACAGCATTTCCCTCCAGAAGCCATGAGAAAGTTGTCCGGCTGCGGGGACCGTGCGGTGGATTTGTACTAATGTTACTATCTGTATTTACTGCTGGCACAGACGCTGTTTAATCCTTTCCTATACTGAAATGACCCTTGCCTGAAGCTGGGCTTGCAGCACAACTATCCTCACCGTAAGGCAATCGTTCTCCTGTATATTAGGAGTACAGCGACTGCAATTAGAAGGATTCACGTTAATGTTACTACTTAGCTTCGCCTGTTGGAAGTCCTGACGAACCATGTCCAGATAAAGCATCCGGAGTGAACAAGTTGAATGAAAAAAAGTTGAGTGAGGGAAAAACTAAAAATATAAACATAATTAAACATTAAAAACTGTAGAGTTGTCAGGTAGCAAAGTAAGGTTGGCAACAAAACGCACAGCAACATGTAAACAAGTCTGGTGTGTCTTTGCATAAACCCGCCTACTCGAATGACCCTGCTGTCCCAGAGGTGGAGAGGAAGTTAAAGTCACTTGCAAGCTAACATGACAGCCACCAGAAACAAACACAGAGCACACAGAGCATACATCTGCTAACTTGTTTGCAGATGTAAGCAGCGCTGGAGCGGAGCGAGTAGCAGACAGGGGAGAGGCCGCCTCTCTGCTTTTGCTGCCTCCAGCTCGGCTTTGGGGCGACAATAATCTCCAGGCTGTTCCCAGGGTCATTTCCTGTCTAGAATCTCCTCCCAAGTCCATTTCTCCAAGTAGTGCAGCCTCTCCCACTGTAGTTGCTGCTGCTCCTGCTGCTGCTGCTCCTGCTGCTGCTGCCTCGGTTGCCTCTCCTGCGGCTCCTGCCTGTTGACACGCTGCTTGGTCCGGTTGTGGTGGGTGATTCTGTAACGGTTTTCGAGGTGTGGTGAAGGAGAGTCGGACCAAAACGCAGCGTGTAGATTTCGATCCATGTTTAATCAAACAAACGCAAACACTACAAAACAATAAACGTAACGAAAACCGAAACAGCCTATACTTGTCAACTAATACAGCGACAGGAACAAAGACACTAAGGACAATCACCCACAAAACAACCAAAGAATATGGCTGCCTAAATATGGTTCCCAATCAGAGACAACGATAAACACCTGACTCTGATTGAGAACCACTCCAGACAGCCATAGACTTTGCTAGATCACCCCACTAGCTACAATCCCACTATATACCAAAACCCCAAGACAAAACACACCACAATACAAAAACCCTATGCCACACCCTGGCCTGACCCAATACATGAAGATAAACACAAAATACTTCAACCAGGGCGTGACACGGCTTTTTTGGGTACTCCAATTTTTTTCTTTTATTTTACTTGGCAAGTCAGTTAAGAACAAATTTTTATTTTCAATGACGGCCTAGGAACAGTGGGTTAACTGCCTGTTCAGGGGCAGAACGACAGATTTGTACCTTGTCAGCTCGGGAATATGAACTTGCAACCTTTCGGTTACTAGTCCAACGCTCTAACCACTAGGTTACCACTAGACAATGTCATGCATATTTTGTATTTTTTTTGTAGGGGCGCCCACAACCTGCGCATTCCTGCTTTAAGTTCAAAGGCATCATAAACTTTACCCAGTACCAGGACATTTTAGCCAAAAACCTGGTTGCTGCTGTAGGTGAGGCATTGAAAGGTATTGAAAACGGGGGTGCCAATAATTTTGACCTCTCTTTTTCAGAGAAAAAAAATATCTTGTTAAGCAAAATCTCTTTCTCTAAGGCATTGTTAGTATAAAATAATTTTCAAATTTTTTGGAGCATGCAATATACAGTAGCTCAGTATTTTTAATATAGTTTTTGCTCACCATTATCAACGGTGCCAATTATTTTTTACCTGACTGTTAGTTTCATACAATCATCAAATAAAGGTGACATTCTGTACTATCGCCTGCATATGAAACATTTGATCTCAAATCGAAACTGCTGGATTTTTTATTTTATCCTAACTGTTCAAATATAGTATTGCAAAACGTAGAGAATATGGTGCCATTTGGGATGCAGACGGAAATGCTTGGCCATGCGTGACACTGAGGTTTGTTGCAGGTGGGACCCTCTCCCCCTATTCCACAGACCACCCAGGCTCTGATTGGCTGGCGCTCAGCAGTGCCCGAGCTGCAGCTGGAGCGCTACGGAAAGGTCAAGTGTGGGAAGAAGAGCTTTTTGAAGGAGCTTGGCTGGGCTTTCGATGCCTGCATATGAGGAACTCCCCATACACCCTTGCTGCTCAATATATGACTTTCCCTTATACTCTGCTCTTGTTTGTCTTTGTGTCCCTCTGTCGAGGTTCTTGCTCCCTCATTTTTTTTGTCTCAAATACTCTAAAGTCCTCTGATATTAGCACAGTCAGCTAAAACAAATTGGGATTTGATTTAACTCAATATTGATTAATACTCAATCAATACACAATCTTAATCTGATTTTATTTACTTCTGTCTCTCTCACACTTCATTTTAACACAAATATTGCATACTATATCCAACAAAATTAGCGCAATGGGTACTTGATTTTGTTGCTCCAATGAAAATCACTTTATTATTAATAGGATATTATGTTCTTTCATTCTATATTTAATGGTGCTGTATTCCCATAAGTGTCATGTATTAGTTAAAGAGCAATCTGCAGTTCAAACAAGCTTATATTTCGGGTTCTGGTGGGGTACGACAGACGAACTAAGCTCGTGATGCCTAATAAGTCATGTTTGTCAAGAATCATTGGCCGTATATCATGAATTTGAAGTCCAAAATGGATGTAGCAATCACAGATTGCCCATTTAAGGGCCAACATTTTTATTGAAAAGATGTTGCTACAAAGTGTATATGAATTAGTGCATATTTATTTAGATGCATTTTTAGGAGGGTATAAACATTTTAATTTTAAACAATGTTTGTTCTATTTGCTAACCTTGGTATAATTTTTCAATGGCAGTAGTTAAACAAGTAATATCAATGTGCCTTATCTTGCAATTGTTTGTGTCCTAAATACCAATGAAAACAGCAGAGCAAAATAAAGTGCAATCAAAAGATTTGTTGAGCAGATTCATTCTGGCAAATGTCTTACCCATCAGGGCAACACATATGGCGATGTCAGACTGAGCTTTTAATGCAAAGCTACAGGTGCACTGACATTTAAACAGACATGCCTTTTCTCTTTATGCAATTTATTAATTCTACCTAAGGGCACAACGCATTACACACATTCCACATGTGGCCATCTACTATTATGAAGCTGTCTGGAATACAAGTCACACAGCTGTCTAACAGTAGAGGGGGATGTAATAATGACAATTATGTTGGATAAATGTCTGCTATTATTACTGAATATAGCTAGTCTGACTCAATGAATCTAGAAAAAGCTAAGGAGACTACTGATATTCTATTAGAAAAGTGTGACTTTACTGTGAATGTTATATAAATTGAGGACAACTGAAAACATGTTTGTATTCTGACTATTATTTCACCATTGAGTAACATTGGGTACATATGCATACAATGCCAAAAACATTGGTCAAGGTAGTATGATATGGCTATTGGTACATGTGCTATGATGTATTCGCAATTTGGCACACAGACAGTGTTCTTAGCAGTGTTCCCTGCTCTTAGCCTGACCACACGGTGACTCTTCCTCTCACACGTTCCCCCCAGTCTGCTAGACTGATGTGTCAGACAGACACACTAGTGGGCCTGTCCCTGCACTGACCTATCTATACAACACGCATGCCATGCACCATCTCTCCCTGCGACCCTTACCCTGAGTTAAAAAGCCACAGACACTAGTCTCTCACGTAACAACACAGACAGGCACTAAGGGGGTAGCCACAGGTCCATACATTTTCAAAGGAATAACTTGAATTTGGAAGACAACTATTTTTTTTATGTCAAAAGGTTTTGTAATTCCAGTCATATTCTTTTGTGTATGTATGTGTTTGTTACTCAGCCCTGTACCTTGAGACTATGCCCCATATAGAGTAATTGAATGCAGGTCACCTCATATTCAGATTATTTGTATTATATTTGTTGTTTATTATCTAGGCTTGCCATAACAAAAGGGTTGAATACTTATTGACTCAATAGTTAATGACTCAAAAAATGTGGCACATGTCTCCATCAAGTGGATGTACAGAAGCAGAAGTCATGATGGTACAGTATATTCTACCAGGGGCACCCCCTTTAGATAAAATGTGTTTACAATGTGTTTATTCTGTTCCGCTTTGTTTTTAATATTCTAAACTCTTCGCTTGACACATAAGTAGGTGGTTACATATAGTGTCTTCAGAAAGTATTCACACCCCTTGACTTTTTCCACATTTTGTTGTGGTACAGCCTGAATTTTAAATGGTTTAAATTAAGATTTTGTGTCACTGGCCTACACAATAGTTATTAATTGCACTTTAGATGGTGTATCAAATGCACCCACCCAGTCACTACAAAGATACAGGCGTCCTTCCTAACTCAGTTGCTGGAGAAGAAGGAAACCCCCCAGGGATTTCACCTTAAGGCCAATGGTGACTTTAAAACAGTTACAGAGTTTAATGTCTGTGTTATTAGCAAACTGCGGATGGATAAACAATATTGTAGTTACTACACAATGATAACCTAATTGACAGAGTGAAAATAAAGGTAGCCTGTAGAGAATACAAATATTCCAAAACATGCATCCTTGCAACAAGGCACCAAAGTAATAATGCAAAAAAATGTGTCAAAGCAACTAACTTTTTCTCCTGAATACAAAGTGTTATGTTTGGGGCAAATCCAATAGAACACATTACTGAGTACCACTCTGCATATTTTCAAGCATATTGGTGGCTGCATCATGTCATGGGTATGCTTGCAGCTATTCCCTCCGTAAGGCTATTAAACAAGCTAAGCGTCAGTACAGAGACAAAGTGGAATCTCAATTCAATGGCTCAGACATAAGAGGCATGTGGCAGGGTCTACAGTCAATCACGGACTACAAGATGAAATCCAGCCCAGTCACGGACCAGGATGTCTTGCTCCCAGGCAGACTAAATAACTTTTTTGCCCGCTTTGAGGACAATACAGTGCCACTGACACGGCCTGCAACGGAAACATGCGGTCTCTCCTTCACTGCAGCCGAGGCGAGTAAGACATTTAAACGTGTTAACCCTCGCAAGGCTGCAGGCCCAGACGGCATCCCCAGCCGCGCCCTCAGAGCATGCGCAGACCAGCTGGCCGGTGTGTTTACGGACATATTCAATCAATCCCTATACCAGTCTGCTGTTCCCACATGCTTCAAGAGGGCCACCATTGTTCCTGTTCCCAAGAAAGCTAAGGTAACTGAGCTAAACGACTACCGCCCCGTAGCACTCACTTCCGTCATCATGAAGTGCTTTGAGAGACTAGTCAAGGACCATATCACCTCCACCCTACCTGACACCCTAGACCCACTCCAATTTGCTTACCGCCCAAATAGGTCCACAGACGATGCAATCTCAACCACACTGCACACTGCCCTAACCCACCTGGACAAGAGGAATACCTATGTGAGAATGCTGTTCATCGACTACAGCTCGGCATTCAACACCATAGTACCCTCCAAGCTCGTCATCAAGCTCGAGACCCTGGGTCTCGACCCCGCCCTGTGCAACTGGGTACTGGACTTCCTGACGGGCCGCCCCCAGGTGGTGAGGGTAGGCAACAACATCTCCTCCCCGCTGATCCTCAACACGGGGGCCCCACAAGGGTGCGTTCTGAGCCCTCTCCTGTACTTCCTGTTCACCCACGACTGCGTGGCCACGCACGCCTCCAACTCAATCATCAAGTTTGCGGACGACACAACAGTGGTAGGCTTGATTACCAACAACGACGAGACGGCCTACAGGGAGGAGGTGAGGGCCCTCGGAGTGTGGTGTCAGGAAAATAACCTCACACTCAACGTCAACAAAACTAAGGAGATGATTGTGGACTTCAGGAAACAGCAGAGGGAACACCCCCTATCCACATCGATGGAACAGTAGTGGAGAGGGTAGCTAGTTTTAAGTTCCTCGGCATACACATCACAGACAAACTGAATTGGTCCACTCACACTGACAGCGTCGTGAAGAAGGCGCAGCAGCGCCTATTCAACCTCAGGAGGCTGAAGAAATTCGGCTTGTCACCAAAAGCACTCTCAAACTTCTACAGATGCACAATCGAGAGCATCCTGGCGGGCTGTATCACCGCCTGGTACGGCAACTGCTCCGCCCTCAACCGTAAGGCTCTCCAGAGGGTAGTGAGGACTGCACAACGCATCACCGGGGCAAACTACCTGCCCTCCAGGACACCTACACCACCCGTTGTTACAGGAAGGCCATAAAGATCATCAAGGACATCAACCACCCGAACCACTGCCTGTTCACCCCGCTATCATCCAGAAGGCGAGGTCAGTACAGGTGCATCAAAGCTGGGACCGAGAGACTGAAAAACAGCTTCTATCTCAAGGCCATCAGACTGTTAAACAGCCACCACTAACACTGAGTGGCTGCTGCCAACACACTGTCATTGACACTGACCCAACTCCAGCCATTTTAATAATGGGAATTGATGGGAAATGATGTAAATATATCACTAGCCACTTTAAACAATGCTACCTTATATAATGTTACTTACCCTACATTATTCATCTCATATGCATATGTATATACTGTACTCTACATCATCGACTGCATCCTTATGTAACACATGTATCACTAGCCACTTTAACTATGCCACTTTTTTTACTTTGTCTACACACTCATCTCATATGTATATACTGTACTCGATACCATCTACTGTATGCTGCTCTGTACTATCACTCATTCATATATCCTTATGTACATGTTCCTTATCCCCTTACACTGTGTATAAGACAGTAGTTTTGGAATTGTTAGTTAGATTACTTGTTGGTTATCACTGCATTGTCGGAACTAGAAGCACAAGCATTTCGCTACACTCGCATTAACATCTGCTAACCATGTGTATGTGACAAATAAAATTTGATTTGATTTGATTTGAATCATTAAGGATTGGGGAGCTTTTCAGGATAAAAAAGAAACGGAATAGAGTTAAGCACAGGCAAAATCTTAGAGGATAACCTGGTTCAGTGCAAAGCTTTTAGAGACTAAAAACATTGTTTTTCTTTATTTTTACTATTTTATACATTGTATAATAATAGTGAAGACATCAAAACTGGAATCATGTAGTAACAAAAAAAGTTTTAAACAAAGTAGCCTGTCACGCCTTGGTCTTAGTATTTTGTGTTTTCGTTATTTATTTGGTCAGGCCAGGGTGTGACATGGGTTTATGTTGTTAGGTTTCGTATTGGGGTGTCTAGCATAGACTTGGCTGCCTGAGGCGGTTCTCAATCAGAGTCAGGTGATTCTCGTTGTCTCTGATTGGGAACCATATTTAGGTAGCCTAGGTTTCAGTGTGTGTTTCGTGGGTGATTGTTCCTGTCTCTGTTTGTTTTCACTAGATAGGCTGTATAGGTTTTCGCGTTCCGTTTATTGTTTTGTTAATTAGTTATTTCATGTATCGTTCTATTTTATTAAAGAACATGAGTAACCACCACAGTGCCCTGCTCTTAGCCTGACCACACGGTGACTCTTCCTCTCACACGTTCCCCCCAGTCTGCTAGACTGATGTGTCAGACAGACACACTAGTGGTAGCTTTTCAGGATAAAAAAGAAACTGAATAGAGTTAAGCACAGGCAAAATCTTAGAGGATAACCTGGTTCAGTGCAAAACTTTTAGAGACTAAAAACATTGTTTTTCTTTATTTTTAATATTTTATACATTGTATAATAATAGTGAAGACATCAAAACTGGAATCATGTAGTAACAAAAAAAGTGTTAAACAAAGTAGGCTGTCACGCCTTGGTCTTAGTATTTTGTGTTTTTGTTATTTATTTGGTCAGGCCAGGGTGTGACATGGGTTTATGTTGTTGTGTTTCATATTGGGGTGTCTAGCATAGGCTTGGCTGCCTGAGGCGGTTCTCAATCAGAGTCAGGTGATTCTCGTTGTCTCTGATTGTGAACCATATTTAGGTAGCCTAGGTTTCACTGTGTGTTTCGTGGGTGATTGTTCCTGTCTCTGTGTTTGTTTTCACTAGATAGGCTGTATAGGTTTTCGCGTTCCGTTTGTTGTTTTGTTAATGAGTTATTTCATGTATCGTTCTATTTTATTAAAGAACATGAGTAACCACCACGCTGCATTTTGGTCCGACTCTCTTTCAACAGACGAACGCCGTTACAAGCCACCCTTTGCCTTGATGACAGCTTTGCACACTACATTATTACTGTAAGTCGCTTTGGATAAAAGCGTCTGCTAAATGGCATATATTATTATTATTATTATTGCATATGTGTTATTTCATAGTTTTATGTCTTCACTATTATTCTACAATGTAAAAAATGTCAAAATAAAGAAAAACCCTTGAATAAGTAGGTGTGTCCAAACTTTTGACTGGTACTGTAGTAGGTAAATGAGATATTTCTGTATTTCATTATCAATACATTTGCAAACATTTCCTAAAACATGTTTTCACTTTGTCGTTATGGGGTATTGTGTGTAGATGGGTGGGAAGAAAAAAAATCTTTATGAAGGTATTGTATACCTAACACTTTGATACCTCTATCATCATTAATCTAAATGATATGAATAGGAACATTCTTTAATTTTTTTTAAAGAAACTATACTAATAGCTGCCATCTTTCTTCCCATCTTTCCAGTTTTGCCTACGAGTAGGATAAGTAACAGAGTGCAACCTCAGCAGAGAAGACAGACAGTCAGGTTCTGAAAGATCCCAAATGGGTAGTGAGTCTGGAGAATGCATTCAGACATAATACCACATGTAAACTTTGTTTTTTGAAACAGAGAATTTAATTTATCACAATAACAGCAATACAAGTCGTTTTCAGATGATTATTTTAAATCTGGACCCTGGAAGTGACCACTGCATTAATGGCCTGCATTTCTCCAGATCTCTCTCTCTCTCATTATTTTTCTCTCTCTCTCCACCACCCCTGCTGTCTCAACCTCTGAATGCTCAGCTATGAAAAGCCAACTGACATTTACTCCTGAGGTGCTGACCTGTTGCACCCTCTACAACCACTGTGATTGTTATTTGACCCTGCTAGTCATCTATGAAAGTCTGATGATCTGACCTTAATGTCCATATACTCTTATCATCTCCATCCGGTGCAGCCAGATGAGGACTGGCCACGACTCTTGGTTTCTTCCTAGGTTTCTGTCTTTCTATGACTTTTTCCTAGCCACTGTGCTTCTACATCTGCATTGCAAACTCTGTAGGCCAATTGCACTTTGACAACTGCTGATGTAAAAATGGCTTTATAAAATACAATTGATTGATTGATTTTATTAGAATTTCTTCATTCCTTTCTGCATTATATAAAAAAAACATAAATCAATTGGCATCAAAGCCGGTGTTTGTGTGTGTGTCTTTGTACATGTGTGTGTGTCTTTGTACGTATATGTGTGCATGACAGAGGTAGGGAGTGGGTCATGGATAGAGGAGAAAAATAAAGAGGGTCCATGTTAAAACAATAAAGACAGGTTTGAAGTTCACAGTGTTACTTACTGATAGACATAGTTACACTATTGATACATTGGGAGAGTTGTAGATAGGCCCTGGGCCCGGTTGCATAAAATATATATATTTCTGGCCAGTAGCAAAACATTTTTATTACGAAGAACACAGATACGATGTCCCAATGCTCTCAAAAAGCAGTATTTCCCTGTTACCAACCTTCATTCCCCTACAGAAAGTCCTTTCAAAACAGTTGTCACTCAGGAGGATGATGACCAAAGGAAGCCATTTAATCGAATCGGGACACAACATTGGAGGGAGTTGAGGAAGGGGAGGGTGTTCCCAAGGCACAAAAGTGGGCAGCAGTGTGGGGCATTACTCAGTAGGGGTCACTGAAGGTGTAGTGTGGATGTCCTGCATCCCTGGGGACGGGCTTCCCATCAACTGTGATGGTTGATACAATGTAGCACCAGCCTTTGTTCAATGCTGTTATACATAGCCCATCTCTAAATAGCCCACCCAATCTACCTACCTCATCCTGAGGTCATCCTGAGGTAGTTGGTTGGGCTATGTACAGGTGCACTGATCTGTGAGCTGCTCTGACAGCTGGTGCTTAAAGCTAGTGAGGGAGATATGAGTCTCCAGCGTCAGTGATTTTTGCAGTTCGTTCCAGTCATTGGCAGCAGAGAACTGGAAGAAAAGGCGGCCGAAGGTGGAATTGGCTTTGGGGGTGACCAGTGAAATATACCTGCTGGAGCACGTGCTATGGGTGGGTGCTGCAATGGTGACCAGTGAGCTGAGATAAGGCGGGGCTTTACCTTGCAAATACTTTTATAGATGACATGGAGCCAGTGGGTTTGGCGAAGAATATGAAGCGAGGGCCAGCCAACGAGAGCATACAGGTCGCAGTGGTGGGTAGTATATGGGGCTTTGGTGACAAAATGGATGGCACTGGGATAAACTGCATCCAATTCGCTGAGTAGAATGTTGGAGGCTATTTTGTAAATTACATCGCCAAAGTCAATGATCGGCAGGATAGTCAGTTTTACGAGGGTGTTTGGCAGCATGAGTGAAGGATGCTTTGCTGTGAAATAGGAAGCTGACTCAAGATTTAATTTTGGATTCGAGATGCTTAATGTGAGTCTGGAAGGAGAGTTTACAGTCTAACCAGACACCTAGGTATTTGTAGTTGTCCACACATTTTAAGTCAGAACCGTCCATGGTAGTGATGCTGCGCCACGGAATGAGAGTTGTAGGGCATTGAAGCTGGTTTGGAGGTTAGTTAACACAGTGTCCAAAGAAGGGCCTGAAGCATACAGAATGGTGTCGAATGCGTAGAGGTGGATCAGAGAATCACTAGCAGCAAGAGCGACATCATTGATGTATATAGTGAAAAGAGTCGGCCCAAGGATTGAACCCTGTGGCACCACCATAGAGACTGCCAGAGGTCCAGACAACAGGCCTTCCGATTTTACACACAGGTCCCTGTCCCTGCAGTGTCGCAGCCACTCCACCTGAGCCAGGTACGGATGGCTTTCCACCTGAAGTATAGTAGGTTTGATGTTGGCTACGGAGAGCACGTCTGCTGTTGAAGCTGGACAGGCCGATAGCCTTGGTCATGCCCTTCCCCACCAGCTTCTCCATGGTAACCCAAGTCATATTGTAGTTGATGTCGTCGCCTGGCATAGAAAATGTGCTGACTTGTCAGGACACTGTTGTTCAGAGGAGCTAACCAACAACACAACAACAGTAACACAATCACTTCAAACTGAATCTGGAAAGACTGCAAATTAGCTGACATTTTTTTATTTACATTTTTTGGAATATATCCATAAAAATTATGCCAGCTGCTTGATGCTTTTGACTGGCTGAGAAACACTGCCTGCTTCTCTCTCGTCCCGACATGTTCATTACTATGGGACAGCAAGAGATCAAATTTGAATATTGAAACAATGTTGCAATTGTCGGAGAGACAGACAGCAAGGTTTATACAAATCTCCGCTGTTGAAAACTTAATATTAGTCTAAAAGAAATTAGGACTATGCATAGATAAGTAACAGCAAAGTAGCAGCAGTGTACAAAACAAATGGGGGGGGGGGGTCAATGTAAATAGTCTGGTGGCCATTTGATTAATTGTTCAGCAGTCTAATGGCTTGGGGGTAGAAACTGTTAAGGAGCCTTTTGGTCCTAGACTTGGCGCTCCGGTACCGCTTGCTGTGCGGTAGCAGAGAAAACAGTCTTTGACTTGGATGACTGGATTCTCTGACAAGTTTATGGGCTTTCCTATGACACTGCCTATTATATAGGTCCTGGATGGCAGGAAGCTTGGCCCCAGTGATGTACTGGGCCGTAAGCACTACCCTCTGTAGCTCCTTACGGTCATATGCCGAGCAGTTGCCATACCAGGCGCTGATGCAACCGGTCAGGATGCTCTCGATGGTGCAACTGTAGCAACTACTAGAGCGAGCAGCTCCCTCTGTGGGCGGAAACAAGCAACCCGGAACATGAGCAAAAACGGTACTATTAATACAGAAAGTATTACTATTTCTGTATTAAAACAGAAACAATTTCCCCTTTTCTTTGATGTTACAGACAAACTAGGACCAACAATAGTAGCCTGCCTCTGACTTTATCAGAAGCAAGTCCATACTTTTATATAAATTAATCAATATAAAACCAACTGACCTCTTTTTACCTTATTTAATGCATTATACTAGCATTGTACTATGGCAACGCACAATTAATAAAGATGGTACCATAATGATAATTGTTGGTAACATTTATCATAATTGTGCGTTACCATGGTAGTGTCACGCCCTGGTCGAAGTATTTTGTGTTTATATTCATTTATTTGGTCAGGCCAGGGTGTGACATGGGTTTTTGTATGTGGTGTGTATGTAGTGGGATTGTAGCTTAGTGGGGTGTTCTAGGCAAGTCTATGGCTGTCTGAAGTGGTTCTCAATCAGAGGCAGGTGTTTATCATTGTCTCTGATTGGGAACCATATTTAGGCAGCCATATTCTTTGGTTGTGTTGTGGGTGATTGTCCTTAGTGTCCTTATTCTATGTTAGTTTGCACCAGTTTAGGCTGTTTCGGTATTCATTATGTTTGTTGTTTTGTTGAGTTTGTTGTTTTGTTGAGTTTGTGTTTGATTCGTGTTACGTTGTTTTTATTAAACATGGATCGCAATATACACGCTGCAGTTTGGTCCAACTCTCCTTCACCATTAGAAAACCGTTACAGGTAGAATGTCTAATGCAGGTTAAAATCATGGTATTTCCATGATCCACAACTCTACCATGGTATAAAGGAGGCAATACCATGGTAATATTTAGGTGCATGGGAGTACCATCATACTTCAAGGCTAAATCCATGGTACATTTCCATGATTCAGACTATACCATGGTATAAATGAAAATATCATAGTATCATGATATGAATGAAAGTACCATAGTATTACCATGGTACATTTTGGTAAGGGGAGGCATGTACTGCAGAATGAGTATCTGGTTACCGTGGAGATGCCCTGATTCACTGACTAAACCTCTCATAAAAAGAGATTGCATTTATTTTGTGAGAGCAATATATAACACCTACAAACAAGACAGCATAACCAAATTGATTCAGAAGTTAATAAACTTGTTTTAGCTAGCTTTGTTGCCATTGATTGTGCATCTTCCATTGTTTAGCTAAGTAGCTGAATGAAACAGTTAACTTTTTCACTTCATTTCAAAGGGGGGGGATTCACCTTGAAATGTTTTGTGCAAAAGCATTATTTTTATGCAACCTGTTTTGTGCCCACATTTTTACCATGTTATTTTGGCATTAATACGTTTCACATGTCAGTTTACAAACAATGTAAAAAATATATATAATTTAGTTAATGAAGCCGCATACAAACATGGTCTCTTTTTTTGTTTTCTTGAGTAAGGCAGGTCCAAAATGCAGGTGTTTCAATGCTTTCTGTGGTAGTGGAGAAAGCCAGAAGAAAATATGTAGCGTTTCGCCATGATTGGCTCAGTGTTCTGTCACTCATGGGGACACTGCGTCACCGCCAAGTCTAAGGGTAGACTTAGACAATTCTAGCCCCTTGGGCGCTGCCATAGAGTTACATTAGAAGTGCCCATCCAAGAAGGCTCAATGTCATTGCCCACAGATAAAATTATGTCAAATCACGTTATATGTACAGTTGCTTTGATTGGATTGATCATGTCAACATCATAGTTTCAAAAATCTTAGCTAGCAGTCATCATCATGAATCAAGTTAACAATCTACTGACAAATCATTTTTAATCCTTGTCATGTGAAGATAAATAAGATAAATTATAGATAAAATGTACTGGTGCTCATCGGCCATTGGAAATAAACACAACAAGTTGGAAATCGCAAATTCAACAATGAGTGGTTTGGAAGAAATAAGTGACAGTGGCTGTGTGGGCCCAAATCTGGGATTAAGAGGCTCTTTTCCAAGTTTAAAATCATAAACATTCAACGTTGGCCATGCTGTCAATGAAGCATGATTTGTGCTGTGCTCCAAACAACTTTTAACTCTGAACTGCAAAAACTTCAGTGAGTTCAAGACAACTGGGAAGTCGGGATAAACGCGCTCCTGGGAAAATAAGTTTTGAATGGTCATCCGGCCTCTTTCTAGAGCTATGACCTGAAGATCAATGACGTCATCATGATTAGATTTGTTTCTGAGTTCACAGTTTTTTTGAAAGCACCATATGAATGCCAGACTTTGATGACAGAATTTACCCACCAAGGTCCGCCGAGCCACCTTCCTATTAAAGTGAGCACAGCACAACAAGGTGAGTCCAAAAATGTAAAAATAAAAGTCACAAATTAGTAATCCATTTGTAATGCAGGTGTGTACCCATACTGGCAGATCAGTGATCTTCTTTCTGTTGGAGGAATACTGTGAAGGGATCATTAACATAGGAACACGTGAAACATTTAACTTTTTCCCTCTCATTACGTCATTGACCCACGCCCTGGTGACGTGCTGACATCACGAGGCCTGGTTGGAAAGAGGAAGAAGAAATAACAACAACAGCAGCTCTGCTGGGCGAGTGACAGCGAGAGAGAAAATACGAGACTAGTTGAATCCTGTTAATTGCTATAGAATTTGTAATATCAGTTGCTGTTATTATTCAGCGCAAATATGTCTTTGTTGGGGAAGTTATTTGGCGCTGGAGGTAAAGGTGGGAAATCTGCTAGCCCTCAGGAGGCGATCCAGCGACTTCGAGACACTGAGGAAATGTTGACGAAGAAACAGGACTTTTTGGAGAAAAAGATTGACCAGGAACTCATCACTGCGAAGAAGAATGGCACAAAAAATAAAAGAGGTGAGACCTATGAGAAATACGGTTTTATCATGCCATGTTCAACTACTATCTTAAACTCGGAACCTCCCCACTAGTTATTTGCACAGAGCTTCTTATACTATAGCAATAGTTGATTCTGGTACCTTCAACCGGGAAACTCGGAGCTAGTGTTTCTAAACGAGTTTCCAAGACGGAAATGTCCTAGTTCCGACTAGCACGTGAACGCGGTATGATTAGCTAACCGGCTAGATTTTTATCCAACAAATTCACAGAAAGAACGAAGTACCACAGCCACAAAGTCAATAGGCTATATCGTACAAATGTAATGGATTTAGCTAACTTCAGGCAACGAGGGTATAGTGGGGGTAGGTAACCCTAGTCCAAGAGTTCCACAGGCACTTCATGGTTTTGATTTAACCAAGCTGGAGCGTTTTTATTTAACTAGGGTAGTCAGTTAAGAACAAATACTTATTTTACAATGACGGCCTACCCCGGACGACGCTGGGCCAATTGTGCGCCGCCCTACGGGACTCCAGATCACGACAAGTTGTGATACAGCCCCGGATCGAATCAGGGTCTGTAGTGATGCCTCTAGCACTGAGATGCAGTGCCTTAGACCGACCGCTGTGCCTTAGACCGACCGCTGTGCCACTTGAGACCAGGTATGTTGATTATTAATCGATCACTGAACTGATCAATTCTAGTCGGGCCAAATCCTGCAGTACCTGCGACATCCAGCAATTGGGTTGCCAACCCCTGCAATACAGTATCAAGATATGCAGAAACTGCTTCTCCAATAGAAATAGTCGTCACTAGATACCACAGCCACAAAGTCAGAAGGCCTGCCTACTCAACCAATCTGTTCAAGGAATATGATAACGTTTATTTCGGCTTGCGGTTCACGTTAAACGACCAATCAGATGAGGCAGTGTGATGACGTGTGTGCAGGGGAAGAGGAGAGACATTTTATTTTATCTAGTGATCATCAATGATTTGGTTATTAGGTATAATTAAACTAACCGTTCCAAATGCAAAGTGGTAATCGGTAATGTATGCAGACGACACTCAGTCAGATCCATTAGTATTTGGATAGTGACACAATTTGCCTCATTTTGGCTCTGTACACCACCACAATGGAATTGAAAGGAAACTATCAAGATGTGCTTAAAGTGTCGACTTTCATCTTTAATGTAAGGGTTTTGTCAAAATTACTGTATGAACCGTGTAAGAATTACAACCAACCATATAACAATGAAGGTTGTGCAATGTAACAGGAATATTTAGACTTATTGGATAAAATACGGAACGGTTCCGTATTTCACTGAAAGAATAAACGTCTTGTTTTCGAGATGATAGTTTACGGATTCGACCATATTAATGACCTAAGGCTCGTATTACTGTATGTTATAATTAAGTCTATGATTTGATAGAGCAGTCTGACTGAGTGGTGGTAGGCACCAGCAGACTCGTAAGCATTCATTCAAACAGCACTTTTGTGCGTTTTTTGCCAGCAGCTCGTCGCTGTGCTTCTAAAATTGAGCTGTTTATGACTTCAAGCCTATCAACTCCCGAGATTATGCTGGTGTAACCAATGTGAAATGGCTTGCTAGTTAGCGGGGTGCGCGCTAATAGCGTTTCAAACGTCACTTGCTCTGAGACTTGGAGTGGTTGTTCCCCTTGCAGAGGACTTTTGTGGAGCGATGGGTAACGCTGCTTCGAGGGTGGCTGTTGTCAATGTGTTCCTGGTTCGAGCCCAGTTAGGGGCGAGGAGAGGGACGGAAGCTGTACTGTCACACTGGCAATACTAAAGTGTGCCTATAAGAACATCCAATAGTCAAAAGGTATATGAAACACAAATGGTATAGAGAGAAATAGTCCTATAATAATTACAACCTAAAACTTCTTACCTTGGAATATTGAAGACTCCTGTTTAAAGGAACCACCAGCTTTCATATGTTCTCATGTTCTGAGCAAGGAACTTAAATGTTAGCTTTTTTACATGGCACATATTGCACTTTTACTTTCTTCTCCAACACTTTGTTTTTGCATTATTTAAACTAAATTGAAAATTTTATTTGAGTCATGTGGAAATTTCCTTTTACATTGTAGAATCAGTGTATTGGTTGTAATTGGGTAATTGTATGGTCCTGGCAGGGGCTAAGTGCTTATGTACCTGTTTGACAGATTCAATTTGGTTTCTCAAGGGGACACTGTGCAGTCTTGCCCTCTACCTGTGTCTGTTCAAATAGTACACGATAAGTCTAATACAGAGGCTATTTATTTTGAGATATTGCACGTGTATATTTGGTAAATCAACTTTCATCGTTGGATTACCAAGACAAGTAAGTAAATCTACACAATGAGCACGTCAACCTGCGTTGCCTTCTGCTGATTTCATGCAGAATACAGGTCCCTATTTTACAATCACAGAATCAAAATGTGTTGAAGACAAAATAACGAAAAGGGCTGTCTGGTAGCCTCAAAAAATATTTTTTTGTTGAACAAGTCATTGCATGTATATATATATATTTTTTGACTTGACTTCAGACTTGACTTGACTTCCTCTTAAGAATGCATGATTTACTTGACTCAAGGCTCGACCTGTCCTACTTGAGACTCGACTTGAGACTCGGACCTTGAGACTTGCTTGTGACTTGAATAATAGTTACTTGGTCTCACCTCTGCCTAAAGGTATCATGTACTAGGGTTGGGCGATGTCAACCTTTGTCCTATCATGATTATGCTACAATTGGATGCATAATCATGACGAAAGATGGTCCTGTGTAGCTCAGTTGGTAGAGCATGGCGCTTATAACGCCAGGGTAGTGGGTTCGATCCCCGGGACCACCCATACGTAGAATGTATGCACACATGACTGTAAGTCGCTTTGGATAAAAGCGTCTGCTAAATGGCATATATATATATATATATAGAGAGAGATATATAGAGAGATATAGAGATATAGAGAGATAGATAGATAGATAGATATATAGATATATAGATATATATATATAGATAATGTTGTTGAAAGCCTGTGCAGAGGCTATGTTGGGGCAAATCTTTCCTAATATTCCTTCCTCTCTGGTGGAAACAGCTTCAGTATGGAACAGGTGTGTCTGTGTAGAGTGCACATGAAGGAAAGTGAGGGAGAGGCATGCCACCACTCATGCTGCAGTGTGGGAGGGTGCTGCAGCGGGGGAGGGAACTGTGGCAGGAAAAAGTATCCAATTGTCATACTTGAGTAAAAGTAACATGCCTTAATAGAAAATGACTCAAGTGAAAGTGAAATACTACTTGAGTAAAAGTCTAAAAGTATTTGGTTTTGCATATACTCAAGTATCAAAAGTAAAAGTGTATAAATATTTTCAGATTCCTTATATTAAGCAAATCAGACTGCACCATTTTCTTGTTTTTTAAATTTATGGATAGTTTTGGAGTGTGCCCTGGCTAATTTACATAAGACATCATTTACAAGCGAAGCATTTGTGTTTAGTGAGTGTGCCAGATCAGAGGCAGTAGAGATGACCAGGGATGTTCTCTTGATGTGTGTGAATTGCACCATTTTCCTGTCCTGCTAAGCGTTTAAAAAGGAAATGACTACTTCTGGGTGTCAGGAAAAATGTATGGATTAAAAAGTACATAATTGTCATTAGGAATGTAGTGATGTAAAAGTTGTCCAAAATATAAATAGTGAAGTACAGATTACCCCAAAAAACTACTTTAGTACTTTCAATTATTTCTACTTAAGTAATTTACTGGGATGGAGCTGTGTGTGTGTGTGTGGGGGGTGCAGAGTGGACAGGAGAGGGAGAGACACAGTAGCCAACAAAGCCATGCCAATTTAATGTTATGTATCATCCCATTTGACAATGTCTGGCCTGACTACATCAAATCCGAGTAACCTAAAGAAGCTAGCTGAGCAAGCGAGCAAATGTTTTGTTCCTGAATTTTAATCCCACTTCACTTTATACACATGGAACTAATTTTGACAATAGTGCCACTCTGATTGGCTGGCAAAAACAACAATCTACATGTGAAGGCTACCGGACTTCCGACATTAGAGAGAGAAACAATCTACAGTACCAGTCAAAAGTTTGGACAAACCTATTCATTCAAGGCTTTTTCTTTATTTTTACTTTTTTCTACGTTGTTGAATAATAGCGAAGACATCAAAACTATGAAATAACACATGGAATCATGTAGTAACCAAAAAAGTGTTAAACAAATCAAAATATATTTTAGATTCTTCAATGTAGCCACCCGTTGCCTTGATGACCGCTTTGCACACTCTTGGCATTCTCTCAACCAGCTTCGTGAAGTAGTCACCTGGAATGCATTTCAATTAACAGGTATTCCTTGTTTAAAGTTCATTTATGGAATTTCTTTCCTTAATACGTTTGAGCCAATCAGTTGTGTTGTGACAAGGTAGGGGTGGTATACAGAAGATAGCCCTATTTGGTAAAACACCAAGTCCATATTGTGGCAAGAACAAATAAGCAAAGTGAAATGACAGTCCATCATTACTTTAAGAAATGTCAATGAATTTTAAGAACTTTGAGAGTTTCTTCAAGTGCATTTGCAAAAACCATCCAAGCACTATGATGAAACTGGCTCTCGTGAGGACCGCCACAGGAAAGAAAGACCCAGAGTTACCTCTGTTTCAGGGGATAATTTCATTAGTTACCAGCCTCAGATTGCGGCCCAAATAAATGCTTCACAGAGTTCAAGTAACAGACACATCTCAACATCAACTGTTTAGACGAGACTGCGCGAATGGTCGAATTGCTGTAAAGAAACCACTAAAGGACACCAATAAGATGAAGAAACATGCTTGGGCCAAGCAACACGACCAATGGACATTAGACCGGTGGAAATCTGTCCTTTGGTGGTTCCCACCGTGTATTGAGGAGGTGTGGGGGTGCTTTACTGGTGGCAATGTGATTTATTTAGAATTCAAGGCACACTTAACCAGCATGTTTACCACAGCATTCTGCAGCGATACACCATCCCATCTGGTTTGGGTTTAGTGGGACTCATTTGTTTTTCAACAGGACAATGACCCAAAACAGGCTGTGTAAGGGCTATTTGACCAAGAAGGAGAGTGATTGAGTGTTGTATCAGATGACCTGGCCTCCACAATCACCCAACCTCAACCCATTTGAGATGGTTTTGGATGAATTAGACCGCAGAGTGAAGAAAAAGCAGCCAACAAGTGCTCAGCATATGTGGGGAAGTCCTTCAACTATTTGTTTACTACATGATTACATATGTGTTATTTCCTAGTTTTTATGTCTTCAGTATTATTGTACAATGTAGAAAATAGTAAAACATAAAGAAACTCTTGAATGAGTAGGTATGTCCAAACGTTTGGCTAGTACTGTTGTCACAAGGATTTTGCTATCTCAATGGTTGAACTCAACTATCACTCAAGCTTTGTCTATTTCCCAGAGGTTGTAAATCTCCGGTTAATAAAGAATTAGACAAAGTCTCAGATTCTGCAATAGATTAATCCTTTATTCAGAGAGCGCTCTGTCTTCAAAATGAGAACATAGTCTTTCTATAGCGCACACACACAGAAATGAACTCGCATCAGTTGAAACTCCACCTCGCTTTAGGTGGGCTGTTTTTTTCCAAAGTTCACATACATTGTTTATCAACTTTCTGCAACATGTTTCATCATCTTCTGCAAGCCGAGACATTTCTAACAGTTTTTCTCCTCCCTAGGGTGGGGAGGCCTCTTTCCAGTTATTAGTTTTACCGTTATCACAAGTTGACAGTTCAGTTGTCCTTGAATGTCTCAACTATACCCAGCTCATATTGCGAAATAGTAACACATTGGCCACACACCTTATTGGATTATGACTCTTAACACATTTCATCTTAAACATACAAATTATTCTATCAACTGTATATATTGTTGAGTTTAGTCAGGTATTTGAACCATGTCTGAAATTAGTTCTAGGGAGGTTCAAGGTAAGATGTGATCTAGAAATCTACAAGCTACGCATTGGAAGCATCTTATCACATCTAAGATACTTCAGATAATGTCTCAAGTCAATTAAATACCTATTGTAAGCCAACGTCTCCCAGTGAATACAGAGTTAAACGACTCAAATGAATATATTTTGTATTTCCTCTTGCAGTGCTATAGGCTTATGCTGCTCCATTAGTATTCCCACCCCACATATCCTCTCACAGTTGTCTCTCCTTCCTCTCCTCTTGCATCCAGCTGCTCTGCAGGCATTAAAACGGAAGAAGCGGTACGAGAAGCAGCTGGGCCAGATCGATGGCACGCTGTCCACCATCGAGTTCCAGAGGGAGGCGCTAGAGAACGCCAACACCAACACCGAAGTGCTGAAAAACATGGGCTTTGCTGCCAAGGCCATGAAGGCAGCCCATGAAAACATGTAAGGGCCACCTCCACTTCTGTTTCACAAATACTCCATGAAAGACACACACACCCACACCTCCAAGAATGCAACAGAGTGCCTCTGTTGACCCAGGCCAACATTGTTCTACTTTATATTTGTCTAGTAAAAAGCATGAGATGATGCACCCACAAATGTTTATAGAGGTGTTGGCTAACAGAGAGTAAACTGTATGAAAAGAATGTCACACACTATATACAGTGCATTCGTAAAGTACTCAGACCCCTTGACCTTTTCCACATTTTATTACGTGACAGGCATTTATAAAATGGATTAAATCTACACACTCATCAATCTACACCCAAAACCTCATAATGACAAGTCAATAGCCGGTTTTTATAATAAAAAAATAAAAAAACGGAAATATCAAATCAAACTTTGTCACATGCGCCTAATACAAGTGTAGACCTTACCGTGAAATGGTTACCTACAAGCCCTTAATCAACAGTGCAGTTCAAGAAAGAGTTAAGAAAATATTTACCAAATAAACTAAAGTAAAAAATAAATAAATATAAAGTAACACAATCAAATAACAATAGCGAGACTCTATACAAGGGGGTACCGATACCGAGTCAATGTGCGGGGGTACAGCTTAGTCGAGGTAATTTGTACATGTAGGTAGGGATGAAGTGACTGCATAGATAAGTAACAGCGAGTAGCAACAGTGTACAAAACAAATGGGGGGTCAATGTAAATAGTCCGGTGGCCATTTGATTAATTGTTCAGCTATCTTATGGCTTGGGGGTAGAATTTTTTAAAGGAGCCTTTTGGTCCTAGACTCGGCGCTCCGGTACCACTGGCTGCGCGGTAGCAAAGAGTACAGTCTATGACTTTGGTGACTGGAGTCTTTGACAATATTTTGGGCCTTCCTCTGACACTGCCTATTATATAGGTCCTGGGTGGCAGGAAGCGTACTGGGCCGTACGCACTACCCTCTGTAGTGCCTTACAGTTAGATGCCGAGCAGTTGCCATACTAGGCGGTGAAGCAACCGGTCAGGATGCTCTCGATGGTGCAGCTGTAGAACTTTGAGGATCTGGGGACCCATGCCAAATCCTTTCAGTCTCCTGAGGGGACAAATATGTTGTCGTGCCCTCTTAACAACTGTCTTGGTGTTTTTGGATCATGATAGTTTGTTTGTGATGTGGACACCAAGGAACTTGAAGCTCTCGACCCACTACAGCCCCATCGATGTTAATAGGGGCCTGTTCGGCCCGCCTTTTCCTGTAGTCCACGATCATCTCCTTTTTTTTGATCACGTTGAGGGAGAGGTTGTTGTCCTGGCACCACACTGGCCGGTCTCTGACCTATAGGCTGTCTCATCGTTGTCGGTGATCAGGCCTACCACTGTTGTGTCATTAGCAAACTTAATGATGGTGTTGGAGTCATGTTTGGGCACGCAGTTGTGGGTGAAGAGGGAGTACAGGAGGGGACATTATTTAGAATGCAAACACCAATTTCTGATGTAAGGTTGATTTTCATTTTCCATATCTCCTAATTCTTTTCAATGTAAATGTTTGGGAATTTCATCATTGCAGCTCATGGTGTAGTAATGTCAGAAATGGCTTGTGCTAGAAAATCTTTCAGAATGCCACTGTTATTCTTTCCTGAATTTGCTATGAATGATGTCCATTGTAAATTAAATGTTTTTTCTTTTCTTTTTTTCCACAGGGACATAGACAAAGTGGATGACTTAATGCAGGACATCACAGAGCAGCAGGAGCTGGCACAAGAAATCTCTGACGCTATTTCTAAACCCGTAGGGTTCGGAGAGGAATTTGATGAAGTAAGATAAAGCTAAGAAGCTGAGTGCGCATGTCCCAATTTTTCCATACCGAAGGGTTAGTGCAATTCTGTATCATTGGTACGTCCCTCCCCTGAACCCTAACTTCAACACTTAACCATTTTAAATGTCAACTTCAATGGGGTAGGGACATCCCAAAGATCACGGATAGCAAGGACTCATACCGAATCAGACTGCAGTCATCTACTATTGTTGTTGTTATTAAATGTATCCTTATCTTCTTTGGATATGTAGACATGTCTAGCCCCTAATGACGTTTTATTTGTTTGTTTAGGATGATCTCTTGGCGGAATTGGAAGAACTGGAACAAGAGGAACTAGACAAAAACCTGCTAGAAATCGCAAGCACAGAGAATGTACCGCTGCCAAATGTACCCTCTACATCCTTACCTGCAAGACCAGCAGGTAATGGATATATTGGCTTAGCCACTCAAGCTTAGCCTCCTTTAAAGCTAGCTAATACCTCTTAAGATCACTGGCAGGAATTTAAATTACCATTGCAATGCCTTTGTTTATAAAATACTGTCTGTGGAGATGGGGAGGGAGAGAGAAAATGTACACAATAATAATTTGGTGCGATACCCAACATGAAACACTGAAAAGTCAATGTAATTATCGGATATTGTAGCATATGCTACCTCAGTCGTTATTTATAGGCAGATTGAAAAATCTTACTTACTCTATTAAATGAATGTGGTTCATTCTTACAGTACAGAAGAAGCAAGAGGAAGACGAGGATGACATGAAGGATTTGGAGGCATGGGCCGCCAACTAGCCACTGCTGTTACTCCATAGCTGCTATAGGTGGGAAAGAAAGACTATGGTTTAGTGTGATGTGTTTTAGTATTTGGAGAATGAATAGAATAAACAGAGACTTAAAAAAAAAGACTAAACATCAGCTTGACAACCTTTCGCTTACTGTCAAGCCCAATCTCCTATAATAGAGGGGCAATGGCATGTTGTACCTTTCACCACCAAAAGCCCCAAATCTCTGGAGCAACCAAACAGAAAAGGGTCATTTAAAAATGTGTTTTTCTGTGCGTCCCTCACCTTGTTCTCATCTGTAAAGCATTGTTGCATTTCTTCCTTCTCTTAGCCCACAAAATATATTTTGAAGAGAAAGTATAAAATTGACTCCTCAAAACCTCCATGTAGAATTTCTAATACCTCATACCGTTAATGTGTAGTGCAACAAGATATTACAATATCCTGTATTCCTTTTTGTTGTTTATGCACAATATCAGTAATGTGTTCAAATGGCAATCAGCTGTTCTTGAATCTGTTTGTAAAAATATGCACTTAAAATACACCGATTGCACATGATATTTATTCATATCAATTTCCAGCTTGGAGAATTTGATTCCCATTTGCAGGGCTGTTGGGTTTAAATGAGCTTTTGGCTGGATTTATTGAAGTGTATCACGAGTATCCTTCCAGATACTCTGGCTTTCACACAGGCAGATAACTATGAGGAAAACTCCACATGGTGTCCTTGAAATTCTTCTCTGCGTGATGGTTCACACTTTTCTGTATCTTTGAAGTGAATGAATCTAACCGAACCTACAACTAGTTACATTTTGCAAACACAATGACAATTCTCTTGAAATATGTTTGTGCTATATCTGTTCTGGTTTGTGTAACTGAAATGACTGTGTGAGTGACAGTATGCACACCTCTATGAGGTTGTTTGTTCATTTTCATCTTTAAGAGACATTAACACTAGAGGAGGTTTTAAAAAGTTGTTTATTAGGGTTTTTGCTTTTCAGAGTTATGTATTTTTTTTGTTTAATGATATGCTATTGTGTATAGGAAGAGATAATTGATTGTATTTAAACTCTAGGCAGTCAGGTCTATTTAACATCATGCTGAGTTTGTGAACTTACCCCACTATTTGATAGTTCACCGTGGTGCTTCAGATGTTTTCAAATTTAAATTTCTTTTTTCTGTCTAAATTTAAGTAATGTGGTATGACCGCATTTTATGTCTGACATGGTCTGTGTTTGTATAAGGGGCTGTTTTTTGCAGTCTGGTTCCTATTTTTGTTTGGTCTGTCTTCCTACCCTGCCTATCACAACTTGCCCTTGTTCTAATGGTATGCCTAAATTAAACCTTTTGACAAATGTGCTTTTTTGTTATTTTTTTATTAAGAATATCTGTGCATTACTTTATCAAGTACTGTTGTTCAGAGTTATGGCAAGAGCTTGTGATGAGATCTATACTATTGAGAGGGCCAAGGTTCATGTAATAGTAAGTCAATAAGATTCTTGCTACGTAGCTTAACTTTCTGAACATTCGAGACGTGTAGTCCACTTGTCATTCCAATCTCCTTTGCATTAGCGTAGCCTCTTCTGTAGCCTGTCAACTATGTGTCTGTTTATCCCTGTTCTCTCCTCTCTGCACAGACCATACAAACGCTCCACACCGCGTGGCCGCGGCCACCCTAATCTGGTGGTCCCAGCGCGCACGACCCACGTGGAGTTCCAGGTCTCCGGTAGCCTCTGGAATTGCCGATCTGCGGTCAACAAGGCAGAGTTCATCTCAGCCTATGCCTCCCTCCAGTCCCTCGACTTCTTGGCACTGACGGAAACATGGATCACCACAGACAACACTGCTACTCCTACTGCTCTCTCTTCGTCCGCCCACGTGTTCTCGCACACCCCGAGAGCTTCTGGTCAGCGGGGTGGTGGCACCGGGATCCTCATCTCTCCCAAGTGGTCATTCTCTCTTTCTCCCCTTACCCATCTGTCTATCGCCTCCTTTGAATTCCATGCTGTCACAGTTACCAGCCCTTTCAAGCTTAACATCCTTATCATTTATCGCCCTCCAGGTTCCCTCGGAGAGTTCATCAATGAGCTTGATGCCTTGATAAGCTCCTTTCCTGAGGACGGCTCACCTCTCACAGTTCTGGGCGACTTTAACCTCCCCACGTCTACCTTTGACTCATTCCTCTCTGCCTCCTTCTTTCCACTCCTCTCCTCTTTTGACCTCACCCTCTCACCTCCCCCCTACTCACAAGGCAGGCAATACGCTCGACCTCATCTTTACTAGATGCTGTTCTTCCACTAACCTCATTGCAACTCCCCTCCAAGTCTCCGACCACTACCTTGTATCCTTTTCCCTCTCGCTCTCATCCAACACCTCCCACACTGCCCCTACTCGGATGGTATCGCGCCGTCCCAACCTTCGCTCTCTCTCCCCGCTACTCTCTCCTCTTCCATCCTATCATCTCTTCCCTCCGCTCAAACCTTCTCCAACCTATCTCCTGATTCTGCCTCCTCAACCCTCCTCTCCTCCCTCTCTGCATCCTTTGACTCTCTATGTCCCCTATCCTCCAGGCCGGCTCGGTCCTCCCCTCCCGCTCCGTGGCTCGATGACTCATTGCGAGCTCACAGAACAGGCCTCCGGGCAGCCGAGCGGAAATGGAGGAAAACTCGCCTCCCTGCGGACCTGGCATCCTTTCACTCCCTCCTCTCTACATTTTCCTCCTCTGTCTCTGCTGCTAAAGCCACTTTCTACCACGCTAAATTCCAAGCATCTGCCTCTAACCCTAGGAAGCTCTTTGCCACCTTCTCCTCCCTCCTGAATCCTCCCCCCCCCCCCTCCTCCCTCTCTGCAGACGACTTCGTCAACCATTTTGAAAAGAAGGTCGACGACATCCGATCCTTGTTTGCTAAGTCAAACAACACCGCTGGTTCTGCTCACACTGCCCTACCCTGTGCTCTAACCTCTTTCTCCCCTCTCTCTCCAGATGAAATCTCGCGTCTTGTGACGTCCGGCCGCCCAACAACCTGCCCGCTTGACTCTATCCCCTCCCCTCTTCTCCAGACCATTTCCGGAGACCTTCTCCCTTACCTCACCTCGCTCATCAACTCATCACTGACCGCTGGCTACGTCCCTTCCGTCTTCAAGAGAGCGAGAGTTGCACCCCTTCTGAAAAAACCTACACTCGATCCCTCCGATGTCAACAATTACAGACCAGTATCCCTTCTTTCTTTTCTCTCCAAAACTCTTGAACGTGCCGTCCTTGGCCAGCTCTCCCGCTATCTCTCTCTGAATGACCTTCTTGATCCAAATCAGTCAGGTTTCAAGACTAGTCATTCAACTGAGACTGCTCTCCTCTGTATCACGGAGGCGCTCCGCACTGCTAACTCTCTCTCCTCTGCTCTCATCCTTCTAGATCTATCGGCTGCCTTCGATACTGTGAACCATCAGATCCTCCTCTCCACCCTCTCCGAGTTGGGCATCTCCGGCGCGGCCCACGCTTGGATTGCGTCCTACCTGACAGGTCGCTCCTACCAGGTGGCGTGGCGAGAATCTGTCTCCTCACCACGCGCTCTCACCACTGGTGTCCCCAGGGCTCTGTGCTAGGCCCTCTCCTATTCTCGCTATACACCAAGTCACTTGGCTCTGTCATAACCTCACATGGTCTCTCCTATCATTGCTATGCAGACGACACACAACTAATCTTCTCCTTTCCCCCTTCTGATGACCAGGTGGCGAATCGCATCTCTGCATGTCTGGCAGACATATCAGTGTGGATGACGGATCACCACCTCAAGCTGAACCTCGGCAAGACGGAGCTGCTCTTCCTCCCGGGGAAGGACTGCCCGTTCCATGATCTCGCCATCACGGTTGACAACTCCATTGTGTCCTCCTCCCAGAGCGCTAAGAACCTTGGTGTGATCCTGGACAACACCCTGTCGTTCTCAACCAACATCAAGGCGGTGGCCCGTTCCTGTAGGTTCATGCTCTACAACATCCGCAGAGTACGACCCTGCCTCACACAGGAAGCGGCGCAGGTCCTAATCCAGGCACTTGTCATCTCCCGTCTGGATTACTGCAACTCGCTGTTGGCTGGGCTCCCTGCCTGTGCCATTAAACCCCTTCAACTCATCCAGAACGCCGCAGCCCGTCTGGTGTTCAACCTTCCCAAGTTCTCTCACATCACCCCGCTCCTCCGTTCTCTCCACTGGCTTCCAGTTGAAGCTCGCATCCGCTACAAGACCATGGTGCTTGCCTACGGAGCTGTGAGGGGAACGGCACCTCAGTACCTCCAGGCTCTGATCAGGCCCTACACCCAAACAAGGGCACTGCGTTCATCCACCTCTGGCCTGCTCGCCTCCCTACCACTGAGGAAGTACAGCTCCCGCTCAGCCCAGTCAAAGCTGTTCGCTGCTCTGGCCCCCCCAATGGTGGAACAAACTCCCTCACGACGCCAGGACAGCGGAGTCAATCACCACCTTCCGGAGACACCTGAAACCCCACCTCTTTAAGGAATACCTAGGATAGGATAAGTATTCCCTCCCCCCCCCCGCCCCTTTAAGATTTAGATGCACTATTGTAAAGTGACTGTTCCACTGGATGTCATAAGGTGAATGCACCAATTTGTAAGTCGCTCTGGATAAGAGCGTCTGCTAAATGACTTAAATGTAAATGTAATGTAAATATTTCGCTCGGAACAGGTTACAGCCAAGACTTAATATTTTGTCTCATTTATCGATATGGTTATAGCCTCTGCGTGATGGGGTTGTGCAATGCAAATGACTATAACAAGCCTCCATACAGAGTGGAATTCACTAATACAACAGTCAAAATGACTAATAAGGCCAACAGTCCGTGCTCCCAAATACTGGAAGAGTGTGATTCATTAGGTTACATGATCACCACAATAGCCCCACGTGGCTATAAAAATAAATTTTGCAATTATATGGCAATTAAATTACACACAACAGCATTGCATATTTAGATAGAGGAATAGGCATAGCCTAAATCATATTTACTTTCTAATTTGCAGCTCAGGTGGTTATTTTAGACAGGGCTCTTCTGTGTCTTTATCATACTCACAAAAGTAATTTGCTGAAGGTCCAAGCCTATACTATGCCATCTACTGGTATAACGTTGTTATTGAATGCAGTTCTAAAAAGATCTACACTCTACAAATTAGGGGTTCAACTGGAGTTCTTCTAAGATCCTCAAAGAACCTTAGGGTTCTTGGCAATGAAAAACAGCCCCAAAAGGTTCTTCAAATAACTTCTTAGGAGGTGTGGTTCATCAAGGAACCCCCATTGTTGCAGGAGTTCTTTGGGGAACTTCGCAATTGCAACTGAAAATGCTCATTCCAAGGTTGAATACGACAACAGTTAAAAAGGTAAGTTGGGTTGATGATTGGCTGGCTCTGAATATATAAGAATATTTTGAAGATAAATACACAACGCAGAGGATGAGAGGACTAAAAACTACAGTACTAATGGTCAATTGAGAATTGTACATATGAGTTGGGTTTCAGTTCAACATCTGTTCAGAATCTGTGGAATGTCACTCCTAAACTCGTGTGCCACGTTTTCATTAGTCTGTACATTGAGTCTGGGGCAGGATACTTGTTATTTGGCCAGTGGCCAAGTTGTACTGCAAGGACTTCTGATTGGTCAACCCCAGGCTAGGGTGGGGGGGGGGGGGGTTATAAATGGCATCCTGTTCCTTTGTTCAGTGGGGAAAAGCTGAGGACAGGGGGAGACTGAACATCTGTACATCTACCTCCCAGCGTAACATCTTGATTTGTCCTCTCTGAATAAATCTAGTTTTCTCCCCCTGATTTGTTTTGGAGTTTGTGTTATTGAAGAATAACAATTTTCTAACAAATATGTATCAAAAAAATAACTTAGATAATAAAATACTACTGAATATCGAAGACAATTATGGTATTCTGTGAATAGCTTCCATAGCGGTAGCTGTCACGTTAGTTAGCTATATTTCAGAAGAATTAACGTAAATATTAGAAAGCCCGGTTAGACTGTTGGCGTTGTATGAGCTACAGTACAGTAATGTTAGCTAGCTAGCTAACAGGCTGACTACACCGCTGGCGTCGCGTGCACGAGCATTGCAAAATAAATGTAGAAATCTATATTATTCAATTATTGCACCCACACTGCTCCATGCACCAATGTGCTTCTGTGTTGCCAAGGGCTAAAATAGAAGTAATTTCTGTTTCTGACGCAGATCCCGCTGCAAGTCCTGCCTCTCCCATCTTCTCATTGGTTTATAGAAGCAGGTACCCACGTGCCATCTCCTCATTGGTTATACTCACGTGGGTGACTGGGGCGGCAGGGTAGCCTAGTGGTTAGAGCGTTGGGCTAGTAACCGGAAGGTTGCAAGTTCAAATCCCCGAGCTGACAAGGTACAAATCTCTCGTTCTGCCCCTGAACAGGCAGTTAACCCACTGTTCCTAGGCCGTCATTGAAAATAAGAATTTGTTCTTAACTGACTTGCCTACTTAAATAAAGGTAAAATAAATTTTAAAAACGAACGAGGTCAGTGGCGGTAATGCATCTAATTTATGAAAGTTGCCAATAGCAACTTTGTGTGGATTAATTGGCAGAGTAGAGGACCTTGTGCATTTCAGGTAAAATAATAACTCAATGTTTATATCCCAGGACAAATTAGCTAGCAACAGCAAGCTATCTAAATAGGACAAATTAGCTAGCTAAATTGCCATAAATGTTTAAAGCTTTTCGACATGTCCCCAAACCTGCGTGTCGTGATCGCGTTTGGTGTGGGGGGACAAAATACATTTATGCACGATGGCGCACGTGCACAGCCGGTTTGGGTTCCGTGTTCGCTGCCTGCTGCAGTAGAAGCGCACTGTCTCCACAGTACTACACACACACCCCTCCTGTTACGGCTCTCGTCGAAAGGAGTGGACCAAAGCGCAGCGTGGTAAGTGTTCATGATTTTCATTTTCAAAAAACACTCAAACAAAATAACCAAAGTGAAAACGAAAGCGCACAGTTCTGTCGGATACAGACACTAAACAGAAAACAAGATCCCACAAAACCCAAAAGGAAAATGACAACTTATATATGATCCCCAATCAGAGACAACGATAGACTTCCTCTGATTGGGAACCACACAAGAAATAGAAAACAGACTTTCCCACCCGAGTCACACCCTGACCTAACCAAACATAGAGAATAATGAGGATCTGTAAGGTCAGGGTGTGACACCTCTGGCCCGCCCCTCCCTTCCAATAACTGTTTGAAGCTCCTTCCCTGCCACCACCACCACTCACTCACTCACTCTCTGGCTGAGGTCCAAACACATAAAAGACACAACCTATCCCCTCAGCCCTCAAATGAAGTGGTACACTTCTGATGACATCTGACATCATGACGTCTGACGAATATATACTTGCAGGGCAAGGGGCGAGGGAGAAAGGAATGATTTTTAAATGGACCGCCCTTGGCCGGAAATACGTCACTAGTTCATCCTGCCGATGATTGTGTTTTCAGCCACCTGTAGCTTGTGGGTGCTTTAAATGCGCTACAGTCAATTATGAGTGCATGAGTGCATGTCTATATCAATATTAATATACGTCTACTGTATGATAGTTAGCTAATTCATTTGCTAGCTAACGTTAGCCTGCCTAGCTGGAATTTCTGAAGGAAAATATTTTATTTCTACTATTTCCAAAAGATAACCAAACAAAAACATATTTACTCTTTACGAGACGTGCTTGTGCCAGCATGTGCATTAGTAGCACAATTTCTAACTTATTTGCATTGGTGTTTACTTACACTTGTATGTTGACTTCTCTACATTGATGTTGTTTTTAAGTTTTCACTGACTTTTCTTAGAGGATGTACAATCGTTGCGAATTGAATTATAGGGAGTTTCAGGCCCCGGAGTGAACATAATTGTACACTCGCAAAGCCAAGTAAAAACGAGGGCTGAGGGGCTTAGGTTGCAAACTTCTCTTGCTTGGCTAATAATTTGGACCGCCATCCAAGACTGCGACGGGGATTCCCCCAAGGGCATAAGGCGAGGTTAAGTGGACAAGGGTGTGTATTTTAAGTGTTTGGACTGCAGCCACTCAGCAACAGCAGCCTGCCTCACTACCTGATAGTTAGCAGCAACATGTCACAGTAAAATTAATAGATAATAAAAAAAGAGAAATGCCATGGCGGCCGTTGTGCAATCTAGAAGTAGCCCAAAAAAACGAAACCCAAAGTAGCCCAATACATGAGAAAACTGAACATTGCAACCCTGGTTGTGCGTAATAGGAGCACACGCACATCAATGCTCATAGAACTACGCTGTGTTCGAATACCCATACTAACATACTGTAAACTTAATGAGTATATACTATATATTATTAGTTCATTTTAGTATACTGCAAATGAAGCAAATGAAGCGTACTAGCGCTTCGCCTGTCTACTGGAAGTTGATGCATTCAGATTTAGTTTACACTTTTGGTTGTTACATGATTCCATATGTGCTATTTCATAGTTTGTCTTCACTATTAGTCAACAATGAACAAAATAATTAAAACGCTGGAATGCTATGCAACCTCTTGCTGGCTTGTTAGCTTAACAAATTACTAGCTAGACAGTTTCCGAATTCCGTTGTGTTCTTAATTGGAGTGTCAGTGTGGGGCGTTAAGTAAATTCAGAGCGTTTCGCTCTGACAAAAGAGTAGGGTTGATTTGAGCGTTCTGACCTTACGATGGCAGTCAAGCACCCAAGCTAACTGAAGCTACTTCCAGACACAAATGAGAGAACCCCTCTCTCTGATCATTTTATTCACCCTGGCAGAGCTGGTTAGGCAGTTTGCATGTTATCCAGAGCGTTGGTGACTGTAACTGTGCTGCTGGCAACAATTTAATTACACTTTTTTTTGCCGATGTTTACTGACACTGGCCATATTCAACAAGTGTTGAAGGCTGCGCAGTCGTTCCCTCTACCTGGGCCTGTTCAAATAGGTCAGGTTAAGCCTGAAATGGAGGCTATATATTTTGAGCTATTGCCTGTGTATATTTGGTCAATCTACTTCAATATTTTGTATGATATGGCGCTTTCACCATTGCGTCACCAAGACCTGTAAATAAATCTACACTCTAAGCAAGTCAACCTAACTTGCCTTCTGCGGATTTCATGCCCTTAGGACTGCTACAAACTCCATATTTTACAATTACATAGGCTAATAAAAATACGTTGTAAACAAAATAATAAAGGTCTGGTATAGGGCTGTGGTGGTCACGAAATTTCGTCAGCTGGTGATTGTCAAGCAAATAACTGCTGGTCTCAAGGTAATTGACCATTAATTAACATAAACACATTTAGCATCTCCTGGCTTCCACAGCTTATAAGCCACTGATGCAGACCTTCAGAGAATCTACATTTTAACAAGTCTAATAAATCAATGTAATATAGCCTACACCTTCACAATAAATCCATTCATTATTTTAGATAAGTCCAAAGAAACATGATATGAAGAAAACGTAATATATTTCAGAAGAACAGAAAAGAATACTCGGAGCGGCATCTCCTTTGTGTGGCCCTAATGCCCACTAATAAAATCCATGCCTTTTGAGCATTGTGCCCTTATCTCTGACTGCTGTGTGTTCCGAAGCACCTCTCACTCACATGGCTCTCCAAATCAAATCAAATATTATTGGTCACATACACATGGTTAGCAGATGTTAATGCGAGTGTAGTGAAATGCTTGTGCTTCTACTTCCGACCATGCAGTAATATCTAACAAGTCATTTTGTAATGAGTAATGTAGGGTATGTAAACATCATATAAAGTGCCATTGTTTAAAGTGACTAGTGATACATTTATTACATCCAATTTTTAATTATTAAAGTGACTAGAGATTTGAGTCAGTATGTTGGCAGCAGCCAATCAATGTTAGTGATGGCTGTTTAACAGTCATCACTAACATTGATATCTGGAACATATCCCAGTCCACGTGATCGAAGCAATCTTGAAGCGTGGAATCAGTGTACATGACTGATTATAAATGAAGAGAATTCTCTTGGTAGATAATGCGGTCGGTATTTGATTGTAAGGAATTCTAGGTCAGGTGTACAAAAGGACTTGAGTTCCTGTATGTTGTAATGATCACACCACAATTCGTTAATCATAAGGCATACACCCCCACCCTTCTTCTTACCAGAGAGATGTTTATTTATGATGGCACGATACGTGAAGAAACCAGGTGGCTGTACCGACTCTGATAACGTATCTCAAGTGAGCCATGTTTCCGTGAAACAGAGAATGTTACAATCTCTGATGTCTCTCTGGAAGGCAACCCTTGTTTGGATTTCATCTACCTTGTTGTCAAGAGACTGGAAGTTGGCTAGCAGTATACTCGGGAGCGGTAGGCAATGTGCCCATCTTCGGAGCCTGACCAGAAGACCGCTCCATCTGAACCTTCTGCGGCGCCATTGTTTTGGGTCGCCTGCTGGGATCCGATCCATTGTCCTTGGTGGTAGACCAAACAGAGGATCCTCTTCGGGAAAGTCGTATTCCTGGTCGTAATGTTGGTAAGTTGACGTTGCTCTTATATCCAATAGTTCCTCCTGGCTGTATGTAATGAGACTTAAGATTTCCAGGGGTAACAGCGCAAAAAATAATACATTAAAAAACAAAATACTGCATAGTTTCCTAAGAACGCGAAGCGAGGCGGCCATCTCTGTCGGCGCCCGAAGTTTAGCTTCCATCACTTGATATGGTCTTTCTAACAGGCTACAAGTGAAGACAGACACATCGGGGAACAAATGCATGCCCTCATCCAATTCCGAGGTGCATATTGAAGATATTGGAAGAACTGTCCAAATGTACTTTTCGTCAGCCAACTAGATGAAAAGGTCTAACGATCAGCAAAAGCACAATCTACTTTTGACATATTTGAAAAGATTACCTATTCTATTCTGTGTGAGAAATAAATATTCCAAACATAGTCTGGGACAGTTGTGGGATGCGATAGATCCCAAATTAATACAACCACTAGCATCAAAAATACTTTTTACACAATGTAGGAAATAGTAAAAATAAAGAAAAGCCCTTGAATGGGTAGGTGTCTCCAAACTTTTGATTGGTACTGTAAATTTTGTGGCAAAGGAGGATGTCAAGTGATAAATGGCAGATATGTGAGTGCAGAACTAATAAACGGGCTCTGACCTATCACTAAAATGGCCACCCCGATCAGAACTACAGATCACAAAATGGCCGACTGCCAAATCTACAATTTCCAGAAGCAAGGGGAGCCCTCAGAAGGTGGGGCCGACCCACAGATAAAGGGTCAAGACAAACCAGGGAGCGAGAGAGAAATGGCTGGAAGGATCTGTGAACCATAGACAAAGAGGCAATATACTGTATATAGGCTGGATTTACCGTGTATGAGCTGGGCTGTTTGGACTTACCTGTTGGCGTTTGGACCTGGACCTACCGAGAACCAGATTCGTGTACCGAACCCTGCTATCCTTGACCTTGCCTGCGGCCTGGGTGGACCAGGATGGTGAAACAAACACACTGTTTGAAATAATTGTCATTCTGGGGTGATTTTGGTGACAGTTTCCCACTTAATTTGTGGTAAACGCTCCTAATCTTGAAGAGATTTACAACAATTTGTTTTGATTTAGAATGGACCATTATCATGCACCTGTCTCAAACAGGGGCAGAGTTTAAAAAAAAAATGTAATCTATGCACTTAAACAGCGAATGGAGGACACTTTCCTGTGGTTCATTTTCATGCCAGCCAGGTGAGCTATACTCCTGTTGTAAAGAGAAGCAAATGTGCTTAATATTAGGAAAGTTGTGAAATAATAATAGGCCTCCTCTTTTTATAGATGCCATCACTCTGTTTTCTCACACAATTGCATAGCCTATAGAAATGTTGCGGAACATGTGCTTATATGTTCTCATGAAGAGTTTGATTAGATTTTCGATTGCATTTGCACTGATGTCAGAGTGATTAGAGACACTAGAGTGCTGAATATGAGGCCGTTAGCAAGTTTGGTAGGCTACTAATGACCTTCAGCAGCATCGGAGTTTGGAGAAGCCTAATTACCGTGACTAAACAGTCCCATGGAATTTGACGGCCTTCATGACTTGTGACCTCCGGTTTGGCAGTAATACGGTCACCATAACAGCCCTAGTCTGGTAGCCTCAATAGACAAAGATTTGAAGTTGAACAAGTCGTTGCATGTAGATTTTTTTTTAAACTTGACTTGAGACTCGATTTAAATTTGTGACTCGACTCAACTTGACCATAGAATGCACGACTTGGAATTAACTCTAGTTTTGACCTGTTCTACTTGGGACTTGACTTGAGACTCCGACCTTGTGACTCGAAAAATAGTAATTTGGTCCCACCTCGTTACAAGTGCTTGTTTGGACATCTCAAAGACTAAATTCAATGTAGAATCCGTTTAACAGGTGACAGATTATTTTACTATTGTAACATGCAGTGGGGAGAATTATATTGTCCCTGCCGGGAGCCCAGGCTTTTGCCATAGATGCTGGTTCATGTCTCTGGACCACACAAGCTTTAGATTTCATTCTGCTAAGGTCCTTGTCAGCTACATTGGTGACCAGGGAGAGATCCTTTCTATACACCTATGGGGCCTGAGCACACAAATGCTCCAGAGAGAAGGGAGAATACTGAAGAATTTGTTGATGAAAGTTCTACAGTTGCCATCAGAGGCCCAGGCTTTTGGCATAGATGGTAAAGCTCTCATTTCTGGACAGCAACATTGTAAGATTGTGCCCTCCACGACACTTGATATACCTCGATTGGTAGGTTATGCTATATTTAGATACTTCAAATACTGGCTGACACCTTTGCAATTTGTCTCCTTACTCATTAAATAGCTAAACACTATTTGTGATGGTGTTCTTTGTTCGAATGTATATGAAATGTACATTATGGAAAACATGTCTCACACTCGGTCATAGTTAGTAGAATAATGAATGGATTGGCAAGATTTTGGCAGTCAACTTTTAGAAGGTTAGTAGGAAAGGTAATCATTTAAACCACCTAAATATACTCACATTCACTGAACATTTAGTATATGAACTTCAAATCTTTATTTCCCAACTGCTCTTTCCATAATCCTAAAGGCTCTATCATTTTCCATACCTTGTACTCCAATGCATTCATGCCCACCATAGAAATGGGAAGCTGCAATTTGAACTCATCAGATTTTAGAAATCAAAATCTTATTGCAGAGCACATTGTACAACTGTTTTTAGAGAAGACTGCATTGCAAGGTATGCTATATGTGTAGGCTATGCCATATGTATTGGCTAATATGCATATGCAGCTGTTTTTTCTAGCATAAATGACACACCTTTCCATCTACAGTACATGCTTTTTAGGTTTCTATGCTAACATGGAACCCAAAATGGCTGCGCACGTGCATACATTTATTTTGTCCCCCTACACCAAACGCGATCACGACACGCAGGTTAAAATATCAAATCAAACTCTGATCCAATGACATTAATTTGGGTACAGGTCAAAAAGCATTAAACATGTATGGCAATTTAGCTAGTTATCTTGCACTTGCTAGCTAATTTGTCCTATTTAGCTAGATTGCTGTTGCTAGCTAATTTGTCCTATTTAGCTAGCTTGCTGTTGCTAGCTAATTTGTCCTGGGATATAAACATTGAGTTGTTATTTTATCTGAAATGCACAAGGTCCTCTACTCCGACAATTAATCCACACATAAACCAGTCAACCAAATTGTTTCTAGTCATCTCTCCTCCCTGCCTTTTTAATCTTTGAACTTATATGGTGATCGTCATCTACACTTTCATAGTATTACCACGACAACAGGCAAAAAAGTTTGTCTTTCAATCACCCACGTGGGTATAACCAATGAGGAGATGGCAGGTGGGTACCTGCTTCTATAAACCAATGAGATGGGAGAGGCAGGACTTGCAGTGTGATCTGCGTCAGAAATAGGATTGACTTCTATTTTAGCCCTTGGCAACGCAGACGCAATAATTGAATAACATTTCTAAATGTATTTTGTAACGCTCGCGCACGTGACTGGTCTGGTCAGCATTTAAGTATATGATTTAATGTTTCTTTAAACCTGCAGCTAGTTACTTTAAATTAGATATAATCATGCCAAAACATGATTTCACTGACAGATAACTAATGAAACACTGGCATTTACAGTAGCTGGCTAGGTTAGTCAAACTGTAACAGGGCTGCCAACTTTTGACAAAAGCTTGGAGTGAGAATTTCATTGTCCCCTGGCACAACCCCTAGATGGCAAATTGTATTGTTTTAAAGCTAATTTCCTACAATTCTATATGTATTTTGACATGGCTTAGTTAGGCGTATGACCAGGGTCAAAAATAAAACCACAGGTTAAATTAAGTCTCAAAATTCGACGACTTTGTAACTTTTCGATTTTGGGGGGATGAAATTTTAAAGGGGAGACGGTGTTCCAAATCGTCCAGGTTTGGCCGTCATTGTAAATAAGGATTTGTTCTTAACTGACTTGCCTTAGTTATAAAGGTTAAATAGAAACAGAAACCTACTTTTGTTGACAACATTGTACACGCTACTGTGCTGCTCTTTGAGTTTTATAAACTCAGCAGAAAACGTGCTCTCTCTCCATTCAGCGCCAATATAATATTGAGGAGTTTAAAACATGCTTCCAATACCCTTGATCCTTTACATAACTAGGCCAATCAAATACTTCAAATGTGCCGCTGTTCACAGTGCCGTGGCAAGGCAGGCCAATGATGGGTTCAACTCGTGATGTTAAATTCCAGGCGCAGACGCTCTGATTTTAAACGATTTGAAGCACAGTTGAAAGTTAACGCGCTGACTATACAATGGACTAATTAGACAAATGAAAACAGTAATTTTCAATGCGTGAAATGGAAGGTGTCCCGTGAGAGCAGAGGATCAAATCCGTGTGACTCACGGCCAATGCGTGAGTTGCCAGCTCTGCTGTAACATTGGCTAGTTTTCAATAAATTGGCTAAATGGTCAACGGAATTACCTCTTCATACGATCAAGACTGTTCGTATTGCATGCTGCATATTTCAAGTGCGCACTCGAACCCATATGTATCTTATTTCAGTTTTAAGAAATTATAAACCAAATCTATTCCCCTCCATCAGACAGCAGTTCACGTTTTCACAAGAGGCTGTTTTACATTGTAGATAGAAACAGTCCATTGGCTGCCTTCATCACGAGGGGTATGTACGGGAGTTTTGATTGGTTCCAAGTTGCCTGTGCAGAGTGTTCAAATATACTTTTTATGAGAAAATGTGCAATAATTGAAGGTGCCAAGAAATGTTATAGTCATCATAAGGATGTTTTACTGTCGCATACAACAAATATGGTCCTCCATCGACGGGAATAGATAAACTTCGCCCCCACTAAGGATTACACCTCTCGCTTCGAGAAGGGGGGTATCTGCGTTCCAATATGGCGAGTGGGTGTATGGGAAAGCGAATCAGCTCATTGGGACGATTTTTAGCCTCCCAAAGCCAAGGCCATTTTGCGTGGCAGATTGGGCTACACTACGAGTCGATAAGGCGGTGATGAGGGCTCACTACTCCGGTGTTCTGCCAACCAATTTGAAGTGCTTCCAACTTGGGTATCATGGTCATGTCGCCGGTGGTATCTATGACCATTTTCTCACATGATTTTATTTAAAGTATGATAACAGTCTACATAACTAACTCATATTATTACCCATCTAGATGTCACATTAATTCATATTATTAACCATCTAGATGTCACTAATTCATATTATAAACTGGGTGGTTCCATCCCTGAATGCTGATTGGCTGACAGCCGTGGTATATGAGACTATATTATGGGTATGACAACACATTTATTTTTTATATCTCTAATTACTTTAGTAACCAGTTTATAATAGCAATAAAGCACCTCATTGGTTTGTGGTATATGCCCACGGACAGCCCTTAGTCATGGTATATTGGCCATATACCACACCCCCCCAAGCCTTATTGCTTAATTAAAACCAACTACGGCAACAATCGGGACACAGTGCCCTTCACTCCTGCTTGACAAACACGTTATAACTACATAGGAAGTAGATAACTAGCCAATATCAGGGTGACAGTAAACACACGCATACAACCTATGACGCAACAGTAGCCTGCACCTATCATCAATATTTTTAATCAAAAATAAACAATCAGCAGGGTTATAGCTGAAATGTACAATTATTTGTGTAAAAGTATAAGTGAAATACGACTCATCCTATGTTTTAAAAACGGAAGAAGAAAAAAAAACAGCTCAATCAAAAACCGTCTTCCTATAGCAGAGCGCTTTGGTTGCCATATTGGGCTGCAGCTTTTGGCTCTTCCTCGCTCTGTTGAGCAACACACCCATCTTGAGATTCGAGTTCTTATTGGCTACCACTCCCGGTGGCTGTGAGAGCCTATGGGTTTCCTCTCATACGGGGCAGGAACATTCTCAGCCAATTGGAACCGCAAGGTGGAAGATTGGCATGGGACCTCATGAATATTACAAGAGGGCAAATGACGGCTACTTAAATTCAAGTTCACACCTATCGTTCCCTTCTTTTCTGTCCAAAGCCAGGCAGTAACAACCATACAGCGATCACGACTGAACGATCCAAAAGAAGACAACCATGTCCGAGAAACTGCCCTTCAAAGTTGGTCAGTATGAATTTACATTTATTTATATTCTTTATTATACACGCGAGCTTCAAATCCTTCATTGACTGTGGATTACCGGGTGGCTAGCCGGCTAATGCTTTCGCGTAGCATTGATTTTAGCCTAAATTTGCCTAGCTAGTGGGTAATTTGTCTGACTCTAAAATAACTTAGTTAACTAAATGTCCCAAAGATAAGATGTTTACTAACAAAAAATTTGCACTGGTATTTATAAACGTGCATAATCAGGTTGAGGTGGGACACATGGCCAATTTTCCTGCTGCCTTGTGTTATTCTTTTATATTTGATTTTTACAACGCTTTACCCATGCATAACCACTAACAGAAATTGCAGCATGTAAATCACATAATTTGGTAAAATGCAAGTTTTGTTACATTTGGTTACAGAACTAATAGAGTCGGCATAACGAACATAACACTGGCCCGCAAGCATGGTTTCATTCAGAATAGTTATTTCTAAGTTATTGGTAGTTGTAGTCCGTTTAGTCGAGCTTGGTGCTTCCGTTCGTATTCGGAACTTGGTAGTAAGACTACATTACCTAAATGTCTTTGGAGCCGCCAGTTTTCATTGATTGACAGGCAGTCTGGCACAGCAGGCAAAGCGGGGCACTATAACAGTGTGCTATTGTTTCTGCACTAAATCCATACGGTGTTTTTTTTTATGTTTCAACTTTGGAGGGAGTTGGACACAAGTTAAGATTTGTTGAGATAAAAAAAATGCCCGTCATTGTAAATAAGAATGTGTTCTTAACTGACTTTCCTAATTAAAGGTAAAATAAAACAAATATAAGCTTCTGACTTTGGTGACAATGACTAAATTTGTTTGAAAGTACCCATGTAAGAAGAGAAATCTTCACACTTGCTTGGAAGGGTTCGATAACCGTTTAGTATTTCACCTTTCTACCACTCTGTCTTACTTGGTTACATAACATTTTAAAATGCCTCACCTAGTATTTTTCAGTCCTCACTTGTCACCCTGACAACTTTTTTTTTCATTAATTTTTTTTTTTTTAGGAATAGATGAGGGAAAGTTAATCAATGGCTTGATGGTTAGTGCTCTAACCATAACCCCTGCATGACCACTTTAAATGTAAAATTCAATTGGGGGGGTCCAAGGTGGCAAGGAAAATGTCTTGATGGTAGAGTCCTGCCTTAAACTTTGTTCCACAAGCTTCTGGGTCAGAGCTGACCAAACAATACTTTTAGCATTGTATCATTCACTCAATGTTTTGGGGTGAACTAGGCCTATTTATTTTTTCCACTTTAAAAAAAAGTCTCAAACATCCTGGAATAATATCCATGGCTACTTTTGAGCAGTCTATGTTTTGCCTCAGTCTTGTTAGTTTTGCAGGTTGTGGACATATTTTGGACACTTGACGCAAGCTGGACTGCTCCAGTTCAGGGTGGTTGTTTGCAGTTGGCACATATTCTGGCTCACCGCATCTGACTGGCGTACAGGAGGAGTAAGGTTCAGTGTAACTCTCGAACCTAGTGGTGTATACCCAGTTTACAGCTGGCACCCCATGGATTCTCAGTTGATTGTACTGATCACAGCTGGCTCCCCCGTGAACAATAAATCCAGATTCTTTGTTTAATCCCAGCGCTTTGTCTTGCGATACAGTTTTGGAAACCTTTGGAACATAACTTTAATAAGCGAGAATATTTCAAATACAAAATATACATTCGTTGTGCAGTTTAGATACACTTACTATGTGACATCTTATTAGCTAGCGCTAAAATTTCTATTGGACCATTAATTTCCTCTTTCTCAAAATACAGCCAGGTGCAACATTTCTAATCTGGGTACAGTAAGTGTCTTGTATTTGAACAATTATTTCTTGCTTAAATGAAAGTTAAATTCCAAATGTTTCCAACTCATGTGCGAGGCATATTTGTGTTTTTATACAGAGCGTTTAGGCAGAGACGGAGAGTCTATTAATCCCTTGTGGCGGCTCAGTTTTTTGTGAATATACAGTAATGTTTAGTAACATTAACCGTCCATTTGAATGGGCTTTGTTCTGTTAGGAGACCTCTGAAGAGCGCAGTGTTGGATTGCAGCTGTTAAGACCCAGTAGTCGGTGGAAGCTGCAACTGATGTTGACTCCCAAGCAAGTTCAGCCAGTCCAAGGCAGCTGCCAATGTTTAACTTTAAGACCAACTACTCTCACTGCCAGCCTGCTCTCCTAAACCACAGCTTGATCTCAATAGATCATGAGATGACCACTCGCAATGAAAGTTTTGGACAAATTGCAAATTCTTTCAAATCAATGGCCACGAAGTGAAGGAGATGTTAAGGGATGGAGATTAGCATGGACGGTTTAGACTTGATCAACCTACACTGAAAAAATTTGGTTGCAACAATTTCAAAGATTTGGCTGAGTTTGTTCATATAAGGAAATCAGTCCAATGAAGGAAAGAAATAAATTAGAACCTAATGTATGGATTTCACATGACTGGGCAGGGGCGCGGTCATATCCCCGATCCTCTTACGATCCTACAAGTGAAGAAGCCAGATGTGGAAGTCCTGGGCTGGTGTTGTTACATGTGCTCTGCGGTTGGGAGGCCGGTTAGACTACTGCCAAATTCTCAAACTGTTGGAGGCGGCTTATGGTAGAGAAATTAACACTAAGTTCTCTGGCAACAGCTCTAGTGGACTTTACTTGCCAATTGCACGCTCCCCAAACTTGACATGTGGCATTGTGTTGTGACAACTGCACATTTTAGTGGCCTTTTGTCCCCAGCACAAGGTGCACATATGTAATGAGCATGCTGTTTAATCATCTACTTGACATGTCACACCTGTCAGGTGAATAGATTATCTTGACAAAGGGTCAAATGTTTACTAACAGGGATGTAAACAGATCTGTGCACAACATTTGAGAGAAATTGGCCATTTGCGAGTATGGAACATTTCTGTGATCTTCTTTCAGCTCATGAAACATGGGACCAGCACTTTACATTTTGCATTTAGATTTTTGTTCAGTATACATAACCTCATTTATTTAGAAGTAGTGTAACTTGTACTTAAAGTGATAGTTTACTCAAAAATAAAAGTTCAGAACCCCAAATAATTGAGAAGGATAAACTCTGGCTAATTTCGAACTAACATTTTGAGATCTGTGAACCTCTGACACTTTGAACTATTACTTACTCAACATGTAGAACCGGTTTATTAAGTAGCAGTTTATTTGTCTTTTTTTCCTGTCCGTAGCTGACATCAGCCTGGCGGAGTGGGGCCGCAAAGCTATTGACATTGCAGAGAATGAGATGCCCGGCCTGATGAAGATGAGGGAGATGTACGGCCAGTCCAAGCCCCTGAAGGGCGCCCGCATTGCAGGCTGCCTCCACATGACCCTGCAGACTGCCGTGCTGATTGAGACCCTCACTGTCCTCGGAGCCGAGGTGAGAGACACACTTCCATGCAGTCTTCCTCTAAGGTTTGACTAGATACTTTCCTGCACACTGCATGTGGCATCAAGTGTCACTTGTGTACTTTAAATGCTAACATCTTGGTCTGTTGACCTTAATCACATTATCTGACAAAGGACTGTTCTATTTAAAATAAAAGTTCAACTTTGATTGAGCACTGCGCTGGAATGTCTTGTATTGGGTCAGGACTCTGGTCAGGTGTAACTAGTACATCCTGGGTTCTGAGAGTTGTCTCAAACAGATTATTTGCGTTGGTCATATTAGAATTGGAAAGCAGGTCTCAATCTTGCAGGTTTGAAAACCACTGCAAGAAGGGCAATGAAAAACATATTTGAATAAGACCCTCTTTTGGCAAAGATCAGGCTAAACCTTAGTAAAAACAAGCTACGGCATCATGACCGTGGGAATGGAGAAGTCCACAAGGGTTTCGGTTGACCGTGTACTCTAAATGTAAGTCACTGTTGATTTGCCCCTGTGGTAGCCATCCACCACAAAATTGGTCAGCCCAAAGTCTAACTCATTCACTTGTATTAAGAAGATGCTAATTTGATCTTAATAAAT